>NC_134574.1:2645000-2952500 GCF_050947875.1 Dermacentor variabilis | reverse complement strand
CATCGTGCAATCACCCCTAACAAAATTGCAAAGGTTGATAAGCTGATGAGACAAGAACGGAGGATAAGCATCGATGAACTGGCAGAGCGTGTGAACATCAGTAACGGTTCGGTTCACGTCATAATTCATGAACATCTCGCTTATCCGCTCTTGTGTGCGCAATGGTTGCCCAAGATTTTGAACTACCGCCAGAAGACGGAGAAGTTCAGCGCTGCTTTGACTTATCTGATTCGGTATCACAATAAGGGTGACGACTTCTTGTCTCCAATTGTCATTGGGGATGAACCATGGTGCCACTTCTACGAGCCTGAAACACGACAGCAAAGCTTACAGTGGAAACATTCCAATTCACCACCCCCAAAAAAGGAAAGGCCGTCAATTCCGCCGGAAAGGTGCTATTGACTTCTTTTTCGATCGTCAGGGGCCATTACTGAAAGAATTTGCTAAATCTTGAGAGACTATCAATTTGTTTCGTTATTGTAAAACGCCAGATAGGCTGCGTGTCACAATCAAGAACAAACTACGTGGAAAACTGACGAATGGGGTCATCTTGTTCCACGGCGATGCCGTTCCCACATCGCTGATGTGGTTAATACGAAACTGGCAATGTTCAAGTGGGAAACGCTGCAGCATCCGCCATAGAGCCCAGACCTGTCGCCTTGCGACTTCCACTTTTTGGAGGATTTGAAAAAAGAGCTCAAGCGAACCAGATTCGTGTCGGACGGTGACGTGAAAGAGCCAGTTGCAGACTTTTTGAATCAGCAACCCAAGGAATTTAATGAGACGGGAATCACGCGACCCGTTAGACAACGGGACAAATGTCTAAATGATCATGGAGACTACTTTTAAATAATGTACCCCGTTTGTCATATATTCGCGTTGGTTCCCTTTCATTTGACTCGCCCTCGTTTATTTTGCAGAACTCCTGCTTTTTATACGTGCTGTCTGTCGCGGCTATTATTTCGGTGCAATTACTCACGATACACGAGCGGTGAATGCTGCTCCTGTGTACTACATTCGAACAAGTGACAGCGTCATTGAGATTTTTCACTGGCCGTTGCATATGTAAGAGAATCTGAACAAGGTTCTTGAATGAGAAAGTTTCATTACCATATTTGTCCTCAACTTGTTCATTTCATGGCCTTTACATTTTTCATATCAGCGGCATGCACTGCCTTGCTGGTTTAGAACTGATATTGTTCTAAAGTTCGTGTGATATTTTCTTTACTTACTAAATAGACAAAAAACATGGAAGCATTGATATCAGTTATTTTGGACACAATTTCCGGCACATAGGAGTATATTCTTTTTTGAAGAATTATATATTTTACTTGTTTGTACGGTGCGTAGCGTTCAAGAATTCGTTTGCATCATCTTTGGCAATGGCAATGCAATTATTATTCATGTATTTAATCTCTCGACAAATTGCTAAAGAGGAGTCTTTAGCTCGGGCCCCACTCCGACGCGGTCTACTCAAATGCATGTAAAACGCAGAAGCGTTTTTCTGAGATAACCTCCGGATCGCTTTTAATGAAATTTATTGCATTTGAGAGAGAAAGTTAAATTGTAGTGTCTGTTGGAAGCGAAATTTCCATTTAGCGCCTGAACATTGTTTAAATATTTTGAAAAAAGTCGAAAGTTCAAAAAAAAATATCAGCACGGCGTTTGCAAACTAATAGCTCTGCATCAAGCACACATGCCGCTGTTCAGTTAACGGCATCTATTACAAGAGTCAAAGCGTACAAGTTTGGTGTGTCAATTCATATCTTACGTGTATTGGTTGCGTTGTTTACAAGGATTCTTCGAAAGCCGTATTTCCATAATGCTAAATTTCCGAAGATGCACGTGTAGGATAAAAAATTTTTCGCTGTAGATGTACTATTAGGTGCAATTCACAGAATTGTGATATCATTTTTCATTACTGAGTTGCATAGTTTTAAACTTGATAGTTTAGATTTCTGGAAATTTGCGATTTTGGTGGATTTGTAATAAAGAATTGACAGCCTAAATGAAAAATTTGAAACCAACAGTCACTAGAATTTAAGTTTTTCTTGTAAATGCAACCAACCTCGTCAAATTTCGTGCATTGGTTGCCGAGAAAAGCGAATTCTCCTTTTACATGTATTTAGATACGAGAACCCGAGCTAACGCATCCCGTTAAGGAGGAGACCGAGCTGCAATGTGGGCCCCCACCGCACGAAATTTCTGGATCGGCTGAATTGACGTCTACTGCAATAGATGCTACTGAGTGACCCTCGAATGAGCAAAGCTGGGCCAGAGACACCCCGCGTGGCAGCACTTGTGTCGTCAAGCCAAAATTGACCACTGGCAGGCAGACGCAATTCGCCGTGATAGATAAAACTGTATGAGGTAATGTGATCCCGTATGTAAGTAGGACGGCTTGCATAGGAGCCGCGATGTAGTGACTGTCGGGTACTGGTGGGGATGACACGAAGTCAACGTAAGTCAGTGCCGAAGGTGGCAAGCGAACAAAGTCGACGGAACTGAGGCGATTGGGGTGTGTTTCAGCGGGATCCAGAACGGGCAGCTCAAGGCGGAGCAATCGGTGAGAGGAGAATGTGCGGAGAGGAAGTCTAAGCCGAGGACGATGTCGTGGGGACAGTGGGCGATGAATAAATAGCACGACAGTGGAGCGATCGGCGAAGGAGACGCGGGCAGCACACATACCAATTACAGGGGCTGTCACGCCATCGGTGACACGGACAACAGGCGTCGTGGCAGGCGTGAATATTTTCTTCAGGCGGTTGCGGAGGTGAGCGCTCATTATCGACAAATGCACCCGGGTGTCTATGAGAGCAGATACAGAAACGCCGTCGACTTGCACGTCAAGAAGGTTCACATGAGTGGGAAACGTAAGTAATGGATCTGGCGGCGTAGGGAGCAATGCAGCGTCACCTCGAGGCGCTGCATCGTCTAGTTTTCCGGCTGGGAGCGGCGTCCGAAGGGAGTCGGCGAAATAGAGCGACGTGGCTGGGGAGAGCGAGATTGTCGTCGTTGGGGCGAAGGCGAACGAGAATAGGGGTGGTACGGTGCAGCAGAATCAGTGGAGGCATTATCGGAGCGTGCGACATAGGGACGAGAAGGGCCACCTGAGGGGCGAGAGTTGTCAGTATAAGTAGACCGGGTCGGGGAACTCCAGCGACTGTGACAGTGCTGAGAAATGTGCCCGATTCGACGGCAGTGAAAACAAATGGGCTTGTCATCAGCAGTGCGCCATTCAGATGGGTTGCGGAAACGTGGTGGGTAATAAGATGCCAGACGGGCCGGAATCGATGAAGCCGGGTGTTTGTCAGGGCGATGGGCCGAGCAGATTGTGTGAATACCCATGTTTGCGAATTCCTGGCGGACAACTGCCTGGATCAGGGCAACCGTGGCTGCAGGTGCGTTGGAGGGGCTGGAGTGGAGGACAGCCGGTTAGGCGGCCTCGATCTCACGCCGGACGATCCGGGTAACATCGCCAGTGTTGGTGGGACGAGGAGCGTCGGCACAGGAGGATGTCGCTGGGGTGTTGGGCAGACGGGCAAACTGCTGGTCAATACGTCGGATTTTAGCGATTTCCAGGCGGCGGCACTCTTTGATAACTGCATCCACCGTCGCCACGTTGATAAAAACGATCAAGTTGAAGGCGTCAACGGCAATGCCTTTGAGGATGTGGGAGACCTTGTCGGACTCATTCGTGTGTGCGTAAACTTTGCGGCACAGAGCCAAGACGTCCTGAATGTACGTGACGTAGGGCTCCGTTGACGTCTACACGCGGCGGGATAACGCCTTCTGCGTGGCAAGTTGCTGACCGTATGGGTTGCCGAACAAGTCTCGGAGCTTTTGCTTAAGCGAATCCCAACTTGTGAGCTGATCTTCGTGCGTCCGAAACCAAACTGGAGGTGTGCCACTGAGGTACAAGACTACGTTGGCGAGCATGATAGTAGGGTCCCACCGGTTACAGCGGCTGACGTGTTCGTACTGGCCGATCCAGTCATCGACGTCTTCCCCATCTTTGCCCGAGAATAGGCCAGGATCACGGGGAGCAGGAAGAGTCATGTAGATCGTCAAAGTGGCAGCAGCTGTCGGAGCCAGCGGAGTCGAGTCGTAGTCGCCGGGAGCCATGAAGGAAGGCTCGTCGTACCGTCCGCTGCGAAGCTCCGTGACGGTGTACAGGGAACGTCCACCTCCACCAGATATGTTACGTAGGAAGGCGCAGACAAAAAGCTATATACAAGTATATTTACAAGGGAATACGCCACGCTTGGCCGAGAGGCAACAGCCCGCGCTAGCCTCTAATTGTCGTCGTCGTCTTCTCACTGCTCGCCTCTTCGTCATTGTAGACACTGTTCCGTAGCAATATCATTAAACAGTTGTAGCAACATTAAGTAAAGCTAACATGCAATCGGAAAGCAATCCCTCTGTATATGTACATAATTTTAATCGGGCTGACGACACGTCTGTTATCGACTACTTGGAACGTGCTCTTGATAATATGCCGGTCGATAATTACATAAATAGTGTTTGGACATGCTTGCTTTCTATCAGTTGTTCGCACCTGTTTAGAAAAATACGTGGGCTTCGCGGCTGTGCCACTACACAGACCGCTAACCCGTTCATCCGGATCATGCAGGTTTATGCCCCCATCATCGTTGACCTGCCCGTGTCTGCTTTTTTGGCAGCCTCGTCTACCAATTCGGGAAGTTTCGTGCCTGCTGCCAACGGAAGAGAACCTTGCGTTTGCCTCCTCCCTGTCGCCCGTGCTTAAGGACGTTTGGCAGCGCCTCCACCCCAGCTGTGGATCATCGAATCCAATCCAGCTGCCGTATTGCCGTCGACAACATTCTACGCGCGACCTATAAAGCAGCAACCACCGTCCACCGCGCACTGTGGGCTTCGCGGCTGTGCCGCTACACAGACCGCTAACCCGCTCATCCTGATCATGCAGGTTTTTGCCCGCATCATCGTCGACCTGCTCGTGTCTGCATTTTTGGCAGCCTCGTCTGCCACTTCGGGAAACTTCGTGCCTGCTGCCAACGGAAGCGAACCTTGCGTTTGCCTCCTCCCTGTCGCCCATGCTTCAGGACGTTTGGCAGCGCCTCCACCCCCGCTGTGGATCATCGAAACCAATCCAGCTGCCGTATTGCCGTCGACAACATTCTATGCGCAACCTATAAAGCAGCATCCACCGTCCACCGCGCACTGCGGGCTTCGCGGCTGTGCCGCTACACAGACCGCTAACCCGTTCATCCTGATCATGCAGGTGAGTATTTGGTATCAAGCTCCTACTAAAAAATCAAGCGATTACTTTTTAGTGCAGCTGCCAAGCCCACACTGCTGCATTTTACTTATTTCTGAATGTATTGATGTCATACGCGCCTTGCTACTGCTATCGGGGGACGTAGAGACAAACCCCGGTCCTGAAAAAATCGTCCTCGACGAACTAAGAAATTTGTCTGCTGGCCAGGCCACACTAATATCAGAGATGCAGAGCCGCAAAACCCAGCTAACGAGCACAAACCATACTATTGCTAATCTAAGCATCCGCCTCAGAGACTTAAAAAATCTTTGCAAAAATCTTTTAGCTCTCCGAACAGAAATTGACGACATTAGCACTAAGACCGGTCAACTAACCCATCGTATGTGCGATATTGAAGAGCGCCTTGACGACCTCGAAAACTGTTCTCGGCGCAACAACTTAATATTCTACGGTTTTCCTGACACTAGCCCGAACGAAATATACGTTCAATCAGAACAAATAATCATAAGCCACTGTCTTGAACGCTTTAGTCTTATAGTCGAGCCCAAAGATATACAGCGAGCGCATCGACTAGGACGTTACACCAGTAACCGCAAACGGCCCATCATAATGAAGCTTTCATCCTTCTAAACTGAAGATTCTACACTCTCGAACGGTCCAAAACTAAAAGGCACAAACTTCAGCATTGGCGAAGATTTCACGCGTCCAGTTCTAAATGCCCGGAAACAGCTCATTACCTTTCCTAGGAGCAAATCCGTACCATTTTCATTACGTTTCAAAACATTGCATATTGGAGCCCAGCGACATATCTTTGACACTGCAGCAGGAATTCTCAGAGCCGTATCGTAGAGATCATGTAGCCGTCAGCAACCACGCCATCAGCACCGTAAATCGCAAGAGCGAATCTTTCATTTTCTGTACGTATACTAACATACGTAGTTTTCTTCCCAAACGCGTGCTCCTGCCTAACCTAGTACGATCATCCGGCAGTAGTGTACTGATACTAACAGAAACATGGCTCACTGCCGACATATCGATACCGTGGCACTGGCTGACTTGCGAAATTTTAACATTTTTCGCCACGACCTCAAAAATGCACGTGGCGGGGCGTACTCATCGCCACTAACAAATAATTATCATGCTCTCTAATCAGTACATCTTCGCAACTGGAATCACTGTGGGTAATGTGCCGTGCCCCTCCCGAAGCAATAATACTCGGGGCATGCTACAGGCCCCCTCGAACGGATCCAGATTTCGCACTCGAAGCTGAAGGGAAGCTGAAGAGTCTGTCGAATTCAATAAGACGCTCATATACGGATGCGGGAACCTTCTAAACCATGTAGGTAAAATTTTGGTTTTTTTTTTCAATTAGGAGCGACGTAATCGTCAGTTAAAATTGCGCTGTAGCTCCGCCCCCCGTCGAATGCCGCGCTCTGCTGCTGAAGCTGACGATGCGAGCGGAGACCGGAAACCGCGGTGTCGTGACGTCAACACTAGTGTTCCGTTCCTTCGCAGCCTCCGCGACCGTGCCTGACCGTGCTTGTTTCTGCGTGCGTGCCATCGTAATCTGCTTCGATCGACCCTGCATTCCTTTGTTGGTGCGTCTGCGTGTATGTAGAGTGGTAGTATGCGGCCAGCCCTGCAATTCGGCCTGCGCAGTTGCTGTATATGGCCACAGAATGAGAGAGGACTACTTGCCACTAGCAGCCTTTCTAAACGCAGCGCGAAAAGATCGGAGCAACGAAAACAAAGACGGCACAAGTGCGGACTGACTGATGATAACTGGTGTTGGAAGGCCTTATGAATACACGAACTCGCCCAAACCTGGATTTTGATTTACTGCGAGCTCCTTCGTGTTAGCACGCTGAACGGAATGTGCATGCTTATCTCCCGCCCTTGACGCAGGTTTCGTCGCAAAGCGCCGCGAATTTTCTATTTGCACGTGTGTTGTAGCACAGCCTGCATGCAGCTACCATAACGCAGCGCAAATGTAGAGTTTGCATGTGCTGGAAAGCAGGCGCACGCCAGGACGCTACGCTCCCCCCTTCTCTCGCGCACAGCGAGAAACCGACCGCCTCACGTAGCCGACGGAATTCGCCGCCTTTACGACTTCGGTTACGAGTAGTGTGCGGATGGCGCACAGATGAAGGTCGCTACACGTACTGCACGAACTGGGAAGCTTTTCACGCGTTTAAACCGTCTTTGCAGCTTGCCGACAGCTTTGGACAGCGCACAAATGCCGACGATCGCATCCCCGCTTACGTTGCACGAGGAGGAGTGCAGGAACACAACACTAAAGTTGTTTGACCGGAAACGAGCTCACTAGATCGGCGAAATATCGCCGAGATCACTAGATCGCTTTGCAGAAGACATACTCACCAAAGAGCATTTAACACGAGGAGATCCCAAGACTTCGCTTTCGTTCGCGTCGAAAGCACTGCTCGCACCAGCATCTTTTGCTTCTTCGAGAGGCCGGCTCTTCGCAGTCTGCTCGTACATGTAGGGAGTAACGCCGAACTCCTCAGAAAAACGCAGTCTCTCTAAATTTTCCATTACCGTCTCAGAAAAACAGCACCAAACTACCTGGCACCGCGCTTCATGTGTAGCGGCAGCGGTCGGTTCGGACAAACACTAGTGTTGACGTCACGATGTGCCCGACCAATCAGAGGCGGAAACGAGACGCGCGAGCTGGGCGTGTCCGCTGCTGCACTTTTTGTCGAAATAAAATATATTTGCGCTTTCTTTCGCTCAATTTTGATACGATATTCGAATTCGGAGGTTTGAAAGCCATTATGTACAGATGTTCACTCATTTTTTCTGGAAAACCTTTCAGCTTCCCTTTAAGGAAATATTATCCCAGCTTACTAAACACCACCCCAATGCACACATCCTCCTTAATGGAGACTTCAACTTCCCTAGCATTAATTAGCTCAATCAGGCTTCGCCAACTTCAGGAAACACTGAAGCAAGAGAATTTATCAATGTTTCGCGTTTCAATGTTCATCAGTGTTCACTGAAGAAGCCGACTTGCCTCTTCCTACGCCACCTACTACGACACTACCAATGATGGCCCCTGTTGAAATTTTTGTCACTGGCATTTCATCACTCATTGACAAATCAAAAATTTCATCATCGGCTGGCGTCGCCGATATTAACTCCAAGCTGTTAAAAAATACTAACGAAACTATTGCAGTAAATTTTTCGATGCTGTTCTCACTTTCACACGAAACAGGAATTTTACCAGACGACTGGAAGGTGGGAAATGTCAATCGAGTCCATAAATGAGGTAACAAACAATCCCCCCTAAATTACCGCCCCATTTCTCTAACAACCGTCCCATGCAAAATCTTGGGACACGTCATATACTCTCACATTATGCACTTCCTTGACACTAACAATCCTTTTCATCCTTCCCAGCACGGATTTCGTAAATCTTTATCTTGTGAAACCCAACTTGCTATATTTCTTCATTATCTACATTCGAATCTCGACCACAACCTTCAGCCTGCTGCAATCTTCCTCGACTTCGCAAAAGCATTCGATACAGTACCACATAAATGCCTTATACTAAAGCTCTCCTAGCTGAATTTGCACCCGAACCTTCTCGCATGGATCACAGCATTTTTGAACAAACACTCCCAGTTTGTTTCAAATAAAAATAGCCGTTCCAGCTCTCTCCCAGTAACATCCGGCGTCCCCCAAGGATGTGTACTCGCACCCCTCTTATTCCTCACATATATTAACGACCTGCCCGTACATGTATCCTCCCATATTCGTTTATTTGCCAACGACTGTGTCATCTATCGTACAATTACAAAGATTTCTAATCAAACTGCACTCCAACATGACCTTAACCTTTTACAACAGTGGTGTGATCTTTGGATAATGAAGCTTAATCACGCTCAATGCAAGCTCGTTTCTTTTCGACGCAAGCTTAATCCCTTATCATTCTCATACCTAACTAATCTCTCACTCCACTGTCGAACAAGATCAATCATAGAACCTAGGCGTCACCTTATCCTCTGACCTTTCATGGAGGCACGCATTAGCAATACCATTTCATCCGCGAACAGATCCCTCGGTTTCTTAAAGCGTCATTTGCGTCACGCACCATCGGACATAAAACTTCTCGCGTACAAATCACTCATCAGATCGAAACTAGAATATGCAGCGCCCATCTCTACAAAATTGTGCCACTAGGTTCATCCATTGTTCATATTCATAGGAAATAAGCATATCATCCCTAAAACGTAAAACTGATCTTGCTAATCTTTCTGTGCGTCGCTGCATCGCCGGTCTTTGTTTGTTTCACAAATTGTTTCACAGTTGCCTCAATCAAGCACCGTATATCATCCCACCGGCGCGCATATCTCCTCGTACGTCCCATCCTTACTCAATCGCACGCGCACGTGCTCGCACCACTACTTTTGCGGCCTCGTTTTTCTGCGCAGAGCAGTGGACTGGAATGGCATTCCCCGTGACATTGCAGCCATCAAGTGTTCATCAACGGTTGCGGACTACATAACTGCATTTGTTTGTCATGAACATCACTCTCTGTAACCTTTATTTGTAAGCCCATCCCTTATGCAATACCCCATAACCGGGGTCTTTAAGGTAATAAAGTGAAGTGAAGATATGTGCCCAAGAAAATGAAGCCGATAGGAAAACCCAGGCCATGGATAACTAGAAACATTGTACATTTGAAGCTGCGAGTGAATCGTGCACGCAGAAAGACGCCAAGGCAATGTGCACAAAGAGTTACCCTCAGTACGGAAGTTAGAAAAGAACTAAAGAAAAGAAGGCGGCATTTTTTTTCTACAACACTGGTGGATTACTTACAAAACTCGCATCAAGAATTCTGGACTGATCTCGTACTAGGTGCAACATATACTAGGTGCAACAGGTAGACGGAAATGTCTGTAGTAGGTGAGCTTTGATCGCACGGGCTTTTAACAGTATGTTTAACTGTGTATTTACATATGGCAGCAATAGCACCCCATAAATGCTAGCGATAGTTTGCTGCCGCGTGAAAGTACAAATGATGTAATTTCTCGAGCAGGCATTATCGCGTTGGTAAAACTAGATACCAAATAATCTTGTGCTTCCGATGAAATACAGCATGAGTTTTTGAGGCGTTATTGTGAATGTATATCACACTTTTTGTGTAGAATGTTTGCAATGTCAGTACGTATCGGAGGTGTGTTGGAAAATTAGATCTTTGCACGCATTGTACCTAATTTTAAAGCAGGCAATAAGCTATGGGCGGAAACCTATCGGCCAATTTGCGTGACATGCACCACGTATAAAATGTGAGAACGCATAACATCCAAACGTCTGGTTGAATATATTGCGACGCAGCAGTTATCACGACATTTATTACGTGTCAAAGATGCAGTGAATCGACAACGCCCACAGCACGGATCACACCGTAGAGCAAGCCCCACAAGCGGTGATGAAGAAGAACCCCATGTGAAGCCCCACATGATGGTGATCATGTACAGATCACAAAAAATAGCTTATAAATGCCCACACTAATGTCTCCTCGCGCGAGAGCGGCCATCTTGGCCGCAAATCAAAGAGGCGGCGAACACCTCCTGAAAAGCTTCATACAGGAAACGTGGACAACCTTAGCAGCGCGGCAGCGGCGGTCATTTGGAACAATAACTGTTGCCACGCGATAGTTAAGCGGAGAGGTCTGCTCGAAGATTTTGTAGGGGCGGATGAACCGAAGCCCAAACTTGTCACACGAACCAGGAGTATGAACTCCTGGCTTCCGCCAGGGCGGAAGCAAACGACGCAATGAGAGGCGTCGTAATGCTGCTTGCGGTCCTGTTGCCGTGCTTCGGTGTTGATACGGGTGAGCTCGCCACAACGCAGAATGCGGGACATATATTCTTCACAGGAGGATGGACATCGATTGACAGTTGGTGCGAAGAAAAAGACGTCAAGACAGGAATAGGGCGAACGACCATAGATAAGGTAGAATAGAGAGTAACCGGTCGTGCGTTAAACGGTGGTATTATACGCAAAATTCACGAATCGCAAAATTGCGTCCCAGTTTCTGTGATCTGGTTCGATGTACATGGCTAGCATGTCTGACAGCGTGTGATGAAATCGCTCTATAGGTCGTCGGTTTGCGGATGGTAACTGAAGGTAGTCTTGTGGGTGGTTCCGGAGACTCTGAGGACTTCGTCTACTTGTTGCTAGAGGAATGCTTTTCCATGGTCGCTCAGGAAGACGCGCGGAGCACCGTGACGCAGTATTAAGGCTTGACGTATGAATGCAGCAACTTGACAGGCTGAGGCAGAAGTCACACTAGCTGTTTCGGCGTAGCGTGTCAAGTGGTCAACGGCTGCGGCAATTCATCGTATACCGGTGAGAGTCACAAGAAGAGGACCATACAGTTCAATGCCAACGACTTCCAAAGATTGCGACGGACACGGAACCGGTTGCAGTTGTCCGCTTGGAGCTGATCTACGAAGCTTTCGACGTTGACATAGGGCGCAGGAAAAGACATACCTCGCTACACTGGCGGACAAGCCAGGCCAGTAGAAGCGGTCATTGATGCGGTCACGGGATTTCTGGAAATTAACCAAGGTGACCAGCAGTCATGTCGTCTTCAGAAGCCTGCAGGACATGAGCACGTAGAGAGCGTGGCAGGACAGGAACCCAACGTTGACCGTCAGGGTGATAGACGGGATGGTAACGGACGCGGTTGTCAATCTTAAATTGCGTCAGCTGTCAATGAAGGCGGGCGTTAGGCAGGCGCGAAGCTCCTTGAAGGTGGTCTATGATGCGCCGACAGTACGAGTCGGCAAGTTGATGAGATTGGAAGAATCTGTTGTCGTGTGGAGGCATCTCGTCTACAGTGGCCAACGAGAAAGCATGTGAAGAGGGACCGTGTGAAAGCTTGTCAAGGATGATAGTTGAAGGTCCATTGCATGGTGTCGTAAGAAGCGGACAGCGAGAAAACGGCAATGTGACCTACTACCTTGATCGTCTTGCTCGCAAAATGGCATTTCTTGGTGTTTAGCTGAAGTCCAGCGCTGGCAAGGCATGTGAGAACTTCATTCAGACGTTTCAGGATGCTGACAGAAGGTTGACGAGAAAGAACCTGTATCGTCCAAATAGCACAAGCAAGTCTTCCACTTCAGGCCACGAACAACGGTGTCAATCTTGCGCTGGAACGTTGCTGGCACATTGCAGAGGCCGAATGGCATGACATTAAACTCGCAGAGCCCATCTGATGCTGAAAACGCTGTTTTCTCTTTATCGTCCTCATGCGTAGGTATCTGCAAGTAGCCGGAACGCAGATCGAGAGCGGTGAAATACTCGGCACCCTGCAGAGAATCCAAGGCATCGTCTATTCGTGGCACAGGGTATACATTCTTGCGTGTGATCTTGTTAAGTGCTCGGTAGTCGACACAAAATCGAACAGAGCCGTCTTTTTTGCGAACCAAAACAATAGGGGATAACCAAGGGCAAGCAGAGGGGCGTGTTATGTTACGTTGGAGCGTGTCGCTGACGTTCTCGTCAATGACTTTTCTCTCGGCTAGCGATACGCGATGAGGTTTATGGCGCACGATGGATGCACTATCTGTCTCTATCCGATGCGTCGTAATCGAAGTTTTTCCCAACGAAGCTGAATGCGCGTCAAGCGAATCTTCATGTTTTTGGAGCAAAGCAAGCAAATGTTGTGACTGCGAAGCTGTCAGGTCGGAACTGATGGCAGCTGCAAGAGCTGAAGGAAGTGCGGCCAGTCCAGTACAAGGAACTTCAGAGGAAGCTGCATTAAAGGAAACAACAGAGATAGACCACGATTCAGTGGCGCAAGCCAATGTAGTGCCTTTAGGGATGAGAATTTTTTGGATGTCGGGTTTGTAGAGTGGAGAAGTGCAGAGCAACGATTAAACCGAACCAGCCTTGATGCAGAGGCTATCCCTCTTGCGAGACAGTGTGCAGATGGTAATACGAGCACGTCGTCGCCGCAGTCAATGACATCAGACGTGATGGTAAAAATGCTTTGATGGCGAGGAGGCAGCATGGTATCTTCTACAGCAAGCAAGTGAATTGGTGTGTCATATGCATGAAGCTTGATTGGTCCTTGTTACCGCCCTCCGGTGACCGATCAAAATTCTTCAGACAACCTTCGTGACAATATTCAAAAACCTATGCACATCTTCGCTTCGGATCACGTATACCTTCTGGGTGATTTTAAATTTCCGCAAATAGACTGGCTTTCCTTGTCTTCATCATGCCGCCACTCAACAGATTTTCTCAACCTTATTTTAGATTTCAATTTGTTCCAGGTTGTAAGCGAGCCCACTCGAGAATCAAATATACTTGATATTACCAGTACATGTATTAACCAGTACCCCCGAAACCGTAGAATCAATATCCTACCTAGCTGGCTTCAGTGATCACAAATTGCTTCAGATAACACTTAAAGGGAAGCTGAAAGCTTTGCCAGAAAAAATGTGGGAAGAGCAGTACGCCATGGTTTTCAACCCTCTGAATTCGAATATCCTATCGAAATTGAGCCAAAGAAAGCGCAAACAGATTTTATTTCGGTGAAAAGTGCAGCAGCAGACTCGGGGCAGCTCGCGCGCCTCGTTTCTGCCTGTGATTGGTCGGGCACCTCGTGACGTCAACAATGGTGTTCGTCCGGACCGATTGCTGCCGCTACACATGAAGCACGGTGCAAGGTTGTTTGGTGCTGTTTTACTGAGACGGTCATGGAAAATTTTGAGAGCTTGCGTTTCTCTGAGGAGTTCGGCGTTCAGTCCGCACCCCACGAGAGCGATTTCGCGCGCGACGGCGACGGGCGACGGCTTCGAGCGACAAAACAGGCCGTCGCTTGAATAGATCGCTCGGTGTTGTCGCTCGATCGCTCGTTTCCAGAAGTCTAGAACTCGTCGCTCGTCGCCCGGAAGTGCTATGAGCAACTAGCCATTAGTGTGAAGCCGGAACTGGATGTACATACCGCAAATACTACTGTTTGTCCCACGGAACAAGCCAACTATTGAATTTTACACGTGCAAGAATAAGAGCCTAGTGTAAGACCTTCAGAAATATTTATGCTCATTTTTACAGTAATATACACCAACTTAAATTGATAAAGCATGCGTCACGCTAGTTTCGGCGCGTATATTACTTCCCTCATACCGGGAAGTCGTCGCTCAAAGCTGTCGCTCGCGTGGAGTTCGGCTTGTAGGCGACGAGTGAACTCGACAGCCATCGCCTCGCTTGTCGCTTTCGCGTGCAAAATCACTTGTATGGGGTTTATACTTTACTCCCTACATGCACGAGCCAATTGCGAAGAGCCGGCCTCTCCAAGAAGCAAAAAATACTGGTGCAGGCAGGGCTTTCTACGTGACCGAAGGCGAAGTGCTAGCATCTCCTTGTGTTGGAAATGCTCTTTGGCGACTATGTTTTTTAGTAAGCTGCATTCAGCGATCTTGTGAGTAGGTTTCCGGGCAAACAACTGTAGTGTTATGTTCCTGCATGCCTCCTTGTAGAACGTAAGCAGTGATGCGATCTTCGATATTTGTGTGCTGCCCAAAAGCTGTCGGCAATCTACACAGACGGTTTAAACGGGGGAAAAGCTTACCGGTTGTTGTAGCACGTGTAGTATAGAACCTTCGATTATCAGCGCGCCACCCGCACGCTACTCGTAACCGGCGAATTCCATCGGCTACGTGAGATGGTCTATGTGTGCGAGAGCAGGGGGAGCGCAGCATCCAGGCGTGAGCCGGCTGTCCAACACATGCAAACATTACACTTGCACTGCGTTATGGTAGCTGGATGCAGGCTGTTTCACAGCACGTGCGAATAGAAAATTCGCGGCGCTTGGTGATGAAACCTGCGTCAAGGGTAGGAGATAAACATGCACCTTCCGTTCAGCGTGCTAACACGAAGGAGAACCCAAAGAACGCATTATTGATAAACTTTGGTAGTAGTCGTCGTCACGGAAGTGGTTAGAGCACAGCACTGTTGTTCTTGAGCGCTTGAAGTTGTTTCGCTTCACAGCAGCCTCCCACTTATCTGAAAACTTCTTGTCTTGCGGGAACTAATCGAACATCGGAACATCGTCGTGGCCGCTGGTGTTCGTGCAACCGTAGGCTGCACAGAGCGCCGGCATGATCGGCCTACAAGTTCAATTGATGTTGCGTACGTCAACTACCACTCTATATACACACAAACAAAGGAATGTAGGGTCGAGTGAAGCAGATTAAGACGGCACGCACGCAGAAATAAGCCCGGTCAGGCACGGTCGCGGAGACTGCGGAGTGGAACGGCAGTGCTGACGTCACTACGCCGCGGTTTCCGGTCTCTGCTCGCATCGTCAGCGTCAGCAGCAGAGCGCGGCGCTCGACGGGGGGTGGAGCTGCAGCGCAATTTTAACTGGCGAATACGTCGCTCCTAAGTGAATCCCCCTCCCCCCCCCAAAAAAAAATTTACCTGCATGGTTTATAAGGTCTTCGCATCCGTATATGGGCGTCTTATTGAATTCGACAGACTCTTCAGCTTCCCTTTAACGTCCACTAGCCCATACAGGATCAATCACCAAAAGAATTCCTGACTTCAGCAGGGCTAAGTACGTTGATATGAATTCAGATCTAGAACACTTTTTTAATGAGACTCTTTTACCTAACTTTACTGATCGCACAACCGAAGAAAACTGGGCACTGTATAGGAACAAAATGTTAGCTATGATTGATCTCTACGTTCCATTAATAACGATTACTAACGACAGGACAAAATTGATCGCTACGTAGACTACGAAACGCAAAAAGCGCTTGTACCACGCCACAAAACATGGGTTGATCCTTCGGCGTTCAAAAAATACAAAGAATTCTTTAAAACATACACTAAAGCAATATGGGATGCTAAAAAAAAGTATTACGGCAACGACCTACCCTCTCTCCTTCAACACAATCCTAAAATGTTCTGGGGAACTGTGTCCCCTGACCACGACTCTGCTCACATTTCATTGCACGATGTTAACCAAACACCAGTATGGGACAGCTAATGCCCACTCATATTTAACAATTCTTTCTCTTCAGTGTTTACACGGGAAGATCATTCCAACATATCATTTGTGCCTGAATATGACTGGCGCTTTATGGAACCCATTACCATTACTGCCGATGGCATTTCACACCTCATTGCTTACCTAAAGGTATCTACATCGGCCGGTATAGATAATATCCATTCTAAAATATTACAAATACCTCGTCAATTTCTAGTCAGATATTATACTATTTATGCAACTAATCCTTAGCGTCAGGAAAGCTACCAGCTGACTGGAAGGTTTCGAAAATCGTCCCTGTGTTCAAAAGCGGTAACAGCCATTCACCCGATAATTATCGCCCGAACGCGCTCTCATGCATTTTTTGCAAGCTACTGGAACATATTATCGCGTCTCATGTTTTCAGTCACCTAGAATCGAACAACTTTTTCTTCTCTAATCAACACGGATTCAGAAAATATTTTTCTTGCGACAAGCAATTATTGGAATTTACCACTGACTTACACTTCAGCATGGATGCCAATAAACAAACTGATTGCATGTTCCTTTATTTGTCTAAAGCTTTTGATCGCGTAGCTCATGGTCGACTAATATCCAAATTATCAGCCCTTAGACTAGACTCACATTAACTTGGATCCGGAATTTCCTTTTTCACCGTCAACAGTTCACAGTGGTTAATAACTTCTCCTCTCTCCGTTGTAATGTATCTTCCGGTGTTCCTCAGAGAAGTGTTCTAGGGCCTGTTTTATTTTTGATCTATAATAATGACCTACCACTTAACATATCATCATGCATGCCCTTAGTTGCAGATGATTGTATCATATGTCGGAGACCATGTCGCTTTTGCAAAATTATCTTAACATTATTTCCCATTGGTGCGAAATCTGGCTTATGTCCATTAACCTAGCCAAATGCAGGCTCATCACCTTCAGTCGCAAAGGCAATAATTCTAACTTTACATATGTCTTGGATACTATACCTGTATCCCATGTTCCATCATATAAGTACCTGGGCGTGCATCTAACACATGATCTTCCCTGGGCCTTGCACATCACTACCATTTGCGCCAAGGCTTCCAGAACTTTGGGTTACTTACGTCGTAATTTACGAAACTGCCCGACCAATGTCTGTAAACTTACCTACCTAACATATGTCCGTCATCAACTAGAGTTCGCATCATCAATCTGGTCTCCGCATCAAAAATATCTCATTTCCATGATAGAAGCGATACAAAACCGTGCTGCTCGTTTCATCTCTCGAAAATACAGCCGTCATCTCAGCATAACTGAAATAAAAACTGATAATACTCTCGAATCCTTAGACACCCGTCGTTCTGTCGCTATCGTTTGTTTGCTACACAAGTATATAAACTGCGCTTATCTTTCATCTTTACCCCTAGAATCCCCCTTGCACATGTCCAATCGATTAAACAACCATGGCTCTTTCAAACGCATCTAAGGCCACACGCAATCATTCAACTCATCGACACTGCCCAGAGCAATAACATTATGGAATGATCTTCCCAACGAAATCGTTTCAGTAACCGATCACGCATCGTTCCGCAACCAAGTGTATCAACTTTATACATCTTAAATACTGTAACTATGTTTCGTTGTGATTACGTGGGGGTGTATTGTCGCCATTTTTTTAATGTTTAGCGTACCAATTGTTGCGGTGCGCTTATTGCCTGCCCATTGAACAGGCTGCATACCCCTTGTATATCTTACATTCTTGCGTTATCGCGCCTTTGCAAACAATAACCTTTTTGTAACTATAGTGTACTTGTGTCATATTAACCTTTCTTTTATTTATTTGTACTATGTAACCGCATTGTATTGTTTGATCTGCGTTGCTTCTGTTAAACTTGTGTTTGATTCAATCGCCCCCCTTACTCAATGTTCCTGACGGACCTGTAAGGAAACCTGAATAAATAAAAAAAAGTGGTCATGTCAGTCATGTGGAGAACGGGTTGCCCGCAGCAGATGGAGGCGGAGGCCGTAGAAAGAAAATCCCATCCCAATATGAGCTGCTGGGCACA
The DNA here is from genome assembly GCF_050947875.1 of Dermacentor variabilis. Taxonomy (NCBI): domain Eukaryota; kingdom Metazoa; phylum Arthropoda; class Arachnida; order Ixodida; family Ixodidae; genus Dermacentor; species Dermacentor variabilis. Next base: position 2,934,170 of record NC_134574.1, on the reverse strand, counting down.
CGAACTTAGCACTGCAAATTGTACGTAATACAGAAGTCCATCGATGGAAATACGAGCAGTGCACACGGCACTAGGTCGATTGGCGGCACCTTCAGCAGCGAGTAGCGTGAGTTCATCAGGTCGTAACTTTCCGGAGTCGCGAACACAGTGCGTGGTGAATAACTGAAACACTAACACCAGTGCCTATCAAACCTTCCACTTGTTTATTTATTTCTTTATTTTACAATACTGCAGGCCCTCGTCGGGCCCATGCAGGAGTGGTTAGAACATGGAATACAGTACAAAAATAAAAGAAGAAAGTGTAACTACTGTATCCAGAACAAAGCGCATTAGCACACACAACAATGAGAGAGGGAGAAATTTGTTCACAGAAAGGCAGAGAGGTCGGCCTGAGCTATAACTTGTTCTGGCCTGCTACTCTAGACTGGGGAAAAGGGAAGGGGAGGGAAAGGGCTGATGAATGATGAAGGTATAGGGAAGAGATGCGTATATACAAATTCATAGAGGTGTGCATCTCTAAAGCCGTGCGTCCAGCCCAGTGTTTTAGAGAAAAGCTATAACGGCACTTGTTACCAGGGCTGCGCTGTTTGCCTTAGGCCAAGGACCTAAAAGAAACTCGTCTGATAGCGGTCTCTTATGGATCGCTGCAATGGAAGAGACAAGTTGATGTCGTTCTTGCGCGTACGCGGGACACCGCGAAATATATGTTCAAGTGTTTCTGGCACCTCACAGCATTCACAGTTTGGGCTAGTATCACTGGCAACGATCGCATGTCCATAGCGCTTGCTGAATGCGACACCAAGTCGAATCCGGTGCACCATGCTCGTGTGGCTTCTTTTGAACTTGTGAGGTATACGGAATGTCATTTCTTGGTCCCATTTGTGTAATCGCTTGTGTCGTCGATCTGGTTGGGTCCAGTGTTCCAACGTACGGTTGCGTATTACGCGACGAAGTAGGGCGTTTGTGTCTGTTCGTGAGAACGGAATGCGCACTTCACAAGCATTATCTAAAGCAGTTTTCGCTTCAGCGTCTACCTGTTCGTTCCTGATCACGCCAAAGTGTGAGGGTATCCGTTGAAAGATGACATTGTAGCCATTTCTAGTTGCGTGTTCGAGACGCTCTGTAATTTCTATAGCCATGGAATAATACAAGCCTCGTCTGACGACACAGTCAATCGTTTGAATAGCTGGCTTGCAATCGCAGAATATCGTCCATACGTGAGGAGGCTCCTCAGAGCCTCCTCAAGTGCCTCCCGGATAGCAACAAGTTCTGCGGTAGTTGATGTTCAGCTATGGTCTAGTTTAAACTGCCGAGCGATGATCATATGTGGAATGACGAAGGCTGCAGTGGAGGCATATGGTGTGACAGAGCCATCGTTATACGCGTGTACAGTGTCTCCGTACTCTGCAGAAATGTGCAACAGGGTGAGTTGCCTGAGGCCAATAGATGCAACGGATGACTTTTTAGTAATTCCTGGGATCTAAAATGTAACAACAGGTTTAGGCAGAACCCATGGGGGTATTCTCGGAATACAGGCGGGAGAAAATCGTGATGGCAGAACACTCTGATGGCGCGATATAGTCCTTGAAAAGCTGGAACCTGAGTGGGCGGCAGGGAGCGATGACAGAGGATGGTGCATGTGTCGGGTGAACACGCGAAGGTACAGTCTCGTCCACTCTTAGGGTGAACACGGCTCACCGGGGCCGCGTAGAGTCACTGGAAAAAATTTCAGAGTACCGCAAAGGTCGGGATTTGACTGGCAACACTGAGCGGCCACCGCCATATACCTTCCAAGCCCACTGCATCGCGGGAAGGCCGCCGGGTCGGAAGAACTTTGATATTCGGTGCCACATCGGGTTGAGTGTTTACTGAAGTACAAATACATTGTGCCCGGTGATAATGGTTGCTAAGAACGAAAGTAAAATGTTATTTTGTGCGAAGTAATGCAGCCGGTGGTTGTTTTGCACGCCGATCGTGTTTACTGCTGGAACTTTGCTACGATTGTGGGCAGCAGCTTAGCGCTGCTATCGGGAGCTTATGCTTGCGTTTTTTCCCCCTTCCGTGGAGCGAGTTACGAAGGAAACATTTCGTCACTTCGAGCCAGAATGAGGCAAGCTTGTGCTTTTGGGCATGAACATCGTGGACCGCCGTCGGCTTCTATTGAATGTTTTTAAGCAGGACGAAACTAACACCTGACAGTGTCACAGGCACGTACGTTCATTGTATAATTTCAGAAGGTAAATCGGATACATTTAATTTAGTTTGTAAACTGATACCGCGCGTTCTTGACTCTGCCGGGCGACTTCGTCCGCCGTATACGCACGACACACATGCGACTGCCGTGTGCGCACCGGTGTTTGGCCGTGATCGTAAGACGTACGATCTGTGAACCAACTTCGATGACCATTTTGCGCACTAAATCTTGTGGAAGGCCAATATGAGCCATTTGCGTGATTACAGCAACGTATATGTATTTCTGTACACTGATAATGAGCGAGAGTTTGCTACATTGCGATTTATGAACGCGGCTGTCTAGTGCGTTCCCCCATGAGGGGCTACTCTTCTCAACTTACTTATGGCTGTTTTCTTAGACTGCCAAGATTTGCTGCATGTGTAAAAAAGAAAAAAAAAGCAGGAACGCCCACTGGTGACGCAACACTTTCTTTTTCTAAGTTACATAGGCGATGTATAAAATTATTGTGCTTTTAGTGCGGTTTATGTAACATGCATAATGACACAGTGAAACTAAAGCTACTGGGTGTTCTGTTGTTTTGTATTTCTTGTTATGCATCAAGCTTAACGTTATTTGGGTATGCACCGTAGCATTTCAACATAAAACATAATATGTATGCTGACTTCAGTTCATTGCATGTGCTCGGCTTACAAGCTCAAAATTTGAAGCATGTGTAGTGAATATCACCTGGCCTTGGTTTCAAGCTCGAGATGCGTATGTATAAATGAGCAAAGGATAAGTGGAAAAGAGGAAGTATCATGGGCCTCGTACTGACCATGCTTTTATTGACTGCGATCGTCCAGATCTGCGAAAAACAAGTGCCGTATGGGTCGAGTGACTCGAGGCGAGAGCACGCTCACATGCGCGGAGAAATCATGCGAGTATCTGGTGCACGTGAGGACGCGGAATTCTCACGCGACAAGTGTGCCTTCGCGTGCCACGACCACGGTATAACCGCGTGTGCTGAGCAACAAACGCGTACACGTGTACCCGTGTCAAGCGTGCAAGACGCGAACGATCCCCGCAATGAACTCCTATTTTCGTAGCATTGCTAACACCTCGTGCACTTCGCTTAAATATATTCTCTAACAGTGCCGAAAAGAAGCACTAGCAAGGTGTACTTATACCTCGCACACGCGGGTGTTTTTTGTAGGCTTGAAGTTCTCCCGGCCGATTCTGTGTAACCGCGCAGAACGATGCTCTCGGTCCTTTTTCCCGACCGGAATGTAGAAAAAAACGTATTTCCAGACTCAGTTCGGTTGCTGCATCCGAAAACGCAGCAGCTAGGCATGATTTCATTGTAGTCAAATGCGAGCGCGACAATCGGAACACAAAAAAAAATTACCGACGATTATGTTACTTCCTAATGCGAAATTTGAGCGCAGCAAATAAGCTGTTTCACCTTTTGGATAGATTGAGGCAAAGAAATCGAGCAACACATGTATGCGCTATCACATAATTTTTTTTATTTTTCACACGTATTCCTTTAACAAAGACTCCACTAACAGTTCTTGACAGTCATGAAGGAAGCTTTGTGGTCGGAGAAATAGACTGATATATGTTCGACTTGGTACACCAATGCTTGATTCTCAAAGACGAGATCTATACAAGTGCCTCGCGAGGTTGTCACAGCCGTGGGGGAAGCAGAGGCTAAGCGCCGCCGCCGAGAAGACCCTGCCGTTCGCGCCGCCGAAGCGGAGGCTCATCGCCGCCGTCGAGAGCAACCAGCAGTAAGCGATTCTGAAGCAGAAGCTCATCGCCGCCGCCGAGAAGACCCTGCAGTTCGCGCCGCCGAAGCGGAGGCTCATCGCCGCCGTCGAGAGCAACCAGCAGTAAGCGGAAGCGGAGGGGGGCGGCGTGTACACCCAGCGGCAAACTATGGGGGCAGAAGCGCGCGCAGCAAGCGGACAACACGATAAAGGGAGGAGGGAAGAGATAGCAGCGACTGACTGATGCCGCTGACGGCGATAGTGAGTCAACCCCAGCTATCCGCCACACAAGAACAGGGGGGGGGACCCTTTCCTCCTCTTTCTGCATGGCGGCGACGGTGTTCTATGCAGTCACGTTATCTTGACTCTCTAGCGGCGTCAGCGGCATCCAGCGGTATCAGTCGGTCGCTGCTAGCGCTGGGGGGATGAAAGGGGGGCGGAGCTGGTTACGAGGCCGACGACGACGACGACGCCGACGACGACGCGAAACCCAGGAACGGACGCCAAAGAGCTGCGCTCTAAAACGTAGAGAACCTGCGCTGCCTGCGCTCTAACTCAGCCGGCGCGCCTGGCGCTTGGAAGGTATATGGCGCCCCAAAGTCACGTGGTACGGTTGGACTAATGAACGCGGTCGCGGCGCGGGGAAAACGAATGCGGTACTCTGAAATTTTTTCCAGTGACTCTACGCGGCCGTGGTGAGCCGTGTTCAACCTAAGAGTGGACGAGACTGTACATTCGAAGAGGCTCGCAGAGCAAGTATATTGACACGTGTAGTTGTCTTTATCGGGGGACACGCTTCGCCGCCTAACAAATGTTATCACACAGCGCGGGACGCGCCTGCATGTATCCGAAGTTTCTGGAAAGTTATCGATGCTTCTATCCGCTGCCTGTTGTCGCCGAACCTTATGTTATCTGATTTCATCGCCTGACGCGAATGCTGTAGAACTTTGTGGAAGGCGCGCGGGTCCCAATGATTAGTCTGGAACATTCGACGACTGATGTATAAAAGCCGACGCGCTTGACCCGTTGATTAGATTTTCGACCATCGCCGACCGTGTTAGCCGCTATCGTGGTGCTATAAGTGTAGCAAAGTCACCACCACGTGACAATATCCCAGTAGGACCAGCACGAGCTTACGCTATTGTTCCATTCGTTGACGTGCATCGTGGGAGGCCCAAACATGTGCACAATGCTTGAGCTTGAATGCTCTCCAGCGCGCGCACACAGCTAAGTCCGATGCTTGAGAGCGCCGGCGTGCTGTATACCGTATATACCCTATGAATAGTGCTTGGTACAATTTGAATAATGATGACTGCAAGGGGCCCCATCTTGTTCCTGCAACGACGCGAAGTAGGTGAACAAAACTCTTAAGCTTTGACTTCAGTGCGGCGACGTGTCTTGACCAAGATAATCCCCGGTCTATGACTAAGCAAAGGAATATGTGGTGTGTAACCGTAGGTATCGCTACTCCGTTGACGATTATCGGATACCTGGTCATATTTTTTCGCGTGCATGTAATCACGGAACATTCTTCTGTTGAGAGTTGGAAGCCTTGACGCCGTAGATACTTAGTTGTGATTGTCACTGCACGTTGAAGCTTAGCACGCATTTGGGGACGGGTGGCTCCAGATGCCCGTATGCATATGCCGTCCGCATATGTTTCAAGAAACATATCAAGAAAAACAGCTCCAACTAACCGACGGCGACTTCTTTCCTGTTCAACAGTGGATACCAAGTCGATAACACCGTCCATGGAAGAACTGTCTCTTCTAAATCCATGCATAAAATCTGGAAAGCAATTATGTTTGTCTAGAAACCATTCCAGCCTTGACAAGACCATTCTTTCCATTACTTTGCCGACGCAACTGGCTAAGGCGATCGGCCTGTAGAAGGAAAGCTCGTTAGGGCGCTTCCCCGGTTTAAGCAGCGCTACAACGCGACTGCATTTCCAACTATCTGGAACATTTCCTGTATCCCACGTCGTATTATAAAAAGAACACAAAAATGAACATACTCAATAAATATGCTCAAGTAAAACTCTTGCTTGGGCTAGTTGGTTCATGCTTGAAGTAGTAAAGGAAAGGCGCAGAAGACCAGTCCGTCCTGGCGCCGGTCCTGTCGTTTGTGTTCTTCTTCCTGAGTCCTGGTCTTCTGCGCTTTGACTTTACTACTTCAATAAATATATACACTCTGTTTAAAGAGTGCTTTCGGGAAGCAGGAGAAACAGTGTTTACCACAAGAATGCATCTACAGAGGCTGCATATGAAATACAGGTAATTTCACCATTCGAATACCAGATTCTCAATACTGTCAATAAATGCGTTGGCAGATGGGTAGTTTACGGCTCTAGAGGGTAGTATGTTCCGATGGGAAAAGGCGTGTGGGAATAAAGAGTACTTGTGAAGTTTATTATGGCTGGGATGGTGTCGTATTGATTTATTATGGTTGGTTCGGGCAGAAAGCCTGAATGGCGCTTGAATGTATGTTGCTCGTGGTATTCGATAGGAGCCGTGGTAAAGCAAGTACAGAAATTTTAATCTGGAAATCATTCTACGTTGAGCCTGTGGTTGAACGTTAGCCTTGACGCGCCGGTTCGTACTGCTCCTTTGACCTGAATATTGTGAATATATAAATCTCAGTGCTAAGTTCTGTATACGTTCTAGTTTGTCGGCTAAATAGTTCTGGATTGGGGCCCAAATAATGTCAGCATACCCTAAAGCGGGTCTAATGAGGGTTCTGTATGCATTTAATATACCACTAGGAAGTGTGTTTCTTAGTTTTCTTCTCAAGAAATGCAGTTTACCTAGCGCCTTCTCATACATGTTAATTATATGAGTTTCCCAATCTAATTTCGTTGTAAGAGTGACCCCGAGATATGCGACCTCATCGTATTTTCTTAGTGGTATATCGTTTATTGTGTATGTAAACTGAAGCGCATTTTTCTTGTGTGTGAAGGAGATAGTGGTAGTTTTTGATGCATTCAGTTTCAACCCCCCTATGTTGCACCAATTTTGTATAACAGCTAACGAATCGTTCAGTTTTACCTGATCCTCTCTGGTATTGCCTGTTGTGTACACTACGCAATCATCGGCGAATAGGCGCATTTGAATAGGCGGCTGAACGCATGAACGAATATAATTGATGTAGATCAGAAATAGGAGGGGCGCAAGAACCGAGCCTTGTGGAACACCAGAAAAAGCATTTATGTAATCAGACATAATATCATTCACAGCTACTCATTGCATTCTGTTTTCGAGATAGTTCTTGATCCATGATACTGTTTTCTCGTGTACACCAATGGCAATTAGTTTAGTAACAAGATCTGGATAAGGAACAACATCAAAGGCCTTTGAAAGATCTAAGAAAATGGCATCTATTTGGTTTCTGTTATTTATTGCGGTAGCTACATCATGGGTTATCTCAACTAACTGAGTAATAGTACTTAGACCGGAACGGAATCCATTTTTGTATAGCTGGTTATTATTCTGTAAGTGCAATATTATGCCCTTATAAATAATATGTTCCAACAATTTACTGGATGCACATGTTAATGAAACAGGTCTATAGTTACTTACGTCGAGTTTAGAGCCAGATTTGTGCACAGGTAATACTGTGGCCCTTCGCCAGTCGTCAGGTATCGCTGAAGTTTCCAAAGATCGCCCGTAAATTACGTATAAGTATTTTGTCGTCCAAATTGCATGTTTTTGCAAAAAATGCATTTGATATAAGATCAGGGCCACAGGCTCTCCTTACATCCAGTTTTTGTAAGAGTCGAAAAATTCCTTGGTCGATATCTATTTCAGGCATTAAATTGTCGAACTGATACCGAGGATAGGGGTCGTTAAAGGTAGTTCTGTTGAATACAAATTGAAAAAATTCGTTAAATTTGCTTGCTGTGACGTCAGGCTGAACATCCCTCTCGTTCGAAAGAGTAATCTGCAATACGGTGTGCCGCTCCCTTGATAGGTAGCGCTAGAATTTTTGTGGTTTATTCGTCATGTAAGAAGGCAGAGTAAGAGTGCAAAACGCTCCTTGGCTATGTGGATCTTATCTTGTAGTAGGCGTACGAGATCTTGAAGGTCACGTGTGGTTTTCTTTCTGCGCTTCCTTCTAATTTTTTTTAATGTATTATTTCGTGCGATACCCAAGGATGTTCCCAGTTCACTCGTTTCTTTCTGGAGGGAATGTAGTTTTCTTCACAAAAATGCACAATATGCTTAAAACGTAACCATAATTCATATACGTCATGAAGTAACTAAAACTGCAGAAAGCAGGCGTTTAAATATTCTGAGATAGCATTGTCATCCGCTCATGAGTAATCCCTGATAACAGCAATCAGTATGGCTTAACGCGTTCACGGTTTCCTAAAATTGGGCCCGAGAATACAATCATTTTATGGTCCGAAATGCCATTTTCAACGTTTAATATGTTATATTGAAATAGAGTGCTTACGAACATCAAATCAAGCACAGAACATGACGGACCAGCTATTGTAGTCGGTCCGGAAACTAGCTGGTCTAGAGAGAAGGTAAATGACATAAACAATAGTGATTCAGCCCTTTTTGCATCAGAGCTGTTGTGCGAAAGATTAGTCCAATTGATTTCTGGTAAATTTAAATCACCTGTGATGGTAATATTGGAACCTGAATTAGTGTGTTGTGCAATGTAAACGTGCATAACGTCTAGGTAGTCAGGGGGCGCATTCCGAGGTCGGTATACACCACCTAGAAATATGCTTTTTCCATTAAATGTAAGTTTATACCATACGCTTTCATTGTCAGGTATGCTGTTTAAAACTGTGAATTTTATGTTACATTTAATTCCGACAGCTACACCTCCCCCCGCGATTCTCTGTCTTTCCGTATTAGCCGATAAGAAGGTGGAAACACTTCAGAATCCTGGACGTTTTCGTGAAGCCAGGTTTCCGTGATGACTATGATGTGCGGTTGATGGGCTGCAACTATGCTTTCAAGTAGGCTGAACTTATTGACTACGCTGCACGCATTCAACGATAACACTCTGATACATTTAGTACGTTGTTGTCACGTGCCATCACGAGCTGCTGGGCCAGCGTGTGCAGAAGTTATCGGTTTAGATAGTTCAATTCTTCGGTCCGCACACTCATTCCATATAAAGGTGCTGCCATTTATTTTTATTTTATTGAATGCCAGCGATGCCTTTGCCCCTTTCGCCTTGTCACTTACTGCAGAACGCCATAATTTAGCACGTGCGTCGCGTACTTTCTTCGAGAAATCCTTGCATATTGATATCTGGGTCTTTTTTAGCTTGAAGCAGCTTGATAATATTTTTTCTCAGCGAAGTTAAACAACCTGATGATAACGGGGCGTTTCCTTTGGCTTTGCTTTGTACCGATTCTGTGAACTCGTTCTATTGAGTTAATTTCTATTCCTAGGATCTTCTTAAATATACCGTCTCGCACTTCTGCTGCAAGTGTTTTAACATCTTCATCATAGTTCTTACTTAATCTACAAATTACTAGGTTATTCCGCCTACTTATATTTTCTAAATCTTCGACCTTCGATGCCAGAAATTCTACTTGCGTCATGGTAGATTTACAAGATTCCTTGCAGTGTACTATCTTGTCTTCGCATTCTTTCCATAATCCCCTTTCATTCTCAATAACTCATTCTTTCTTGCAAATCTGCAACTATTGTCTCCACGTGCTTGATATTTGAAGACAGTTGTTTCAGAGTTTTGTTTGTTTCCTTTTGTTCTCTTAGAATGCGTTTCATTAGTTCCCGCTGCGAACATTCATCCGAATCAGAGTCTAGGGCCTGGATTTTGTTCCATGACTCCGAATGTTAGTAACATTAAGCGGACAACATTAAAACAATCCAGCAAAATAGCAACACAACACTGTGGACTTGGGAGCACCGCTAATCTTACGTCGTTGTCTCTAACTGAAGAGACTAAATGCTTGTCACTAACCTGTGCGATCAGAAAAAATTTGATCAGCATCCGTGCTCGCTCGGCGCTTCCTAGTCCACTGAAGGCAATGTCGAAAAGGCTGCTGCTTTTGTCCGCGTGCCATGATGTCTCCGTCGACGTCACCGTGCTGGTCAAAGTGTACAGTGCATTGCACGTGGTGCACTGCACTGTACACCTTCTACTACAACCAATATCATATTGCACGGACGCGATGGAGGAATTTGTGGCCTGTCGTTCGATGCAGCTTTTCCTCCAAAAGCTGCATAATTCAGTTTTACGGACGACGCTCGGCGAATTGAGAAACAGGTCTAAGTGGGGACGTAGAGCGGCGAATGGGTGACGGTGAGCGGTGTCTCGCAGGATGGTATGTCGGAGCCGTCTCTGATGCTATACAGTAGGCGATGAAGAGTGGCCGCGCGGTCGAGGATAAGGATTGCGCTGGTCATGGAGGCTCCCTAGACGTTGGAAAGTAGCTTCGGACGAAAATTCATCCCGTTCGTATACGTCATATGCGCGACGCTCGTCTTGCTGGCTCTTGCGGCAATAACGTGCTATGCGGCTCAGTATAGTAGCAGATGGGATGACGAGGACGCCACTGCGGATAGCTGCAGCTTGGGTAGGTGCGCTGGTACTCATGGAAGCCATATGGGCCGGCGTTGGTTTTGGAGGCATCGGTGGAACGATGACTGGAGTAATTGCGGCTACTTGTGCGTACGTTGGTGGGGCCTTAGGGGTTAGAGAGCCCGTGTACGCTGCACCACCCATGGACGCCAATTCCTCCTTGACAACGTCTCCCAGATTGGTATCCGAGGCATGAGAAGGCATAGGCCCTCCGGCGAAGCAAAGATACTGTAGCTCTTCTCGAATTATTGCACGGATCATTGCTCGTAACGTTGGCTCGTGAGCGGTAGTGTTTGCAGTGGTGTCTTGCTGCAACTGCACTGATTCGAGTTCGTCAAGGCATTGGCAAGTAGCGACGATATCAGCAACGGTAGCGGGGTTCTTGATGGCGGAAGCATTGAAAGCGATAGCTCCGATGCCTATGAGCAGGTGGCGAACCCTGTCTAATTCGGTCATGATCGTGTTCAGGCGTCGGCAAAGAGCAAGCACATCCTCGATGTACGACGTATAAGATTCTCCGAGTTGTTGCTTGCGAGCGCCCAGCGTCCTTTTTTCTTTTTTTTTTGCGTGGGCGGAAATAACAGCCGGTGTGCCGAAGATTTGGCGGAGCTGCTCTTTGAAAGCACCCCAGTTCGTGAAATCAACCTCATGGTTGAAGAACAAACTCTTCGCTACTCCTGTCAGATAAAAGGTGACGTGACGTAGCTTGGATGCATCGTCTCAACGGTTAGCCGAACTCACTCGGCCGTAGTCGTCCACCCAATCCTCGACGTCTTCACCGCGAAGTCCAGCAAACAGATGGGGATCAGGCTGGTGCCCACTGACAGTCCAATAGGGAGAGGCTGGGGTAGCGGAGGCCGAGATGGTGGAAGTAGAAGTGCCTGTTGGCTCGTCCTGCGACATGCTGGTGGACAGCTGGCACAATCTGCGACCCGAACGAAGCTCCAGGAGGTTGAGCGGGGAATAAGAGGACGGAGGACCGAAGAGCGCACTCCACCACTTTTGACGCAACAGTTATCACTACGTTTATTGTGCGTCGAAGATGCTGCGAACGAACCACGACCACAGCCCGGATCACACTCAAGAGCAAGCCCCACAAGCGACGATGCAGAAGAACCCCATGTGAACCCCAAGTGATGATTATCATGTACAGATGACAAAGAATAGCTTATAAATGCCCACAATTTAGAATATAACTTATTCTCATAGCGGAGCAAACCAGGCAGCCACAGGGTCAATCGACAAGTAACCGCTTGCTTGTTCTACGCAGTTGAAATCGCCAGACAGTCCCGGGATCATCACTCGCCACGACGTCGCTGTGAAGCTTGCTAACAGCGCAGCATCAGGTCGAGTGCACGTCATCTTACAGCAGCCCGGCTGCAAACTGCGTCTGTGCTCCAACCAGCGTTGACGTCACTCTGCGGCTACATAAACGCTGCCCCGGCGGAAAAAGGCGTCACAGCGGAGCAATCCAGGCAGCTACACGGTCAATCGACAAGTAACCGCTTACTTGTTCTACGCAGTTCAAATCACCAGACAGCCCCGGGATCATCACTCGACACTACGTCGCTGTGAAGCTTGCTAGCAGCGCAGCACCAGGTCGAGTGCAAGTCATCTTACAGCGGCCAGGCTGCAAATTGCGTCTGCGCTCCAACCAGCGTTGACGTCACTCTGCGGCTACATAAACGCTGCCCCGGGGGAAGAAGGCGTCATAGCGGAGCAATGCAAGCAGCCACAGGGTCGATCGACAAGTAACCGCTTGCTTGTTCTACGCAGGTACGTCAGTAACTACCTACTTCGTAATAGATACAACACTTAGGCTTCTGGATTGCTCCGTCTATTGCTAATAGAATGTCTGATACGCCACCTTTGACTGTGAAGGAAGTAGCTAAGGCGTTTGCAGATTTGCAGCAGCACGCCGAAATAAAAAGTCATAGAAACGGAGATCAATTATGTGAGGAAGGGCATGGAGTTCATTAATAAAAAATTTGAAACGTTCAAGACAGAAATCGTAGAAATAAGGAAGGAACTTGTTGAAGTCAAAGCCAGGAATAAGGAAATTACGAATGAGAACACCTGCCTTTCAAAAGACTTGAAAGAAATTAAGAAAGAACTGGTCGACCTGCAGCAGCACAGTCGCGAAAACAATTTGGAGGTTAAAGGCATTCTTGTGGCTCCACATGAATGCCTTGCCTCAACCATGAAAGCTATTGCTGTCTGTGTCGAATCTGAAATCCAGGATTCAGACAGAGGTAATTCATCGGGTTCCCACAAGAGACAACGCGCAGCAAAATATCGTAGTTCGGTTTGTGTCCCGTAAGGTCAGGGACAGAGTCCTTAAAGCGGCTAAAAAACACAGAATAAACACGTCTTTTCTTGGCTTTAAGGATATTTCTCCAATTTTTATTAATGAACACTTGTGTCCGGCGAACAAGGTATTATTGGGCAAAGCGCTGAGTGCAAAGAGGGAACATAAGTGGAAATTAAGTTGGGTGTCTGATGGCAAGATCCTCATGCGCAAAACAGAAAATTCACGTGTACTGCGCGTGACATGCGCAGAGGACCTTGCTCAGGTGCAGCAAGCGTAAAAAAAAACAGACAGAAAAATGAAGACTTTAGCAAATATTGAAGAAACATGGAAAGGACATGATTTCTTGTCCTTATTCCACTGCAACATCGGTAGTATTAACAGAAATCTAGAGGTATTTTTAACCTCCATATCGCAACACTCGTTTTCTTACGACGTCATCACGATAACAGAAACATGGCTAAGAAGGGATGAAAAAATAAAAATACATGGATACACGATGCTATCGCAACCTAGAGAAAGTACAGCACGTGGCGGGGGCGTCGCACTTTTTATAAGCCACAAGCTCGGGTTTCAATGCCTAGTTAACAGTTTGTACAGCAACCAAAGTGCCGAAACCCTTCTTGTGAAACTTGAATGTGGTGTTGTTATAGGCGTAGTTCACCGTCCTCCTAGTTCATGTATTAATAATTTCATCTCTGTGTTGGAAACTGTTATTGACCCTCTAATACATGTCCGCAATCCAATTATCATTTGTGGTGACATGAACATCGACTTGTCTAGAGATGACTGCTATGAGTACATATTTTTTCTACAGTCCTTTAATCTTAAAAAATGTGATTTCATCCCCTACTCGTGTTTGCAACATGTCTTCAACTCTCATCGATCACATTTTGTGCAATATTGTTATCGATGCACGGGCAGGTGTTTATGACACCACAATTGCTGATCATTGTCCAACATTTTTGTTCCTGCCTCGGGATTGTTGGCATTCTTTTCGCCAAACGCACCACAAATATTCGACAAGGCTTAACTATCCGCGTGTGCGCAGCATCTAACTCACTACAGATTTTGATAACCTCTACAATGACAACGATCGCACGGAATGTCAAAATGTTATTGACTGCATTACAAATGCGATAGAAGAATCGCGGTACGCTTCACGACACAGCTATTATTACGCCATATGTCCGTGGATGAATGAGTCCATACTTGCTCTACTGAAAAGGAAAGACTACTGTTATAATAAATTAAAACATAACAAAACTAACGACTACTACAAAAGCCAGTTTAAATTTTTTCGAAACAAATCAGTTATGCTAATTCGCAAATCAAAGAAGGTATATTATACGAACTTGATTAAACGACTAAATGTCAATGGAAGGCAAACATGGAAAATAGTAAGAGATGTATTAATATTACAAGATAAACAGTATGTTACTCCCGAAAATCCGTCCCCTCAGATTGCTAATGACTTCAATGGTTATTTCTCAAAAATTGGTGGCAATATATCTAAGCAGTCCGTACTTTCAATTCGCACAACCAGGATTCAGAGAAGCGTCGACAGTGATTTTTCGTTTCGTGAAATAACTCTTGAGGAAATAGAAAGTATCGTAGGCAAATTATCGGTTAATAAAGCATCCGGACTTGACGGCATTAGAGTTAAGATATTGAAAAACAATATTGATGTCGTATGTGTGCCCCTTTGTCACGTGTTTAACCATGCGATAAGTAGTAATGTTTACCCAAGTATACTGAAAGTGTCAAAGATTATCCTTGTATACAAAACTGGTGATCCGAACCATCCGAGTAGTTATAGACGTATTTCAATTCTTAGTGTGGTTAACACACTATTCGAAAAGCTAATTGGGCTGCAGTTAAATGCATTTCTTGTAAGCAATAACGTTATCTGCCCGCAGCAGCATGGCTTTGTTGCAGCTAGATCTACATCAACCGCAATCTTAACTTTCGCAATCACTTAACTGTGCTCTTAACAAGAATAACATTGCTGTGTCAATCTTTTTTGATATAAGAAAGGCGTTCGATACGATCTGTCACTCCATACTGTTAGTAAAACTGGAATCTTATTGTACCGTTGGAAACGCGCTTCAATTCATCAACAGCTACTTTAATGCCCGAAGGCAACAAGGGGTAATTAACAAACATCATTCTGCTTTCACAGATATCGTATGCGGTATACCGCAAGGCTTGGTTTGAGGCCCTATTCTGTTTTAATTATATATAAATGATTTACCGGGCTCACTTAACCTGTCAAAAGTTTTGATGTACGCTGACGATAACGCGTTAGTTTACTCAGGGGACTCCCTCTAATCATTACAAGACACTATATCTGGTGAACTGCTAAAAGTAGCTAAATGGTTTCCAGAAAATAGGCTAGCCCTAAATACTGATAAAACTAAGTATATCGTATTTCACTCTAACAGGAAAATTAGTACTAGAGTACAGTGAGTTCACTTTAACTCTAGCGAACCGAACTCTGGATTGTGTTGATTCATTTAAATATTTAGGTGTTACTTTAAACAGTCACTTGCACTGGAGAGAACAAATTAGCGTTGCCTGTAAAAAACTCGCTTTCAGCTGTTACACACTGGCCCGTGCCCGGCAATACTTTCCTCGTGCTTTGCTTCGTTGCATATACTTTTCTTTGTTTCATACCCACATGAGCTATGGTTGTGAAATATGGGGCCCAACACATAAAACTTACTTAACACCTATAATGCAGTTGCGAAAACGCGCCCTAAGAATCATAACATTTTCCTCTGTTCATCACCCAAGTAGCGTTCTGTTTACTGACCTTCGTATTCTTTCTTTCCCAGCGTTAAGAAATTATAAGATCACTTGTTTAGTTCACAAAATACTCTACACCAACTTTCCCTTACCCAACACCATATTTAACTTCCCACGTGCAAACACCAGGCAAGCAACTAACTTTAACTTAAACCTTCCTTATTGCAGCAATGTATACGGGGAACGATTAATAGAGTTCTTTGGGGCTATAACTTGGAACACTGTGCCTGTGGAAATTAAAGTAGCCAGAAATTTTGATCTTGTATGGTAACGCTTCTTCTTGTCTAACCAAACGTAATAGCTCTTCCTTATAAAAGTGCTTGTTCATGTAAAAAATGTTCTTACTCATTGAGCAGATATGTATTTGGTTGACCTGAATATGTACTTTTGTGTATTGGACGAGCTACTAGCCACATAGGCTATTGGTCCAACTATTTTTGTACACATTACTTGACTTGTTTAAATCAAGCTCCCTTTTTGATTAATTGATGCTACAGCAAGCAGCATGGCTTTCGCCAACATTTGTCAATATTGACGCAACTTTTTGAAGTGTCTCATGCTTTCGGTGTCGAAATTATTGACAAGGAGCAAATTGATGTTATAGGAATTGATTTTTCTTAGGCTTTTGATCGGGTGTGTCACAGAAAACTTATTGGGAAATTGTATAAACGTAGAAGTAATAGAAAATTGTGAAATGGCTTCATGCGTACCTTACAAATAGAAAGCCATATGTTAAAATAGCGGGCAAACGATATTCCTCCTTTCCTGTTTTATCTGGTGCACCACAAGGTTCGGTTTCAGGACCAATTTAATTTCTATTATATGTAAAGTACATTGCTCATGACTTGCATCCTGACAATGAACAGCGTCTACTTGCGGATGATTCCCTTATGTACTGTCGCGTTAAGAATGTCCAGGATCAAATGTTGTTAAACGAATGCCTGCAAAGAATTTCGGACTGGTGTACGTGGGACATGAGAATTACTTTCGATAAATCGGCTTACATGACTGTATCTAAGAAGAAAACCCCATTTCTTTTTACTTCCAGAATGAATAATAGCCCACTTCAACATGTTAGCAACCCTAAGTATCTCGGGGTCACAATCCCGCAATATTTAATTGGAACGAACACATTGAAAATATTTGTGCATCTGCTCAATGCAAACTCGGTCTGTTGAGGCGAAAGTTGAAAGATGCTACACCCGAGGTGTACAAGATAACTGTACGACTCACACTGGAATATGCATGTGTAGTCTGGGATCCGCACCAATTGGGCTTGATGAATAAGCTGGAACGGATTCACAGACTCGCCGCACGGTTCACCTTTAATGCTTACCAAAGAACGCAGCCTGTGACTGCGTTATTGTGTCGTGCTGGTTTGCCCGAACTCGCAACTCGCAGAAAAATAGCCAGGTTGAAATTCTTGTACCAACTGTATAGTACCAAATTCAATTTGGGCTCCATACCAGTAGCGTGGCTAGGTCGTCTGGCACCCGGGGCCCATAGGTCTTCTGTCACCCCCCCCCTACTGTAATCGAGGAAGGCGAGGATATCAACAAGTTCAGGGTGTCCTCAGACATATATGACACCCCCCTCCCCCACTGCTACCCCGCTTTTGCTACGCCACTGCTCCAGACTATACTTGCACCCCCTGGACGAGTGTTCCCAGGTCAAGCTCATGATGTACTGCCTGATGTGCCACGCGTTGATGCCTTCAAATTGTCCTTTCCTGTGAAAACCTTTGTCGATTGGAACAGCCTTGAATCAAATGTATTTACTTAAACACACACAATTGCATCATTTGAGCGTAAGCTGTCATTTCTTGAGGACCTCACCGATCGTATTTCCTCATTAGAAACCCGAGTTACTGTTCTTACAGACCTAGAACTAGTTGTAACTGAGTGCAAAGTTACACGTGATGATCAGAAACAGAGCAGAGGTGCAGTGCTTAGCATATGGCAGATGGCTTGCCACTCGTTGCAGTGGTTTTGAGACCACTCAAAGACAGCGTCCTTCTTCATTACGCTTCGCAGTAGCGCTGTTCTTTCTGCCAAGTGAGGTATGTATTGGCCGAAGTAGTTTACGACCGCGAGCATTCAGTGTCCGACCCCGAGCTTTGTCGATTGGCCGAGGCATTTTGCTTAATGGTGACGTCATTGCGGGGTTCGGACTTATTCCGTCTTGGCTGATCACATCGCCCAGAAAGTCAACCTCAGTCACCCCGAATCTACACTTTGTTGCATTAAACGTTAGGCCGGCTTTGCTTGCTAAATTCAGAACTGTACGGAGGCGGGTGTCATGCTCTTCCCTCGTGCTCCCCCATACGATTATGTCGTCGATATATATACGCACACCAGGGGCCTGGTCAAATATTTCATTCATACTTCTTTGAAATACTTCCGGTGCGGAAGCGATTCCGAAGGGAAGTCTCAAAAAGCGATAACGCCCAAAGGGCGTTCCGATTGTCCATATCCATCAAGTGGCATCATCAAGAAGGATTTGATGAAAACCCGAATACGCGCCGAGGCACGTAAAAAATTTAGCTCCAGCCAGTTCTCTCTCAATATTTTCTCTTTTTGGTAATTGATAGTGCTCTCGCTTTATGCCTGCGTTAATGCGCCTGGGATTAATGCATATGGGAAGTTTCCCATCCTTTTTCCTTGCTGCGACAAAGGGGCTTACCCAATCCGTCGGCTCACTGTCGTTAACGATAATGCCTGCACGTTCCATGCGGTCAAACTCTTCTCGGAGGGGATCGCGCAATGCCAGGGGCAGCCCGTCGGACCTGCCGGACCACCGGTGTTGTTTGCTCCCGCAGGACCATGTGGTACGGGCATGCCAGGTAGCCGATATCCTGAAACAACTCTGGGAATTCCTTCATGATTTGGTCAGTGCTATTCATGTGAACAGAACCCACAGTACGCGACAACAGTCCTAAAGTTTCGCTTGTCGACAGAACAAGGACGGCCTGGTTGCCCTTCCTAACGATAGAAAGTCAAAGTACTCACTCAGGTTGTTCAGTCACTAGCCACGCCGATATGCTTGATGACGTTGCCACTGTATGAGCGCAGAACAGAGGGGCTTGTCTTCAAACATGGATTCACCTCGAGCCTTCGAAAAATGGTGTGAGGCAGCAACTTGGCTTGCGAGCCCGTGTCTACCTCAAGAGACACCAGATGAGACGCGACTTGGGCGTCGATATCCCAATCAGCTTTGCTGCCCGCGTCAACAGCCAGGATTTGAAAGTGGTCGTGCCTGTCCCTCACAGCGCTTATTTGAGGACCTTTCCTACGGTAAGCCGAAAAGGGGTTAGCGCCACGCACGAGAAAGATGTTTTTCCAAAGGCTGGGCACCGTTTACGTTCGTGGATGCGGTTGCACTTTGAAAATTTGAATTGCCTCCTTCTTTTTATCGGCGCTCCTTCCGTTTCAGTTTGAGCGTAACTTTGCTCGGAGCATGAGGCAAGTTCCTCGCGCGCCAGACATTTGAACTGCTCACGCTGAACATTAGAACTGCTCATTTCGATTGCTGCCACTTGTTTTTCCGCTTGAGCCCATGCGTTGTTTTGCTCGGCACATAGTTCCTCCGCCTTGCAGATTTCTTCGGCTTTGAGTAATATAAGGTCATTAACCTTCAGTATTTTCTTTCGCTATTGTGGGTTAACTGTGCCGAAAACAATCTGGTCTGTGACCATAGAATCACTTAGGTCCCCAAAATTGCAACTTTGGGCTAACTTCCTCAGGTCTCAAGCGAAATGCTCAAAAGGCTCCCGGGGACCTCAGCTTGAGTCCTTGCACGGAAGACATACCGTTCATGTACCTTGTTTCCTGTTGTCGACAATATCCTTCAAATTTTCCCATCACTGCTGCAAATCCTCTTTGCT
Source organism: Dermacentor variabilis (assembly GCF_050947875.1). Classification (NCBI taxonomy): domain Eukaryota; kingdom Metazoa; phylum Arthropoda; class Arachnida; order Ixodida; family Ixodidae; genus Dermacentor; species Dermacentor variabilis. The sequence goes on along the minus strand of NC_134574.1, from coordinate 2,914,659 downwards.
TTCGTTGTCGGAAAACGAGAAAGTGTTCAATACCTCTAGGGTGTCCTTTCCTGCAATGGTGAGCAGGAGCACAGACTTGGCTGGCTCAGACCTCCGTGCTTTTGCCTTTTCCGTTGCGTGCAAGAAAAGCTCAAATTTCTCCTTCAACAGGCAGCAATTCCTTGTGGTGTTCCCTGACAGCACCAGTGGTTACGGCGGACTCGCTAAATCCATCTTGTCGGTTCACTGCGACGCCCGTCTTTCGATGGGTTACTGCTTGCGCAAATCTACCCCACTTCTGACACCTTGTTCCGGTGCTCAGTGACGACCACACAGCATGGATGCAACAAGAACAAGAAGTGTGTTTTATTCATGGATGATTACAGGTAGATATAGCTTTGCTTTACTGAACGATAACAGACACGTTCTTCGTTTATCAGTCTAATCGGAAGGGGCCATTCCAGGAGCGCATGCACGACCTGACGATACAGCTGCCAAGTGAAAAGAGCAGACGGTGCGCTCGGCGCTTTTGTAGGGTCCACACAGATGACGAGGCAATGGGGCAGAAGGGGCAGTGTCGCAGTCAAATTGCCGTAGCTTGAAAGGGGATGCTAACATAGGAAACGCAGCTTTCCAATCTACGGCGATGAAGTCCGAAACAGTAACGAAGCCACCAAAGCCGGATTACAGGATGAGGTATCAGCAAATGCTTGCGTAAAAGATGCGCAGTGTCCGTGAGCACACGTGAAACCTGCTGCCCCCCTTGCTGCCAAGTCAAGTATTTGTCAAATCACAGATTCCGTGTTAGAATAGCTAATGTTCTCTCAAGACCGTGTATACAGGAAACTGCAGTACCGCAGGGAGCCGGGCTTAGGTGCACACTTTCTATCATAAACATTAGTTCCTTGCGCTCATCAATACCGCGTAGTATATTTTATTCTGTGTACGTTGATAACGTTCAGATTGGATTTAAGTCATGTAATCTCGCTACCTCTGGGGGTGAGAAAGCGTCTAAAGGGGCCGATGAAAATAGCTTCAAGTTGAATGCCAGGAAAATCATCTCTGTTCATTTCACACAAAAGAGAGGCCTCATAGCAAATCTTGATGTAGAACTTCAGGGGCAGCACATACCTGCGAGCACAGAACACAAATTTTTAGACCTAATTTTAGACACGAAATTACGCTTTATTTTACACCTGAAGTATCTTAGAAACAAATGCCCAAAAACCGTGAACATTCATAAACTTTTGTCACACTCAACGTGGGTTGCCTTCAGGCAGCACGTGTGGGTTTATTGACCAGTTGCCTTCACCTCAAAGACCACGCACTCGTGACACCTCCGGCAGAAAGGATGTTCCACATCCGCCGCCAAAGTTTGTGAGTGGTGGCGCTGGCTAACACCCCCTGCGCTAGTTCTTGTAGCAACACATAAATACCCCAAGAAGTGGATTGAAAAACGGTGCCGCGGTAGGGCATCGCACTCGTAATGCGCAGACGTGGGATCGTTCCGCATGTGGGGCAAGTTCTTTTTTCATCGACTTTCAATACCATTAATTTATAACTTGTTTATATGAATTTGTAAGTACAAGTAATTTCCCCTGTGTTTTTCTTGGTGTCTTCGTTTGTTGGGGGGGGGGGGGCTTCTTATGCTATGATTAATAAAAACCAGGCCCCTCGGTTAACCCTCTTTTCTTCGATAAGAAATTCATAATGAACTTTTACAAGAGCCTCATTTGAACACGCTTAGATAACGGGGCCATAGTTTATCAACCGGCTACTCCTAGCGCATTGAAGATGCTGGATTCTGTCCATCACCAAAGTATCCACCTAGCGACCGGTGCCTTCAAAACAAGCCCTGTGAAGAGTCTCTACGTTGAAGCTAATGAGTGGACGGTTCATTTTCAGATGTCGTGCTCATGTTTTGTCTACTTTCTGAAGGTAAATACAAGCCACCAACGTCTCTCTTATGTAAGAGTAAACGACATGACATCTGCAACTTTATTCAATTATCGACCGGCAGTTAGAGAACCGTTGTCACTGCGTGTAGGGAAACTTAGTAAAGAAATGGAAGTTCCTTGCTTTTTAAAATCCTCTAATGACTCCTGTCAGGTTATCTCCACGGTTTCAATTGCAGCTCGTTGAACGCGATACTTCATTTCTTGAAATAACAAAGAACGCTCCCTAGGTAAAACGCTCAAATGCTCTTTCTTGAACTTCAGTTAAAGTACTCTTACGAACGTATAGTGGTTTCCAGCAAGTACGGACGCGAGCACAAGAAGTAGAAACAGACAGGACAACGCTGGACTTACAAATGAAGTTTATTGTGAAAACATTCCACAAATCTCCGCCACGCATGCTCATACAACCAAGAACAAAAACAAGGTTTGTAGTCAATTTTATCAACAAAAGCTCTACACGTATGCGTGGCCGAGATTTGTGGAATGTTTCACAATAAACTTCAGTCGTAAGTCCAGCGTTGTCCTGTCTGTTTCTACTTCTTGTGCTCGCGTCCGTACTTGCTGGAAACCATTATACGTTCACCATGCACCAACTGGCCCAGCAAACTACTCTACTACATAACTCTTGCCGAGAATTTTGCGCTGATGCCACAAAGCCGCATGCTGGCGTTTCGTGTGCAGCCGTCGGCCCATCCTTTACAGAATCTAACGTCCTGCACCCGGAAACAAGCACATTCACTTCTGAAGCATATGTTGTACTGACAGCTGTTAAATATATCAAGAAAACCAAGCTGTTATCTTCACCGGCTCTCTTAGTGTCGTGAAATCTCTAATGTCACTCCGGAAACACAACAATACTGTACTCAGTGAGCTACATTCGCTCCTGTGCACATTATATTGTCACGTAGTTGACGGCGAGATGCCTGGCACGCCGGCAGAGAGAAAAGGACTGCGTCGGCGGTAGAGTTTATTGGGCGCCCTTGTGCCCTAAAGCAAGCGAACGACTCGGTGATGGCGAAAACGGCAAGCGTGCCTACCGCGTTCGTCGGACTGAACCAACGCAAGCGGTGGTCCCGTATTAACGGGACAGCGTGAAAGAGCGTGTCGCACGAAAGCCGGTGTCGGCGGCGTTGGCCGCGAGCAAAAAATGCCGGAAGGCAATTCATAAATAACAACTTTCAAGGTGGGCTGGGTGGGAATCGAACCAGGGGCTCCGGAGTGTGAGACGGAGACGCTTCCACTCAGCCATGAGTTCGATGGTTCAAAAGGGACAAAAGCGTGTCTAGTGAATGCGGTGTTGCCTTAGAAACGTGCCGTAGAAAGTTATACTGCGGTGTCTATCGGTAATTATGAGCGCGTAAATTACAGAAATCGCAGTTAAACGAGTAGCGAAGTATGTTTCCTCTACATTTCTTCTGCGCTTGGCGCACACGCAGAGCCATCTTGCTCCAAACACAGAAGACCACCTCCTCACAATGGACGGCGCTGCTCTGATAGGTGGCGCGCCACTCGCCCGCTTTTCCCCTTCGTCTCGTCAAGAGCATGCCGAGCGAATGTGTGGGCGGTGCGAACGGGGTGCAATAACGCTATCGCGTTCCGCTCTTGAAAGCGAAGCTTAAGCGTCCTCCAATTTTTTTATACCTTGCGTCGCGGAATGTTTGAGGCGCATCCATGATCGAAACGTGACAAGCGACGCCGCTCGCGTACTGCAAGCTGACAAATTTATGCGGCATTTTCTGCCCCATTAAAAAGCATCTTTCCAATGCTAAACACAACAAGAAACTTGTAAGCATGCAATGAAACATGGAAAACGAACAAAAATGTCCGTAAATCCGCTTCTCACGCGCGACGTGGACTACCTCAGGTCGCACGCGACGTCGCTGTGACTGTGTCACTTCATCGGGCACAACCTCGTAAACTAGCGGCCCAAGTCGTCGAGCTGCCTTGTAGGGCCCAAAGTAATGGCGCAGGAGCTTCTCACTAAGCCCGCGGCGACGAATCGGTGTGCACACCATAACATTGTCACCAAGTGCTTACTGTTTCTCGTCGTCGTTTTGCTGCCCTTTAATACGCATTCGCGCGAGCTGGCGAGCTTTCTCGGAGCGTTGAAGAAAGCCGGCAACCTCGGCATAAATATTGTCGTCTTCGACGTGAGGCAACATCGCAACCAGCATGGTGGCGACTTGGTGACCGAAGACAAACTCGAATGGCGTAATCTGCGCTGTCTCCTATGGTGCGGTGTTATACGCTAATGTCACGTACAGAAGCTCAGTCCCAAGGGTTCGTCCCATGTCTTGTACCCGACGTCGACGTACCTGGCGAGCATGTCGGGGAGGGTTTTATTTAAACGCTCCGTGAGGCCGTTTGCCTGCGGGTGGTACTCTGTAGGGCACCGATGGCTCGTGTGGCTCAAGTGCAGGATCTGTTGCGTGAGTTCCGCTGCGAATGCCGTACCTCTGTCGGTAATAATGACTTCGGGTGCACGATGACGGAGAACGATGTTTTTTACGAAGAATCTGGCGACCTCGAATAAATTTCCCGACGGTAACGCCATTGTCTCGGCGTAGCGCGTCAGATAGTCCGTTGCTACCACTATCTACCTGTTCCTGCAAGCAGAGGTCGGAAAGGGGGCAAGAAGATCCATGCCTATCTACTGGAATGGTTTCAATGGTGGCTCGATTGGTTGCAGGAGGCCGGTTAGCCTTGTAGGCGGTGTTTCCCGACGTTGGCAGTCTCGGCAGGTTTCCGCGTAGCGTGCGACGTCTGCGTTCAGGCCGGGACAGTAGTACTTTTCTTCAATTCTTCTCAGAGTTCTTCTCAGAGTCAATCCTAGACGTCCTGCTGTCGGCTCATGAGACACTTCTAAATCCTCTCGCCGTAGCTCGACTGGCACGACGAGTAGGTATGCCGCTTTGTACGGCAGGAAGTTTTTCTTCACAAGCCCGTTGTCACGCTGGCACAGCGACAAAAGCGTGCGCCTGAACGCCTTTGGTGCCGAATTGGACTTGCATTCGTTGCATTCAAAGACGTTGAACAGGATCTGAACGGTGATCTTGTGCGAAGGTATTAGAGCTTATGGGCCCAAGAAAGACGTCGTCGTCATCGTCGCAGGGCGGGGCGGATTCAACAGGGGCTCTCAAAAGGCAGTCGGCATCTGTGGGCTTTCGTCCTGACTTAGATACGACGATGACGTCGAAATCCTGGAGTCGCAGGCTCCAACGAGGGAGGCGACCTGACGGGTCTTTCAGGCTAGCGAGCCAGCACAGAACGTGGTGGTCACTTTCTGACTACCTTGAAGTGCTTGCCGTAACTATACGGCCGAAATTTTGTGACGACCCAAGCGACAGCGAGGCATTCTTTTTCAGTCGTCGAATAGTTTAATTCGGCTTTTGAGGGGGACCTGCTCACGTAGGCGATGGCTCGCGCGAGGCCGTTGTTCTTGTGAATCACCACAGCCCCGAGTCCTATGTCGCTTGCATCCGAGTTGATCTTGTTGTCAGCGCTCTTGTCGAAGTGGCCGAGTACTGGCTGTGTGACTGCAAGCGGCTTTGAAGTTCGCGGAAAGCGTCTTCTTTGGGCTTCTTCCATGTACAGCGTACGTCACCTTTCGTAAGGCGAGTGAAAGGTTCGGCGATTCGTGAGAAATCTCGGAAAAAACGCCTTTATAGCACACAGAGGCCCAAAAACCTATGGACAGCTTTCTTTTCACGGAGTATCGGGAAACTTTCGACGGCTTCCGTCTTTTTGAGGTCCGGGCGCACGCCTTTCAGATTAACTGCGTGGCCCAGGAACAGGAGCTCGGCAAAACGACATTTATCTGGTTTCAAAGTGAGTCACGATGCCTTAATAGCCTCTAGCACGGTCTGCAGCCTGTTAAGGTGCTCGTTGAAGGTGGATGCGAAAAGGACTACGTCGTCGAGAGTACGAATAATATCTGCCGTTTCAACCCAGACAACAAGGTGTCCATGACACGCTGAGATGTTGCTGGCGCTGAGCATAGTCCGAATGGCATTACTCTAAACTCGTAAAGACCGTGCGGCATGATGAAGGCAGTCTTCTCACCGTCGCTCTCGTCGATCTGAAGCTGCCAGTAGTCGCTCCGGAGGTCCATCGACGAAAAATACTTGGCACCGCACAGTCGATCTAACGTGTCGTCGATTCTCGGAAGCGCGTAGACGTCTTTTTTCGTGACGCTGTTGAGACGCCTATAGTCGACCCAAACTAGTAGGCTACCGTCTTTCTTCTTTACAAGCACCATGGGTGAAGACCACGGGCCCTTGGAGGGCTGAATGATGTCGTCGCGAAGCATTTATTCAACTTGTGTCTTCATTGTTTCACGTTCTCGAGCTGAAACGGGGTAGGGACTTCGGCGGACGGGATCAGCCGATTCATCGATTATAATGCGATGCTTCGCTATCTGCGTTTGCCGGATCTTCGACGACCTTGAAGGAACATTTGGCATATCGCAGAAGAAGGCGACGTAGCTTTTCTTGCTTTGTTGACGCAGGGCGGGATTAATGCCGAAGTTCACCTCATCTGTCACCTTCTACCACGCCTCATGGGACGACTCAGAAAGCGCTAAGGCGTCGCTTACTTCGGCGAACTCTTCCAAGAAAGCGACCGTCGTAGCCCTGTTGAGGTGCTTGTGTTCCGTGCTGAAATTAGCTATTAGCACAGCCGCTTTGCCTCCACACAGATGGACGACACCGCATGCGACGCAAATTTGACGATCCAGAAGCAGCTGCAAGTTCGCTTCGACAATCGCATCGCCTCTTGAGATCGCGTCTGTTTCGACAAGTGCCATGACGCTAGCATCTGGCCGGATGCTCACTTTGTCGTCGAGGATGGTAAACGCGGCGCAATGATAATGATTGTTTTGCATTGTTTCTGACTGTCTTGTCGTCAGTGTTATGGTTTTCGTCTGCAGGTCGACCACCGCACCGTTTTCATTCGGGAAGTCCATCCCGACGGTTACGTCGGGCGAGCTTTGCTGTAGAATGATGAAGTTCACCGGGTAGATGTGACCATGAACAGCCACTCGCGCAGTGCATCGTCCCGTCGGGGTTATGAGGTGGCCTCCTGCTGTGCGTATTGGGGGAACCTCCCATGCGGTTTTGACTTTCTTGAGTTTCGACACAAATCGACCACGAACGACGGAGTAGTCGGCCCCGGTGTCGACGAGTGCAACCACTGGACGCCCGTCTAGGCTACCTTGTAAGTTGGCACTTCGCGTTCAAGTTCAATGTTAGTCTGTCACTGACTGTCTGGTCTGTCGCTTCGCACGGTCGCGGCTGCGTCGGGTGGAAGTCTCCCGGCCAGGTGCTGTTGCGGCCTCCAGCCGCGTCATCGAATTTGTGGTGTCGAGTTGCCGCTTCGTGTTTTGTGGCGTCGCTGCGTGAGTTCACAGCGGCGTAGTATTGGGTCGTGTCGTCGCTGCTTCCGGTCGCGTCGCGGCATCGCAACGCGTCGAGGTGTCGGAATGCGACTTGTTTGTAGGAGGGTTTTTCGGTCTTCGCTTGAGAGCGGCGTAACCTCGCGATGTTGCTGGCTTTAGTGACCCCTACGAGGGCTTGGCAACCGCTCGCTCGCGTACCCTTAGTACAACGAAGACGAACGGCATGGGTACGGTGATAGGGACCTGAAGCGACGCGGGGCGGCATCTTCGGTCGCTCAAAGATAGGCCTCAATTTCTCGAAGCCGCTGGCCAGGAAGGGGTCGTGGGGCGTGGAAAGCGGAGGCGCATCTGACAGTAGCGGCACTCTCGTTAGAGGTGGCCGGCTTCACAACAGTGAAAACAAATTGGTCGTCGATCTGGGGTTCTCCAGGTGTAAATCTTCCTCGTGGTGGTTGGCCGGGACGTGTTTGAACGGACGGCCTGCTGCGGGCGCGGCGGTGGCGGGTAGGCTTAACTGCGTCGAGGTGGCCTGCAGGTTTCCCCATCTTCAGCTGGTTGGCCTCGCTTGGCTTTGCAGAGCGGCGGCGTTAGTTGAAACGCGTGGCTTTTGGCAAGGTGGCGACAGGGGCGGTGCCATTTCGGCGGGATCGAGTGTGCCCAGCGCTTGCTGTACTTCGTCCCATAGTACGTCAGCGAGCGAGAATATTTGTGGTTGCGCACCCGGTAGCAACTTGCGCAGCTCATCGCGCACGAGGGCGCGGATGGTATCTCGAAGGGCCACCGTGGAGGCACGTCGGGAGTCATCGCAGCTTGACAGAGGAACGCATAAGTTGCGGTCGTACTGCATTGCGCGAAGCTCAAACGTCTTCTCGGTAGTGGCCGCTTCGCTAATTCGTGTGGCGACGGTCCTCGGCGGGTGCATCGAGCTTTTAAAGAGCCGTTTCCGCTGTCTTCAGTGATATCGCACTCTTCTCTGCGACGGCCGTGGCGGCCGCATTTCGATGGGGGCGAAATGCGAAAACACCCGTGTGCTTAGAGTTAGGTGCACGTTAAAGAACCCCAGGTGGTCGAAATTTCCACGACGTCCTCCATTACGGCGTGCCTCATAATCAGAAAGTGGTTTTGGCACATAAAACCCCTTAATTTCTTTCTCCTCTGCGAGCCGGAACGTGCGGCCAACAATGTCGCGGCTTGTGCTGTGTTGCACAAGCTTCGCCTTTCTGAGGCCGACATAGAATCGACATAGAATCAGGCGATGCCAGCGATGACGACAGCAGCAGCAGTGAGCTCGACGGTGACGGCGACCCCATTCCACAGGGTCTGCCCTGAAACAAGGAGTCTAGAATGCACTATTTCAGAGAGCGGGCTGTTCGAAACACTGCTATTGGCATGTTTCCACAACCCGTGCGTAGCAAATGCGTAACTTGAGGAGTGTGCGCCGGCAGCTGCGACGTCAACATCAGCCCCAACGTTGTACTGTAACACATGCCAAATAATTGCATTGTGCATTTCTCACAAGCAGCATGCCGCAACTACCTAAACGGCAGAATCAGCCACAGCGCGCTCCGCATCCTCCGCTCAAGTGGCAAAACCGTCAACAACCAGGCCAAACACACGATAGTTTGGGTGCCGGGACATACCGACATTACGGAAAATCTGGAGGCCGATAGGAGAGCTCGAGGGCAAACCGGGCATCCAGCAATCCCGACCCCGCTGAGGAACCCGAGCCGGTGGCCCAAAGCTATTCAGAGATACTAAACTACTACAGAGGCATCAGACAAAAATACCCGCCCCCTCACAAACAACTAAATAGAGAAGACGCCGTAGCATGGCGACAGCTACAAACGGGAACATTCCCGTGCCTAAACATGCTAAGCAAGATCTACCCCACGCAGTACGAGAGCAAGTGCCCATGGTGTGGAGACAAACCAACCCTATACCATACCACATGGGCTTGCCAGAAAACAGATGGGCTAGCCATAATAACAAACCCGAGTGCGGAACAGTGGGAGAGGATGGATGCATCCAGCGACGTCCTGAAAGTTCAACAAGGACTAGTAAGGCGTGCACGCAGGGCAGCTACCCTCAGCGGAGCCCTGGACTAGGGGAACCGACCCTGGAGAGAAGATGGAAGACTCCATCACTGCAAAAAAAGAGCAAATAAACGTTTTTCATCATCATCATCATCATCATCATTGTGCATTTCATGCTGCGAAATTGCAGACATATTTCCCATGCTAAGCTGTAGTTGATGTCTACCTAATGCAAAGCATTCATGATTTGTTGAGAAATGTAAAAGTTTTGCAGCGAAGCATTATGTAAAACCTACAATAAAAATAAGTGAAATAGCATCTTTAGTGGTCACATATAAGATTGAAAGCAAGCTAAAAATAACTGCATTTTCAAAGTGTTTGCCATTATTTGCTTTTTGCTGCTGTCATCACCTAGATGCCCAGCGTGCAATGCATGTACCCTGCAGTTGTGCAAGTTTTATTCTTACACGTATCACAGATTTATCTTGTGCCCTTGCACATTGATGGCCACAAGCGCCGGTCTCCTCGCTTTCTACTCGTGCAGAGAAACTTGCAAAAGCCAAAATGCTGAGTGCACGTTATACCTTCCATTCCACTGAACATGCTGTTGTACGCGCAGCTTCTAGGTCCTCCATCATATTGTCTCACAACAACCGCAATGTTTCTTTATACTGACGAAAATGCCACCCAACTGGTCATCCGACGTGTCAAACAGTGTGAATCGCGTGAAGTGGGTGCATGCATTAGCAGCTGACAGATTTCAGCCAAATGACTGCACTTGTATATAGCAGAACTCTGTAACTGTAATGTTGTACAGTAACATTTGTACAGTGCAGGCTAGCATTACAAATGTAGTAGAGATGTGTACATAAAAGCACTACAGGAAAACTGTACATTTCTTTATTATTACAGCCTTCAACGTACACTTTTTTACAGTAACGCTTCTTTATGTACATATCACGTGCGACAGCCTCTACATTGAAGAAGTGTAAGAATCACGAGGGCTGCAGTAGTAGCGACATTATGCAACATATCACATACACGTTGAAATAAATATTGCATCACATTGTTCTTCCATCTAAATGATTCACGGGTAACTGCATCATAAAATATCACAGATCACAGCACGAATCGTTTAAGAAAACTGTTGTACGCTGCACAAGTACATAGATATAGCAACCGGCTTAAACTGCAGCAGAAAAAAATGTGCAGTTGCCTTAATCATCACGCACTAACAGAAGAATAGTTATCACAGTGAAATGTATATGCACATCACTACATGTGAAAGGAACATGCTGTCGTGGAGTTCCATACTAAAAAAGAAAGAGCCACAGCATCATAATTTGATATTCAGTTAGAGAAACTGCATAAATATTGTACACAAATTGCACCACAAGGACTAAACATACAATGTATCAGAACCTGAAAGATCACTGAATGACAACAAAACATTTGATAATGAAACAGATGTACCAGAAACGAAATAGAATAGCAGCTTGGGCTTGCTAGTTTTCCACCGCTTGTGGAGTCGTCTTCCCGTCTCGTGTCTCGTCGACGTTTTACGCTGTTAACACCAGGAAGAAACGAAATACATTCCAGCTGTGGATATCGCGACCCAAACAAATATATATGAATATGCAACAAACAAGCAAAAATACACCTTACAAAGGAAATGAAGTAGCAATAGGCAAGGAATATTTATAACTTTTTGTTTTTTTACTGTGTATATCTACTGGTTGCTTTCGACGTTATATTAAGCAGGGAAGATGTTTGGGTGTTCTGGTAGTTAAATCGTAAACTGGGATACATAGGGCAAGCAAGATACTAGGACGAAGCAGGAACACGGGACGCGCGCTAACTTTCAACAATTGATTAATTGCAGCTGGTAAGCATATATATACTCACAGGGAAGCCACTGTAACAAACACACTGAAGGGAAAGAAGAAAAGGAAAAGCGGTCTGTGAATGCTATGTCATAAAATTCAAGCTCTTTCTTAGATAAAAGAATAGACAGCGTGCTAACACAATCTACACCTGCTCTAGCTATCTCAGCTGCTTCGACAATTTCCCTCGTTATCTTATTCCTGTGGCGATCGACAACAACAATTTGTTTTAAGAGAGGGTAGCATGGTGCCTTCACGTCGCATTTTCTACAATGGGCAGCCAGATGCCCATCTATTGCGATGCTCTCTACTTTATTACTATGCTCCGCCAGACGAGCGTTTAAACACCTGCCCGTCTGGCCCACGCAGTACTGCCCACACGAAAGTGGAATCTTATACAACATGTTACGAGCGCATGTGACAAAAGGATCCTTGTGCGTGTTAGCGCAACCTGGCTTTCGTTTCCTCGTGGGACAGCTCAACACACTGAACTTCAAAAGTTTGTTAGGTGCTGTAAAAACAATGTTTACACCAGACCATCACCCTACCTTTTTTAGGTTCCGGGAAACCTTATGAAAGTAGGGAATTAGAGCCACCTTTCTTCTGTCCCTTTCTTCTTTCTTTCTTTCGTTCTCTGCTCATCGCTCAGGCGTGAAATTACCTTCCTTCGACGATGCGGGCTTTCAGCAACCGAGATAATGATATATCTTGGACAGTTCGCTGCTTCCAGGCGAGACACCTGCTCGCTAAGGCCTTCATCCAGCAAGTGAGCACATGACTTAGAGAGAGTGCATGGCAAGAAAGATCGTACGATACTTCTTTTTACGAGTTTTGAGTGTGCAGAACTGTACCTCAAGGGCGGCTTGTTAGTTCCGGGCTCATTTACCCAACACACGTGCTCAGCTTTGAAATGCAAACGGAAGTCTAAAAACCTGATATTGCCCTGAGCAGGAAATTCAGTAGTGAACGTAAGTGGCCTATAGTACTCATTGAATGAGGCAACAATATTACCAACAGCAGGGTTTGAACAGTAAAAAAACAATGTACATGACCACTGGCGGCCGAATCAACTAGTGTTCTATCTAAAAATACAAAAATATCTACATATCTATATACCTCTACAACGCCCAAGTCGCTCAACCACGCAGAAAGAGCTTTGTCATATCGAACTAAAAACAGGTCACTTAATATGGGTGCTATGCATGAGCCTATGCAAACACCCTGCTGTTGCAGGTAAATGTTGTTGTCAAATTCAACAAACGTGGACCTCAAATGAAGTGATAAAATCTCTAATAACCTTGGCCCACTGACACCACAAGCTTTAGAAAAAAGGACAGCGCCGTGGTCATCTGTTGCCGCCCCGACGCTGAACAGCAAACCCTCATGTGGCAAAGAATAATCCAAATCTTTTATGTCGACAGAGAATGCAGCTAAACACTCGCTGTCAGCTCCATTTAAAAAGTTGATTACGGCTGAAGAATGTTTGGTAAGGAACGCATCCACCACGTCGAGGAGTCTCAGGTTATTTTGCAGGAATTCTGCGACGCACTTCTGCCACGTCCCGGATTCAGAGACAATGACATGAAAAGGAGAGTCATCCTTATGGGTGTTGGAGGTGAAAAACATGTCCAGGCAGTCACCGTCAGTGCCATTGATTTTCGTAACAACGTTTTCAAAATTAGGATCCCTACACATTTGCTTAGCTGGCAACCTTACTTTCTTCAGCAAAACGCGTCGAATAGTATTAAAGACAGCAGGTACCGCAGCGCAGGCTTTATCACGGAAATCACCCTGCGAAAGCACTACGAAACCGCCCTCCTTGTCCTCAGGCAGGACAGAGTCTACATTCCCGAAGTGTAGCTGCGAAGCGACCGATCCGCCCTCCCGTGCGCTCATGTCCGCCACAAGAGAGCACATTGACTCCCTGGGAAACATAGGACTCACGTTCCTCCACTGGCGCCAACTTAGCCACATCACGGACATAAGTCAGAAGGTCAGTGGGAGCTTTGCGAGGCTGGGCTGCAAATTTATGACCGAGGCGAAGAATCTGGCGAACTTCGACAGAAATGTCGGCATCACCTATAGTGTGGAGCCGATCCTCGCTATGCGTGACCTTGCGGGAAGCCAAGGGACGAAGGACATCCAGAACACCATGCCAGAAGGTTACGGTGGAATAAGTCAACATTAAGACAAGGCCCGAAACTTTCACCATTCGATGAGACAGGATTAAATTGTAGAACATTTGCAGTGTGGCCTCGTGCTTAAATTGGCATGACAACTCGGTACCTCGAAATTGAAGTGCCACAGACAATGCCCGCACACACCAGGCCCACTGGCACTTGTGCAGCTGAGCCTGATGGTGTGGGAGCTCTTATTGCTAAAGTATAACTTCAAGAAAAAATTGATGCTGCAAGCGCTAAGCTACTTGTGGTTGCAATAAAGGGTAACTTCAGCAATTTCATATCGCCTTTCATATCATCATAACTACTTCCGCAAATTTTAATTTAATAAGCGACAAATTCCTTACCTATGCTATCTTTGCTTCTTTTAATTATGTGGGGCCTGAGAGGGGGAAAAGGCTCGGCCGCTACCATGCGCCAGTGCAGCCAGCAGCAGCTGAAGCAGGCGCTCGTTGGTCTCGTGCGACCGAAGCTCCAGTTTGAGGCGCTGCTGCTGGTCTTAGCGCGTACTCTGCACTTGCTCAACCACCTTCTCCCTAAGCTGCCGCAGGCTCTGCATCTGGGCCTCATGGTACTGCCGCAGGCTTTGCATCTTTGCCTAGTGGTGCTGTTAGCAAAGAAGATGTGTAATTAGTTTTTTTATTTTTTTTATTCAAGTACCCTAAAAGCCCATGCGGGCATTACATAGGGGCGTTACAATGACTTAGTGATATATACAGTATACGCATTTAAACAGATAATGCATGCTACAATAAAAAGAACACAAGCGGAAAAACAGGAAAACAAAAAAAATCGGGTTTTACGTGCCAGAACCGCTTTCTGATTATGAGGCACGTCGTAGTGGAGGACTCCGGAAATTTCGACCACCTGGGGTTCCTCAACATGCACCTAAATCTAAGCACACGGGTGTTTTCGCATTTTGCCCCCATCGAAATGCGGCCGCCGTGGCCGGTATTCGATCCCGCGACCTCGTGCTCAGCAGTCTAACACCAAACAAACAAAAAGAAACCAGTAAGAGCAATACAACGATACGTCCTAAACGCTGAAGATACATATAGATTTAAACTGGGTGTCACACAAAATCAACGTAGCTTGGTCACTTTATACAAGGAAAAATACATGGAAAAAGCGTACACATACCAGCAGATATTGCATGAAACAACGAAAAGCACAAGCAGAACAAATTTTATACAGTACAAGTGACCCTGCGCTAACCGAGAACAAAGCCATTTGCGCAAGAAATATCAAATTATGGTGAGGCGAAAAATTAATTACAGAAGCTCAGTAACAATGCCTTGATGTGTTGCATTCATCCGCATTTTCAGGCTATTGTCATTGTATATTGAAACACTAAAAATGTATTTCTGGCCCATCAAACCTGTGCTGTCCCATTCCTTTAAGATGTCTTACAAGGCTATACCTGCTTTCTTGAACTTAACGCCACTTCTTTCTTTTTGCCACAAAATTGCGTAGATATTGACACATATTATATCACACAAATGTCTACAATATATGATCACCACAGCACTGCATGTGTACGTTATGCTTCTTAATATAAATATTAGAGAGGTCATATGCTCATCTATTTCATACGCAGAAAAATATACGTCTGTGGACTTACAGATACATGCCGGTTTTGCTCCAGCATTTGTTGGCGGAAGCGGGCCTCCTCTTCAGCTCTGGCTTCCGCCGACTGGCCCTGCCGAACGTATTCGGCAGTAGCCATCACTACAGCACCCTCGAGATACTGCTGCTTGGGCTGTATGCGGGGTGCCTGCGGCTCGCAAGGAGTAGGCTGCGCCTCCTGGGGTAGGCTGCGGCACCTGGAGCTCAGCCGGTGGCTCTTTATGCAAGACAAAAGCAAAGACTGCTCATTGACTGTCATCCGGCCCACACAGCTTGATTGTCCTAAGCAGTCACATTGAAATGTCATTGTAGCTGCATAGCTGCAATAATGATACACAAAGCAGTCGCGTAGTTAGAGCAAAAGATGCCACAGGAAGTTGGTGGTAATAGTAACCTATAAGAAGCACAAGCAATCTCTACTACAGCATCATGCCATTTGTAAGCTTGCATTTCTGCTCCACGGATAAGAGCTGAATGCATTCTGGACACTTCATAGCAGGATCATACAGCAGCTGCAAACAATGCTACTACAAAAGCTAGGTCACTGCCTGACGTGCATGGGCACTCGGGCCAGCAACAGCAGCAGGGCCCGACACCACGAACCTGCTTGTGGCTGGTGCATTTCTGCGGGAAGCATTACCGCAAGCTCTTGGGCCAGTTGGTTCATGATGAAATTGAAGAAAGGGGGTACCAGCGAAACACAAAGGACGCGCACACAAGGAAAAGGCGTTAGACATGGACGCACGCTGGACTTTCAGCTGTACTTTATTGAAATTTACATTGCCGCACATAACCTCCGACGCGTGCGCATCTTCATCTCCTCTCAAGGCATGTGCATAGAACCTCATAGACTTGTGAGGCAATCTCATAGACATGTGCACCTCGAAGATACGTTACCGTGTGAAAACAGCCGACGCATGCGCAACTTCTACTCCTCCCAAGACCTGTCTATGAATGGCAACTTTTATTATTCATATTTTACCTACTCGATAGGTAAGCACGTTCCTTGTTTGTTAAACATAGACCTGTTACTGACACAAATTTTTCTCATTTCCACTGTGAACAGCTTCTAAGATTCCGCGTTAGTATAATTATGATCTTGCCCTTCCTTAAAACGTTCACACGACCGAAAAATGGCGCACATTTTTAGCACTTATTGCTGCCGCCGTAATGAATCACCAAATTGCTTCCATGTTCTCCGCTTAAGGATAGGTTATGTTCTTGCAAGCGCTTACTAACACCCCTACCTGTCTGGCCTATATAGATTTTACCACAAGCCAACGGAACGCGGTAAACAACACCAGTGTGGGACTGGTGTTGTTTACCGCGGTCACGCGTTTAACTTTACAGGCCCCTCTCTTCATCCCATCGTTTCCAATCCTCCCGCACAAGCTAGCCAATTTGCAAGGTGCAGAAAACACATCGCTTGCACCTTCCCTTCGCACCGCCTTCTTAATGATGTGGAAAATTTTATGAATATATGGTATTACTTCTAGTTGCTTCATTCGCTCGGATGTCGGGGACTTCTGGCTTGCTAGACCCTTTACTTTCGTCAAACAGGGCGTCCGACTTATTAGAGTTATTTACAGGCTGGGTAAATAAGGGCGTCCGGCTTACTAGCTGCGGATACGGGCGACCGTGGCGATTGCCATCGCAATAACGCGGCTGACTAACCAAGTGCGGGAAAATGGGAGCGGCGCCGGAACCTTTCACACGGGAGATGTCAGAGGAATCTCACGTGGCACACGCGAGGGTACTGATAGCACTTGCGATTCTCGTGCAATGCAACGCCCGTCAATGGAAGGTTACCCCTTCCCTCAGTCTGCCTTGTGCGCGCGCGCCCGCACCAAGTGCGACGGTCATGGGACCCGAAGGTTCCCACAACCCTTACAGGAGAATCACGGCGTCTAGTTGGACCAGTTGGTTAAGATTCATTGTAAGGTTCGTAATAGCGCAACACAATACACGGCCCAAAGGAGCGTAAAAACGACGACACGGCGCTGGCTCTCAACTGATATTGACACGTGAACTCATTTATCTTTTACGGGTGAGCGCTTGTAACCTCTGAGAAATGTTATCGCTCAGCGCAGGACGCGTCTACATGTATCGGAAGCTTCTAGAATGTTATCGATGCTTCTATCCGCTGTCTGTTGTCGCCGAACCTTGTGTAATCTTATTTCATTTATGCGCAACGCGAATGGTGTAGAACTTTGTGGAAGGCACGCGGGTCCCAGCGGTTACTCTGGAACATTCCACGACTTTTAATGCCGACGCGCTTGACCCGCTGATCAGATTTTGACAATCACCGACTGTGTTCGCCGTTGTCGCCGTTCTTTCAGTGTAGCCTGTTTTTGTGGGCACAGGTTCGCCCAATAAAAGTTAGTTTCGTCTTTCACAGTACTGTTCCTGTGTTCTTCATACGTCACTCCAAGTGACATCTGGTGGCGGTACTTTTCGTTCGTGTACCGGACGCCCCCGACAAGCCGTGAACCAAGCCCGGAGCGCAAAGAGAACACAAACGTAGTCCCGGACCATCGAGCAAGCCGCCGTCTTTAACAGCGGCCTCCGGAACGCAGGATTCTATCTAAGAAGTCCAAGAAGATTGTGGCCAAGGCAACCACAATGGCAGCCCCAGTGTCACCCATCGTATTTCAACACCCCAAAGAGCCCCCTACTTTTCTAGGAGCTACGTCGGAGGATCCGGAAGCCTGGCTCGAATCCTTCGAAAGGATCTGGACCTTCAACAACTGGACTTCTGAGATTAAGCTACGACATGTGTACTTTTCCTTGGAAGATGTCGCGAAGACTTGGTTCGAGAACCGGGAGTCCACCCTTACAACATGGGGCCTGTTCCGCAGTAACTTCCTAAGGACGTTCACGAGCGTTGTCCGTAAAGAAACGTCGGAAGTTCTGCTGGAAACCCGAGGCCAATTACCCAATGAGACCATCGCCATCTTCACTGAAGAGATGACCCGTTTTTTCCGGCACGCTGACCCGAAAATGTCCGAAGAGAAAAAAGTGCGTTTCTTGATGCGAGGCGTAAAGCAAGAACTTTTCGCCGGACTGATTCGAAACCCACCGAATACCGTAGGCGAATTCTTGACAGAGGCAACGACGATTGAGAAAACTTTAGAAATGCGCACTAGGCAATATAACTGCCAAGGGCTTACGCCTTAGTGTGCCATCCAAGCACTGGCCTTCGGTGATCTCCAAGAGACCATTAGGGCCATTGTATGCGATGAACAACGCAAGGTCTTGCCTTCGTCGCAGCCTCAAGTGGCCTCGATCGCTGACATCGTGAAAGATGAGGTACAGCGATTGCTTGGAGTTCCTGAGGTGCAACCTCAATTACCGCAGCCCCAGCCAGAAGCGATGACCTACGCCGCCATCGCACGCCGTCTAAGTCTCCCTCTGCGACCAAGCCAGGGCCCTGCAACGCCCCAATTCCGTCGTCCGCCGCCGCCGCCAGCACGCCCACCCGTCGCCCAGCGCACCTACGCGAGGAAGAGGGGCATTTGGCGCGCCCCCAACCACATCCCGCTCTGCTACCACTGCGGCGAAGCCGGTCATGTCTACCGCCGATGCATATACCGCGACCTGGGATTGCGAGGCTTCGCCGTCAACTCAGTGTACGCTAGGGCAAGTGCACGCCCTAGTGACATCGCCCAATACCTCGCCGCTACTCAGTGGAGCCCTCGACGACCGTCCCATTCGCCATCACCAGGCCGCTACCTGTCGCCGCAGCGCCCTCCATACACTGGTCCAGCCCGGGGCCGGTCCGTGAGCCCATATCCGGAAAGCTAAAAGCAGCAACCGATGGAGGGGCGGTTGCTGTTCATCGAACTGACGAAGATCCTCCGCCGCCTACGAAAACTACGAAGAGACTACCTCGACGGCATAAGGACACGCCGCCGTCCCTACGAAGTCTGGAAGCAAACAATACGCAGACGAAAGACCACCTGACAACATCACGTGCCAGCCACAAGTCAACGCGACGCAGTCGTGATCCGACGCCAAGGCCTAACTGTAACGCAAGACGAATAAACATCGACCTCGACGTGCTTCTCGATGGCCACGCAGACACCGCGTTAGTCGGCACAGGGACTGATTACTCCGCCATGAGTGCACACATCGCCGCCCAGTTGAAGAAAGTAAACACTGCTTGGGAAGGCCCTCAAATTCGGACCGCTTGAGGACACCTCATCACGCCGACTGGAATCTGCACGGCAAGAATTACCATTCATGATCTGACTTACCCTTCCACCTTCGTTATCCTCCAACACTGTTCACGAGACGTCATTCTCGGCATGGACTTCCTGAACCAACACGACGCTATCATCGACCTGAAGTCGAAGTCAATAACGCTGTTGGAAGATCAAGCTATACCGCCGGAGAGCCCTTGTATTCACCACGCCTTGAGTGTGCTCGAAGATCAAATGAGCATCACGCCTCGCTTCAGCATTGTTATTTCTCTCGGCACCGAAACAGCCGCTGACGTAGAAGGAGTCATCGAAGGCGACCAACGTCTACTGCTCGACCATGAAATTTGCGCCGAAAGAGGGATCGCTGAACTGCGCAGAGGAAAAGCGCAACTGATGCTAACCAACCTCAACCAGAAGTTCAAGCACGTCAACAAGGGCACGACAGTCGCGTACATTGAGGATATTGTGAAAACAAGCAATGCGTTTGTCCTCTAGGATTGTGGCGCATCTACGGAAACGACCATAGTTCCCGAACCAGACTTCGACATCAATCCAAGTCTCCGCATGAGCAAGCAGCAACAGCTCAGAACTTTTCTCCTACGATACAAAGAATGTTTTTTGACGTCATCGACCGTTCGACGAACGCCAGTCGCAAAGCATCGCATAATCGAAGAGTGCGACCGACCACTCCGCCAGAACCCTTACCGAGTTTCGACGCGAGAACACGAAGCTATAAGAGGACAAGTCGACGAAATTCTGTGCGACGACATCATCCAGCCATCGAAAAGCCCGTGGGCGTCTCCTGTTGTCTTAGTGAAGAAAAGTACGGAACCCTAAGTTTTTGCGTCGATTGTTGTCAAATGAACAAGATCACGAAGGATGTATACCCCCCCTCCCTCCCCCCCCCCCGTGTAGACGACGCATTGGATCGTCTCTACAACGCTAAATACCTCTCGTTGATGGACCTCAAGTCCGGCTACTCGCGAATCAAAGTCGATCACAGGGATCGCGAAAAGCCCGCCTTCATCACGCCAGATGGCGTCCTGAGTTCAAGTTTATGCCATTTGGACTGAGCTCGGCGCCTGCAACGTTCCAGCGCGTGATGTACACGGTTTTAGCGGATTGAAGTGACAGACCTGTCTTGTTTACTTGGATGACGTCGCCGCCTACGCCTGTTTCTAGGCGACGTCATCAGTAAATCTGGAGTCCGCCCTGACCCTCAGAAGACAGCTGTCATCGCAAAGATTCCGCAGCCCATCGGCAAGAAGGCAGTGCGTAGATTCCTTGGCATGTGTGCCTATTATAGGCACTTTGTCAAGGACTTTTCACAGATCGCGGAGCCGCTAACACATCTAACCGCAGGCCGGCGCATTTCAAGAACTCACACGATGTATGCAATCGCCGCCGGTACTTGCACACTTCGACGAGGACGCCGATACCGAAATCCACACTGACGCCGGTAGCCTAGGCCTCGGTGCTGTCCTAGGCCTCGGTGCTGTCCTAGTCCAGAAGAATTACGGACTTGAACGGGTGATATCTTATGCTAGCCGGTCGCTGTCAAAAGCGGAAGACAATTATTCAACTACTTAAAAGAAATGCAGCGCCATCATTTCGGCTACAGGAAAATTCCGCCCTTACCTATGTGGCACACCATTCAATGTGGTCAGCGACCATCACGCGTTGTGTTGGCTAGCGAACTTAAAGGACCCTTCAGGATGGCTGGTGCGGTGGAGCCTCAGATTGCAAGAATATGACGTCACGGTAATTTACAAGTCCGGACGAAAACACTGTGACACCGACTGCCTATCACGCGCCCCCATCGATCCACCGCCGCAAGACGACAAGGACGAAGACGCCTTCCTTGGAATAATAAGCGCGGAAGATTTCACTAAACAGCAATGAGCAGACCCGGAGCTAAAAGGCCTCGTCGAGTATTTGGAAGGGAATACCGACGTTGTCCCTAGGGCATTTAAGCTCGGATTGTCTTCGCTCACGCTACAAAACAACCTGCTCGTGAAGAAGAACTTCTCACCAGTCCGCGCCAACTACCATCTTGTGGTTCTGTTAGCGCTGCGTGCAGAATTACTTCACGCCCTACATGATGATCCAACCGCTGGACACCTCGGGTTCTCCCAGACGCTGTCAATGATACAGGAAAGGTATTACTGGCCGCGTCTGACCGCGGACGTCGCCCGTTAGGTCCAGATATGCCGAGACTGTCAGCGACGCAAGACACCACCGACAAGGCCAGCAGGATCAATACAGCCGAGCGAACTTCCTTGCCAACCATTTCAGCAGATCGGGATGGATTTCTTGGGACCGTTTCCCACGTGAACATCCGGAAATAAGTGGATTGTCGTGGCGACGGACTATCTCACCCGCTTCACTGAAACTAAAGCTCTACCCAAAGGAAGCGCAGCCGAAGTGGCCAATTTTTTCAAAGAGAGCATCCTGCTGTGACATGGTGCCGCAGAAGTCCTTATCACCGGCAGAGGAACGGCCTTTACAGCAGAGCTCACCCAAGCCATTCTGCAATGCAGCCAGACAAGCCGCAAGAGGACAACTGCCTACCATCCGCAGACGAATGGTCTCACGGAGCGCCTGAACAAAACACTCGCCGACATGCTAGCAATGTAAGCGACGTCGAGCACAAGACGTGGGACGCGGTCCTGCCGTACGTAACCTTTGCTTACAACACGGCGGTGCAAGAAACAACACAGATCACGCCGTTCAGGCTGGTTTACGGCAGGAATCCGGCGACTACTCTAGACGCCATGCTGCCACACGTCTGCGACTAAGGGAATCTTGACGTCGTCAGCACATCTCCAGCGCGCCCAAGAAGCCCGACAGTCGGCCCGCCTTGCGAATCAAAAACCAACAAAAGGCCGACAGCCGACAGCCGACGCTACAACCTTCGACGACGCTACGCCGAGTACCAGCCCGGCGACCGTGTTTGGGTTTGGACCCTATACGCCGACGAGGACTGAGCGAGAAGCTTCTAAGCCGCCATTTCGGACCATACAAGATCATCCGACGCATTGGCGCAGTCGACTATGGGGTCATGCCAGAGGGCATTTCGCTATCACAGCGGCGCCATTCACGACCTCATGTAGTTCATGTTGTGCGACTTAAGCCGTTCCGCCAGCGCTAATGAACTTTGGGGGCGTCGCATAGCTGAACTTTGGACTTTTTTTGGATTGTCTCACCTTGGGCTTTGTTTTTTTGTTGTTTTGTTACTTTGTTTAACAAGTGACCTTTTGTGTTTCACTCTCCTGTTATGCGTGTAGCATCGGGATGATGCCTTTTGAGAGGGGAGAATCGACACGTGAACTCTATATTTTACGGGTGAACGCTTGTAACGCGTAAGAAATCTTATCGCCCAGCGCAGGACGCGTCTACATTTATCGGAAGTTTCTGGAATGTTATCGATGCTTCTATCCGCTGTCTGTTGTCGCCGAACCTTGTGTTTTTTTATTCTTTATTCATCAGTTACACCGCAGCGCCCAAAGGCGTTACAGCAGAGGGGTTAGAACATGGAATAAAATACATCTTCATTCACACAATGCACTTGCTTTTCAGTCAGCCTATTCCACTGTTTAATTGTTCGAACAAAAAATGAATTGGCATACATGTTCGTCTTGGCAGGGTACTCGAGGATTTTGCAACTATGATCAGTTCGTTTTGAAATGTTATGGGGTTCCTGTGATTACATTTTCCTAATAATTCCAGGTTTATTATAGTAAATCGAATATAGAAATTTTAATCTCAATTTATTGCGGCGGGCAGAAAGCGATTCCCATCCTAGCTCAGCCTTCATTGCAGTGCAGCTCTCCCTTCTTCCGTACCACGCCAAGACGAACGGTTTTGTATTTTTTTCTGGATCAGCATTGAAGGTTACCTATTGGGGGTCTCACAAAACACAGCCATATTCTAAGAGTGGTCGAACACAAGTTGTATATGCCATATGTTTTAAATTCGCATGTGAACATCGCAGGTTTCTCTGAATGAAATTCAAAGCTTTACCAGCTTTGGCTATGATAATGTCTACATGAGGTTTCCACGAACATTCAGAGGACAGTAGCACACATAAATACTTATACGTACTGCCTTGCTTCAATAGTACATTGTTGAGATGATAGCATGATTGAATCGGTTTCTTCTTTTTAGTAAATGAGAGATGTACACACTTTGTTACGTTTAAAGTCATTTTGCATTTAGTACACCAATCATGGATAAGTGACAAGTCGTTCTGAAGTTCAGTTGTAACAGTGTGATCGCAATTTTTTTGTGCACAACACAGACATCTACAAACAACCGTATAGAAGATGAAATTCCGGCAGAAATATCATTAATGTACATCGAAAATATTAGTGGATCCAGAACGGAGCCCTGTGCGGCTCCTGACAAAACATCTGCATATTCGGATCATTTTGCATTCAGTATTACACATTGCCTTCTTTGGGAAAGGTAACATTCAATCTATTTAAAAACAGTTGCATCAATGTTGAGGGTATTAAGCTTAAAGAATAAGAGTGAATGCGATACCGTGTCGAAGGCTTTCCGAAAATCCAGGAACACGCCGTCTACCTGTCCTCCTACATCTACGCTGGATATTATGTCATCATAAAACTCAACCAGTTGTGCAAGATAGTCCCCTACGAAATCCATGCTGCTCGTTAATTACAACTTTATGCTTGCTTAAATTATTTAGTATTTGTTCATATAAGATATGTTCAAGTATTTTACACGGGATAAACGTAAGTGATATTGGCCTGTAGTTACCAACGTCTTTTTGGACCCACCTTTATGTTTCGGAACAACGTGTGCAATTTTCCAGTCATGTGGTAAAATACCAATCGATAAAGATTTTTCAACAATTAACTAAAGGTACACAGAAATTGGCCCCGCGCAAAGTTTGAGCACACGTGGGGAAATTCCATCCGGACCACTAGATTTACTCTCATCAATATCCTTCAATAGTTTTTGAATTCCATTAACACTAAGCTCGATAGGAAGCATAGGCGAAATATTCGTTGTAAGTGGATGAATATGACAGGTGTGGTTGGGTAAGAATGCCGAATGAAAAAAGTTGTTTAGGCACGCAGCTTTATCACTGTCTTTTATAATTATCTTACCATTATAATTTAACTCGTTATATTCCGAAGGAATCTGAACCACACTGTTTTAAGTACTTCCAAAACATTTCAGGATTTGATTTCATTTTGTTGCTCACCTAGGTGAAGTAGTCATCTTGAGCTTTTCCTATTTTTACCTTTTATTCGCGTGTCAATCGTGTGTAGTATTGAAAAATGAGCAGCTGATTTCCTTTTCCTGAATGCGTTAAATGCCCTCACCCTTTTCTTGATCAGCTTTATTATATCTGTTGTTACCCATGACTGTTTGTGCTTTTTAAGCCGTGAAGAATCAACATTGGGTATATGTACACGGACCAGCTCGAGTAACATATTCTTAAAATTGTCCCACATATCATGCATATCATGACAGCGCCTGTCTACGTCGTTCTTCTTTTTTGTCCTCCGTCTATGTATGCGCTGTAAGTGACGATTGAAACATTACTCCCCTCAGATAAGCACTCGAAAACAGAAAAGAAATTACGAAGTTTCTCAGAAATTGCATCGTAGTCACCCTTCTCATAAAAGTAGGCCCTTCTACTCGTAGATAACTTCACACGGTCTTTTTTTTTTTATGGATACCGGCAACTACAGCCAGATGGTCGCTAATGCCCGGAATGGCAGTCACATTTCTTACGAAATCCGGTGAGTTACAAAACAGCAAGTCTAACACAGCGTCATATCGAGTAGGATCGGTAACGTACTGCGTCAGACCAAACGTGTCTACGATATTTTTCATTGCAAGGTTCATGCGCCCGCCAGAACTTATACACGTATCATTGCACCAAGACAAACCAGGCAGATTAACATCCCCCCAAGAAGTATTGTCTGAGCTGACGCCTCGGTGAGAGTTTCATATAATGTTTGCACTGCGCTGATATCTGAGCCGGGCGAGCGATAAACCCCTCCAACAGTGAACGAGAAATTATTAGATAGGACTATCTTGCACCATACAGACTCCAGTGCATTGCACTTGTAATCAATTGCTGAAGACTGTAGTGATGAATGAACAAGCAAAAAGACACCCCCACATGCAGTGGGCTTATCTTTGCAATAGACGACGTAGTTTTCTGGAAACACCTCACTATCAGCAATTTAAGGCTTTAACCAAGATTCGGTGCCAAGGACTATGTCAGCGTCGACACTTTCTATCAACCCAGAAAGCTCGGCTTTTTTGTTAACTACGCTTCGGCAGTTCACGATGACAGCAACGAGTCGTCGACATTGGTACTTCTGCTTTTTTCTGGTCTGTCACTGCCTACGCATGGGACGATCTCTTTTTTGGCTTCATCCCACCTGAAAGCCCTGCCGTTGATGATCAGTTTGTCGGAATTCAGTTTCACCTTTATTCTTCTTATCCTCTCTTTTTGACTGAGCGGATTCCTATAACTTCTTCCTAGTACTTTTTGTTTCAGGTGAGTAATCTTCGCCTACGCTGTACTGAGAATCCTTAAATTTTTAGCTTTAAAAACCACTGCCTGACGCTGTTTGTACAACGAAAATTTAACAATAATCGGTCTTTTTCTATTTTCTTTATAGGGTCCTAAGCGGTATGCCCTTTCCAGACACCCCAGTTCACCTCCAAGGCTCATTTTGCAAATATTCTTTACTATAGCTTCGGATTCATCCCATGATTCTGAGGGTTTATCCTCAACACCATAGAAAACAAGATTTTTCCCGCGACTTCTGTTCTCTAGACCGTTTGTTTTCTTCTGCAAATCTTTTACCTGTTGCATGAGGTGCCGTATTATAGCTGCCTGTTCTGTAGCAATCATACTGATGTCCTTTATCTGGTTCTGAGTTTGGCTAAGATTATTTTTCACTTCCATTAGCATGTTCTCATTCCTTTCAAACCGGGCTTCGATGCCGTTGAACTTTGATATTAAAGTTTCCTGCCCAGTGCGCAAACATTGCAGCAGTTCCATCTCCGGTGTGTTAGTAGGCCCTGGATTTAGTTCAACGTCCCCCACGAGTATTAACAACAAAATAAAGTAGAGCACTCTGTTGGAAAATAAACGGAATCCCTTCAGACGCAATCTGTGCATGCTGCATCCGCGATTTTTGTTACAAACACTTGGCATCGCGGGAGGAGCGGGCAACGCATGCACTAGCTTCCGCGATTCAGCGGATAGTAATGACTGACCTGCACCAGCAACAGCGGCATTAGCGTCATGTCGGCAAGTGTGCCGGGTCTAAATCCCACGAAGCCATCCTGCCGAGTGTCTATATAGCCTTGATCCGCATCACGTGGGTCCTGTTGGTCGAAGTCGATTGGTTGGTCTTCGCTGATCCACCCACCGTTCGCACCACGCATGCTGCCAACAATAGATGGTGATTCATGCACACGGGTGGACGATAGCCGAGATATTGCAGACGTTATCCAGGGCTCGGACGAAAAAGGCCATGCTCCATGTTCCGCTGCTTCGAGACGAACCGCCGAGACCAGGACCAAAGGTACCTGCACCAGCAACAGTGGCATTAGTGTCATGTCGGCAAGTGTGCGGGCTCCAAATGTAATCTGATTGCATGTATGCGCGACGCGAATGGTGTGGAACTTCATGGAAGGCACGCGGGTCCGAGCGGTTACTCTGGAACATTCAACGACTGATCTATAAAAGCCGACGCGCTTGACCTGCTGATGAGATTTTGACGATAGCCGACTGTGTTCGCCGTTGTCGCCGTTCTTTAAGTCTAGCCTGTTTTTGTGGGCACAGGTTCGCCCTATAAAAGTTAGCTTCGTCTTTCACAGTATTACTACTGTGTTCTTCATCCGTCACTCCACGTGACAATATTTTATTGAATATATGTCTAACATACATATACGTGCGAGTTCAAAAACCATGACACGCACGACACACAAATATACATCAAGTCAACTGTGACCAATTGACGCATTATCAAAAGTGACAAAGGCTACGCCGTTCCTCGTTATGATGAGCGATAGACTGTTCGCTGATACATGTGTTGTCCCTGAACTTTATACTGTAAGCCTCAGCGATTTCTCTTGTCAATTGACTCGGGTGTTTATAAATTACATTAGTCTTTATTTTTAAACCGGGCGTGTAATCGAAACTGTAAAGGACTTCCTGTTATTGTGACTAGGTATTTTTATTCTTTCCACCCCTCATGTAACACCCCATTTATTGAGGCCTTTAGGGTAATAAAATAAAATTAAATGAAATGTAATAAAACAATCGGGCAGGACTTGCAATGCTCCGTGAGATGAAGTGGCGCAACCCGCCCTATATAAAATATATAAAGAAGGCTAGGCGAGAATATTTTGCAAATTTCTTTGCTGCAGCTGCTGGATGCTCTGAGATTATGTGGAAAAGGCTCAGCTCTGTATTAAGGCATCATCCGCCTATCAGTAAACTTCTTAAATTAGATATTAATGGTATAGAATTATTTGGCAAGCGGCTTGCAGATACATTTAATACATATTTCGCAAGTGCAGGTAATACGCCTATGCTACCAAATGATCTTTGTATTATTCCGGTTAATAGCAACACTATTTTTTAAACCTGTACATGAAAACGAAGTACGCCACATAATTAAAAATGTAAACAGCAGCACTGCGAAAGATATTGACTGGTTACAGATAAAACCTTTAAAATACGTTATCGAAATTCTGGCTCCATGCATTGCATATATTTTCAACCTTTGTCTCAGTCAAGCTATTTTTCCCAGTAAAATGCAAGAAGCACGCATTAGTGTCCTATATAAAAAAGGTGACAACAATGACATAAGGAACTATCGTCCAATATCAATTCTCCCTATGTTCTGGAAGGTACTTGAAAAAAATAATTTTAAATCGGCCTATGTATTTTGAGCAAAAACATAAACTTCTAAATGAATGCCAATTTGACTTTCGCAAAGGCCTCAGCATGGAGTGTGCCTTACTTGCTCAGAAAGAGCTAATTTCAAGGGCAATTGATGAGGGAAAACTGGTTCTGGGGTTGTTTGTAGATTTTGCAAAAGCATTTGATTGGGTGAATCATTCACTTCTTATTAGGAAACTCATACGTTATGGTCACCGCGGGAAGGCTGCATCCCTCATCACGTGTTATTTAGAACACCGCAAGCAAAGGGTCGGTATTAATGATGAACTTTCTAGTGCACTGCCCGTTTCTTGTGGCGTGCCACAAGGCAGTATTTTGGGCCCTTTCCTCTTTAATTTATATATTAATGATATCATTAGTATCAGTATCAAGGCAAACTATATAATTTAAGCCGATGATACTAGCATATTCCTGATAAGAAAGTCGGCGGATGAGTTAGTTGAGGAAGCAAACTTAATTCTTCAAAAATTGCATGAATGGACACGTAAAATTGTCTTAAAATAAACACAAAGAAAACAAAAGGAATAATTTTTCGAAGCAAAAATAAAAGCGCAATAATTAATACGCCTATATTGCTAAATTCAACCCCTATCCATATAGTTCCGTACTTTAAAACTTTAGGTGTTATCATTCAAGAAAACTTATCTTGGGATATGCACGCAAATTCCTCGGCGACAAAATTATCTCAAATAATCGGGCTTGTTTACCGTAACCGTCATATACTGCCAACAAAAATAATGATGCTGATTTTCAACACACTGTTTCTTTCTAGTCTAAACTACTGTCACTTAGTTTGGTTTACTACCACACAGGGAAATTTGGAAAAACTTTATGTACTGCAAGAAAAATTCCTACGAGTCATAGAAAATGTTCCAAAATATATGTTCATACACGTGAATTTCTTATAAAATACAATGTAATGCCAATTACCAGTATGTACGATTATCGACTCTATAGAGCGTACAAACAAGAAATAAAAAATGGAGCCAGCTTTCTAAGAACACTAGCGGATTTAAAATCAACGTTACAGCATATGCGACAAGGTCCAGAGAGTTTTGGAATTTAGAAACCGTCAGAACGACATACGGACAACAAACTATTCGTAACAACCTGCCAAGGTTACTAAATAAATTACACAACGAAACCACTGGATTGGAAAATAGCTCTTTTAAAGCTCCGTATAGTTATTTCTGCCTGCACTAGATTGTTTCGCTTTTGTTCGCAAATTTTTCCTTATTAGGATATGGTAGCATTCCTTAATGGGATATGGTAGCAATTTTTCCTTATTGGGAGTGGGCTCGGTAGCATCGCCCGGAGCACTATCACTTACTTCGTACTGTTCTTCGTACAGATCCAGCTGGGGTTACGTGGATGCAGCGCTGGTTCCTTCCCTGCCTCGGCAAAGGCGATGGCGTCAACGGCGCCGATCACACGACAATCCATTTCCACTGCACTGGGCGTATCGCCAGCATTGATACCGACGTGCTCACGTCACATGGATTTAGGGCCGGCTGAGTCACACCTGGATTGCTCATTTGGCTCACCAGCGACCCCTGGAACATCGGTGGACCAGCTTAAAAGGAAGCCCAGCTGCCGCGCGCAACTCAGTGGGCTCGGTAGCATCGCCCGGAGCACTATGACTTACTTCGTACTGTTCTTCGTACAGATCCAGCTGGGGTTACGTGGATGCAGCGCTGGTTCCTTCCCTGCCTCGGCAAAGGCGATGGCGTCAACGGCGCCGATCACACGACAATCCATTTCCACTGCACTGGGCGTATCGCCAGCATTGATACCGACGTGCTCACGTCACATGGATTTAGGGCCGGCTGAGTCACACCTGGATTGCTCATTTGGCTCACCAGCGACCCCTGGAACATCGGTGGACCAGCTTAAAAGGAAGCCCAGCTGCCGCGCGCAACTCAGTGGGCTCGGTAGCATCGCCCGGAGCACTATGACTTACTTCGTACTGTTCTTCGTACAGATCCAGCTGGGGTTACGTGGATGCAGCGCTGGTTCCTTCCCTGCCTCGGCAAAGGCGATGGCGTCAACGGCGCCGATCACACGACAATCCATTTCCACTGCACTGGGCGTATCGCCAGCATTGATACCGACGTGCTCACGTCACATGGATTTAGGGCCGGCTGAGTCACACCTGGATTGCTCATTTGGCTCACCAGCGACCCCTGGAACATCGGTGGACCAGCTTAAAAGGAAGCCCAGCTGCCGCGCGCAACTCAGTGGGCTCGGTAGCATCGCCCGGAGCACTATGACTTACTTCGTACTGTTCTTCATACAGGTTGGTAACAAATGGCGTTTTTGTGCTTGCGTTAAGAGCAATGATGTCTGTCTGGTAGTGCTGCCGAACCCACAGTGCGCACTGCTTTGTTGTTTGGAATCATTTCGCGTCATTCTCATGGTATTGCAACGGAGTGGTGACGTAGAGCAAAATCCGGGCCCCGATAAACTAGATGAAATATTGCGGGCTGTAACTGAAACTTGAACTTCGCACTCGACTTTAGAAACTGGTCTAGCAAATGTGCAGCAGAGGCTTTCACAAATTGAAGCGACCCTCTCGTCACTCAGGCAATATCACGAGAAAGTTGATAAGTGTGAGGCAACTGTGCAAGCTATGCGCAGTGAAGTTGCCCAAATGACTAGAAAAATTGATGAGCTGGAAAATAGGAGCCGCCGCAATAACCTAGTCATATATGGCCTGAAAGAACACGATAAGGAAAATCCTGCAGCCTTGGAATCGTTTGTAACAAAAGATATACTGCACAATATTCTAGACGTTCTAGAACTTCTAGAATATTCCACAGTTCTAGAATATTCTAGAACTGTGGAACGCGTACACCGAATTGGCTTAAAAAAGCCTGGTCGAGATCGACCAATCATACTACGCTTTTATGACTTCACCGAAAAAATGACAGTACTTCGCAACTGTTTCAAATTGAAACGAAAGAAAATTTCAATTTCTGAAGACTTTTCCGCTGACATTCGTGAAATACGCAAAAAACTATGGCAAGCCGCGGCAGGTTGTCGGGATAACGGCGATAAAGTCAGCCTACATTTCGACAAATTAAGGATTAATGAAGACCTGTACGTCTGGAATAATGATCAGAAAAAAAATGGAGCCATTGCACCGCTCGAAGCCCCACGTGACAGCGAATGCTAGCACTTCCAATGAATGACAAACAGAAAGTACTGCACGGCTGACGTTACTGTGCTTCAATGCGAGAAGCATTGTCAATAAACTTGACAAGCTTGAGGAACTGCTGCTGTTGTATGGCCCAGATGTAATCGTAATTACAGAGACGTGGTTGAACTCGGATATCCATGATTCTGAGGTGGTTCCTCCCTCCTATGCATTTCTGCGCACAGATCGGGACGGTCGTGGTGGAGGCGTTGCTATTGCTGTTAAGCGGCATTTGTTGGTCCACCGAGAAACCGGCATTTCTGATCATGAGAACGTCTGGTGTACAATAAAGGTCAATGATGTCAATTTACTAATAGGTGGTGTTTACAGGCGACCAGGCGCGCCGGACAGTTACCTTGTAGAACTGTACGACTTCTTATATCACCACACCAACCAAAGAACGAAATTAATTCTAGCTGGAGACTTTAACTTAAGGGCATTGATTGGGATACCTTGTTAATCGGCAACAAAGAAGTCAAAAGTTGTGATCTTCTTTTTGATATCATGCAGACTTTCTCGCTAGCTCAACTTGTGCATGAACCAACTCGCGTCCAAGGGCAAGTGGGCTCAGTGCTAGACCTTGTCTTTGTGTCCACATCTTTAACCCCTGAAGTAAGCATAGAACCGGGTATATCCGAGCATAAAATGATTTTACTGACGGTTGACGATCTTGGCACGGGTACAAGGCCCTCTAGTATTGACACCAGAATTTTGGTTAAGAATTACACAAGGGCTAATGATGAAAGCATCATTGATTTTTTAGGAATTATGGAAGATGATTTTGACGATGGTACGTTGGACGCCAACGAGCTATCGTTAAAATTAAAAAATGGGATTTCGCACTGTGAAAGTAATTTCATTCCTACCAAGCTTAAAAAGATAAAGCGGAGGTCGCCGTGGATTACAAGAACTATCATACACCTCAAAAGAAGGGTTCAAAGGATGCGCAAGAAAATACATAATCATACTATGGTTAGTCAGCTTTCACGAGAACTGAAAGAAAGGTTAAGAAGCGCGAGAGACAACTTTTTTTTCCAATACTTTACTTGAGTTCATGACAAATCAGCCTCGGAAATTCTGGCGGTATCTGTCAAAACCGGAAAGTCCTCCAATCAAATTGGAAATTGCCGGTATAGTGGTTGAGGATGCGCGTGCCATCGCTAACTCATTCAATACATATTTTCAGTCGGTATTCTCCCGTGCCCACGCCCCTAATATGCCCTTATCAGAGTATGACTCTGCAATGCCTGAAATCCTGATAACAGAGTCCGGCATTTTGAATTTGCTGCTACAGATAGACGTTAAAAAATTGCCTGGCCCTGATAACTTATCAAGCACTTTCCTCAAGCGATACGCGGGTCAGTTGTCCCCCTTCCTGCATAAAATTTTCAGTGCATCACTTGAAACGGCAGTGCTTCCCGCGGACTGGCTGTGCGCAAAGGTCGTGCCAATTCATAAAGGTGGGAACAAGCAGCTTCTTGACACATACAGGCCAATATCTCTAACCAGCACATGTTGCAAACTAATGGAACATATAATAAATAAAGCTATCGTAACTTATCTGGAAGAAAATAACCTATTATACTTCAGACAACACGGCTTCAGGCAAGGGCTTTCAACTGTAACTCAACTTTTAGAAATTATACACGACTTTGCTGTAACAATCGATTCAAGACTGCAAGCTGACGCAATTTTTGTCGATTTTTCGAAGGCATTCGACCGCGTTCCATACAGTTTACTAATCTTCAAACTCCAATAAATTGGTATTAATCCCAAGACTGTTTCATGGATCGAAGCCTACCTCTCGAATCGGTCCCAGTTTGTTTGCGTAAAAAATACTGAATCGGACTATCTTGATGTTCTTTCTGGTGTGCCACAGGGATCGGTTCTGGGGCCAACTCTTTTTCTTTTATATATTAACGACTTGTATACATGTATGGAACCAGGGGTCACAATAAGGCTTTTTGCGGACGACTGCGTCATATACACAACTGTTAGAACAGCCGATGAACAGACAAAACTTAACAAGTCTCTACAAAACATTGTTTCCTGGTGCGAAAAGTGGGGCATGCAAATTAACACACAGAAAACCAGGTGTATGACTGTAACACGTAAGAGCCCTTAAATTTCACATATAAACTAAGTAATACTTCCTTGGAACGAGTAGACTCATTCAAATATCTAGGTGTCACAATAACAAGATCGCTGAAATGGGACGTACATATCAATAATGTTTGCGCACGCGCGTTCAAACAACTCGCATTTTTACGAAGAAAGCTAGCAACAGCCCCCACCTCAGTGAAATTAACTGCTTATAAAAATCTGGTTAGGCCGATATTAGAATACGGCAGCATAGTATGGAACCCACATCAATAGTATTTAAAGTGGGCATTAGAAAAGATCCAAAGCAGGGCGCTCCGATTCATTTACACAAAGTATTCAAGGTACGACAGCGTAACTGCGCTTCGCACACAAGCAGGCATACCGACACTTGCTGGTCGGAGGAGGTTGGCCTGTTTGAAGTTCCTTTACCTTCTTTACCATGACCTGATAAACTTAACAAAATCCGACTACTTGGTACCCCCCGGACGTCACTCCAGTCGAACTAACCATGAAAAATGTATCAGACCATTCTTTTCGCGTTGCGACACACTAAAATACTCATTTTTCCCTTCAACAATACATCTGTGGAATTCCCTGCCAAGTGACATCGTTTGCTCACAATCTGTGCATTCATTCGTGTCGACACTCGAATTGCACTTCGAGTCATTATCGGAATGATGACCGCATTGTGGTCGTCTTGGCTGAGCGTCCTGAAAAGTTATCAATGACGTATTGCCATGCCCCAACTTATTTCACACGCCGGTGTCCATATGCTCTTTCGTACTTCTCTGCGCTTGGTTCTTGGGCACGTCTGATAATATACGTCTCACTTGACACTGTTTGTACATTGCACGGCACACCCAAATGCATTTTTTCCTGTATTAACCGCTTCTTACACTTTACATGGCGTACGCACTGTAAAGGTTGTTTTTGTTTCCTTGTATTTACTTATTGCTGACCTGGCGCGTCGATTGTAACCATTGCTTTTTTGTTTGCGTTTGCTGCAAACTCCCTGTATAACAAAGCGCCTGTACTGTTTGTATGTCCACTCCTGTATGAGCCTCTCCAGGCTTACAGTATTGATAAATAAATAAATAAAATAAAAACAAGAACAACTAGTCCCATTGTATAGCTTATATTCTTGGTTTTTCATTTGTTTAGTTTGTATGAGAAATGTTATTGTTGCACCTTGTCTTCTGATTATATCTTTCTCACCCTCGTGTTTTTTTTTTTTTTAACAGTTGCGATACCGTTGTGCCTATCATTGTTTTTATCCTTATTGGTTAGAGATGTTCTTTACTATGACCGGTTAGAGCACATCTCTTTTTTTTCTACATTTGCTTCGCATGGTTCGCGATGCTCAATATTGTGTAAAGGACATTTGTAAACAATGACGTACTACCTTTGTGCTCGCTAACTCCGCGCAAACGCTAATGCGAGGGCCTGCGGCTTGGTCAAGCTTTCCATGTGGCAGCTTTTTCTGCATGCCCCTCGCGTCATGTACTGATGCAAATAAACATCACTGTCATTGTCAAGTCGAACATTAGCACAGCGCTTTGTTTGTCTCAGGTATCTTTCACAAAGATGTCTCATATCTCGTTAATGCTGACTCAGAAAAAATCCTAAGGTGGTGTAATGTTAACATGTTATGTATTAATGCAACTAAGACTAAATTTGTTGTATTCTGTTCATCATCATCATCATGATCATCATCATCAGCCTGGTTACGCCCACTGCAGGGCAAAGGCCTCTCCCATATTCTCCAACAACCCCGGTCGTGTACTAATTGTGGCCATGCCGTGCCTGCAAACTTCTTAATCTCATCCGCCCACCTAACTTTCTACCGACCCTGCTACGCTTCCCTTCCCTTGGCATCCAGTCCGTAGCCCTTAATGACCATCGGTTATCTTCCCTCCTCATTACATGTCCTGCCCATGCCCATTTCTTTTTCTTGATTTCAACTAAGATGTCATTAACTCGCGTTTGTTCTCTCACCCAATCTGCTCTTTTCTTATCCCTTAACGTTACACCTATCATTCTTCTTTCCATGTATACTGTTCACATCAGTGAACCTATCCATCAGTGAACCATTCCACCTATCACTTTTGGTCCTCACCGCCTTGCTCCAAGTTCATGTTCATGTAAAACTCTTGCTTGGGCTTGTTGGTTCATGAATGAAGTAGTAAAGGCAAGGCGCAGAAGACCAGGACTCAAGAAGGAGGCGCCGGTCCTGTCGTTTGTGTTCTTCTTCTTGAGTCCTGGTCTTCTGCGCCTTGCCTTTACTACTTCATTCATGTTCATCTTTCCTTGGTATTCTACTTGATTGTAATTTGAAATATCAGTCATATTGCTCACATAGAAAGGAAAATAGCTTATGGTATACGCATCTTAATCAAACACGCCCTTACTTCACAGCTTGCAGCGGTGGCGTAGAGGTAGAACACCCGCCTCGCGTGCAAGAGGTCCGTGGTTGGAATCCCGGTTCCACCGGATTAAAAAAAATCGACGTGTTGATAAAATTGCACAAACAGGCCTGAAGTGTGGCCTGATCCCGGTAACAAGAACCGGTAACGCACTCCCTCACCAGAGCAGAATTGGCCACCCTGGTGCAGTACAAGGCCACAACCTCGTATATGAACACAACAATCAAACCCCGGCCCCTCAGTCCCGAGCAGCTTCTAAGCAACTGACCACGGCCGCCGTCAGACCTGCGACGCAGCAGAGGGTGCTAAGAATCACTGGCTCCGGACAGGCCGCCATTGGAATATGAACCTGGCAACGTTTAACGCTAGAACGTTATCTAGTGAGGCGAGTCTAGCAGTGCTATTGGAGGAATAAAAGGGCAGTAAATCGGATATAATAGGGCTCAGTGAAGTTAGGAGGACAAAAGAAGCATATACAGTGCTAAAAAGCGGGCACGTCCTGTGCCACCGGGGCTTAGCGGAGAGAAGAGAACTAGGAGTCGGATTCCTGATTAATAAGAATATAGCTGGTAACATACAGGAATTCTATAGCATTAACGAGAGGGTGGCCGGTCTTGTTGTGAAACTTAATAAGAGGTACAAAATGAAGATTGTACAGGCCTACGCCCCTATATCCAGTCATGATGACCAGGAAGTCGAAAGCTTCTATGAAGACGTGGAATCGGCGATGGGTAGAGTGAAATCTAAATACACTATACTAATGGGCGACTTTAATGTCAAGGTAGGCAAGAAGCAGACTGGAGACAAGGCACTGGGGGAATATGGCATAGGCACTAGGAATAGCAGGGGAGAGTTATTAGTAGAGTTTGCGGAACAGAATAGTATGAGGATAATGAATACATTCTTCCGCAAGCGGGATAGCCGAAAGTGGACGTGGAGGAGCCCGAACGGCGAGACTAGAAATGAAATAGACCTCATACTCTGCGCTAACCCTGGCATCATACAAGATGTGGACGTGCTCGGCAAGGTGCGCTGCAGTGACCACAGAATGGTAAGAACTGGAATTAGCCTAGACCTGAGGAGGGAACGGAAGAAACTGGTACATAAGACGCCGAATAATGAGTTAGCGGTAAGAGGAAAAATAGAGGAATTCCAGATCAAGCTACAGAAC
Organism: Dermacentor variabilis; assembly: GCF_050947875.1. Classification (NCBI taxonomy): domain Eukaryota; kingdom Metazoa; phylum Arthropoda; class Arachnida; order Ixodida; family Ixodidae; genus Dermacentor; species Dermacentor variabilis. The sequence continues at coordinate 2,877,539 of NC_134574.1, read as the reverse complement.
AGGTATTCTGCTTTAACTCAGGAAGAGGACCTTAGTGTTGAAGCAATGAACCACAATCTTATGGGCATCATTAAGGAGTGTGCAATGGAAGTCGGTGGTAACTCCGTTAGGCAGGATACCAGCAAACTGTCGCAGGAGACGAAAGATCTCATCAAGAAACGCCAATGTATGAAAGCATCTAACCCTACAGCTAGAATAGAACTGGCAGAACCTTCGAAGTTAATCAAGAAGCGTAAGACAGCTGACATAAGGAAGTATAATATGGATAGAATTGAAGGTGCTCTCAGGAACGGAGGAAGCCTAAAAACAGTGAAGAAACTAGGAATCGGCAAGAATCAGATGTATGCGTTAAGAGACAAAGCCGGCGATATCATTACTAATATGGATGAGATAGTTCAAGTGGCTGAGGATTTCTATAGAGATTTATACAGTGTCAGTGGCACCCACGACGATAATGGAAGAGAAAATAGTCTAGAGGAATTCGAAATCCCAAAGGTAACGCCGGAAGAAGTAAAGAAAGCCTTGGGAGATATGCAAAGGGGGAAGTCAGCTGGGGAGGATGAGGTAGCAGCAGATTTGTTGAAGGATGGTGGACAGTTCGTTCTAGAAAAACTGGCCACCCTGTATACGGAGTGCCTCATGAACTCGAGCGTACCGGAATCTTGGAAGAACGTTAACATAATCCTAATCCATAAGAATGGGGACGCCAAAGACTTAAAATATTATAGACCGATCAGCTTACTGTCCGTTGCCTACAAACTATTTACTATGGTAACCGCAAATAGAATCAGGAACACCTTAGACTTCCGTCAAGCAAAGGACCAGGCAGGATTCCGTAAAGGCTACTCAACAATAGATCATATTCACACTATCAATCAGGTGATAGAGAAATGTGCGAAATATAACCAACCCTTATATATAGCTTTCATTGATTACGAGAAAGCGTTTGATTCTGTCGAAACCTCAGCAGTCATGGAGGCATTACGGAATCAGGGTGTAGACGAGCCGTATGTAAAAATACTGAAAGATGTCTATACGGCTCCACAGCCACCGTAGTTCTCCATGAAGCCAGCAACAAAATCCCGATAAAGAAAGGCGTCAGGCAGGAAGATACGATATTTGCAATGCTATTCATAGCGTGTTTACAGGAGGTATTCAGAGATATGAATTGGGAACAATTGGGGATAAAAGTTAATGGAGAATACCTTAGTAACTTGCGATTCGCTGATGATATTGCCTTGCTTTGTAACTGAAGGGACCAATTGCAATGCACTGACCTGGAGAGGCAAAGCAGAAGAGTGGGTTTAAAAATAATGTGCAGAAAACTAAAGTAATGCTTAACAGTCTCGGAAGAGAACAGCAATTTACAATAGGCAGCGAGGCACTGGAAGTCGTAAGGGAATACACCTACTTAGTGCAGGTAGTGACGGCGGATGCGGATCATGAGACGGAAATAATCAGAAGAATAAGAATGGGCTGGGGTGCGTTTGGCATGCATTCTATGATCATGAGCAGCAGGTTGCCATTATCCCTCAAGAGAAAAGTATATAATAGCTGTGTCTTACCAGTACTCACCTACGGGTCAGAAACCTGGAGGCTTATGAAAAGGGTTCTACTCAAATTGAGGACGACGCAACGAGCTATGGAAAGAAGAATGATAGGTTTAACGTTAAGGGATAAGACCAGAGCAGATTGGGTGAGGGAACAAACGCGAGTTAATGACATCTTAGTTGAAATCAAGAAAAAGAAATGGGCAAGGGCAGGACATGTAATGAGGAGAGAAGATTACCGATGGTCATTCAGGGTTATGGACTGGATCCCAAGGGAAGGGAAGCGTAGCAGGGGGCGGCAGAAAGTTAGGTGGGCGGATGAGATTAAGAAGTTTGCAGGCACGGCATGGCCACAATTAGTACATGACCGGGGTTGTTGGAGAAGTATGGGAGAGGCCTTTGTCCTGCAATGGGCGCACCCAGGCTGATGATGATGATGATGACTTCACACGTACCACATTACTCTCACTTTACCACTCTTTCGTCCACTCTCACATTACTTATGGCATAATATGTTGGAGAAACACCTATAACACTTATATTGCGTCTCTCCAGAAAGTTCAAAACCAAGCCATAAGAATAATTACTTGCAGTCCACGCTTTTTGTAATGTCACTTCCCTACTACACTAGAATAACACCCTTATCATTTCTGGACTCACTAAATAACAACCTAGGTATTTTATTTCTACATATTTGTGAATAATGAGCTACCATCGATCCTATTTACACCATCTCTTCTGATGATATATAGTACCACCAGGTTTGCGTTGAATAACGATTTTCTTTTACCAAGAATCCGCACTAACTATGGTAAACAGGCTAGAATTCACTTGCGTATCAATATGGAACACTCTTCCTTTCATATTGAAAAACGCGAGATCTTTATCGCAGTTTAAAAGAGAACAAAAATGCATTTATTATTGATAGATTAGCGACAAGGATTACCGTATTCGGTCAAAAGCGTGGCAGTTTGGGCGAGTTGGTATGTCATGATTGTTTTAGGCTTGTAGCGCAGCTCAGAAGGAGCAAAAAAGGAAGGATGTAGGGGTAATCAAATTGAACGGAAAACAGAGTGAGAAGGTATTACCATTCCGTCGTTGTTCGCTTTTTTTCCTTTTCTCTTTTTTTCTTTCTCTTTTGTTGGTCTAAATAAACTGTTGGTATTTTGTTGCCGCACAATTTTTCCTGATACCAAGAGATATGCTAAACCTTGTTATTATTTGTAATGAATTCTGTATTTTGTTCTGTAACCATTCTTTTTCTTGTTTATTGTATCCTTCCTTATTACATGCTACTGTTGCTTTGAGATGTTAACTATAGTAACTGTTCTTGCACACGAAGGAGGTCCCGGTACATTCTTTGACTATGCGACCTCTTTCTGCATACTAAATACTTGTAATGTGACCCAACTTCTAATAATAAATTCTGATTCTGATTGTGAATAAAATTCGGTCAACTCTCGTGCGCCCTGGGTAATCCCCGATGATACATTCTCCAAACAATCGATATGCTCTGCAAGACGAAATACGAGAAGCTCCTGTACTTTAACGGACATAGCACAGATTCTGCATACAGAGTCTTTCGTTTTCTGAATGCGGGATGCACCTGTACTTTAACGGTTATAGTACAGATTCAGCATGCAGTGTCTTCCGTTTTCGAGATACAAAAGCGCTCGTATCTTGTATTACAGTCTCTGTGTTACAGCTGACCGTACTACGGAAATGACCGTTCTTTATTTACGGAAATACGTTCGGTCACACATAATCAGCAAACTTTCTGTAAAGTAGGGCAAAATTTTTTTACAGTGTACCCTTCGTCGAATATCGCATATTTCTTCCAACACAATTTAAACCGTGCACAATTCACTTACTCGATACAGTCAATGCGAAGGGCGAGCGTGCTAACCAAGCAGCCTCACTCAGACGGTTGGTGTGGGCTTTCTACCTGCGATATGCCCTCGCAACGCGGCTCCCGATCTCGCCAGTACTAGGTATTAGTATGCAAGTCACTGCTTTTCATAAAAGGCATACTTTAGAGATGATTTCACTGAATCGTCAATTTTTTGGCGTCAGAGAGAAATTGTAGCCGGCAAGAAAAGTAAAAAAAAGACGAGGCGGGAAATCGGCCCACCCGCGTCGTCTATGTACAGGGAACGTCACAGAACGTCATACACCAGTCGCACTGTCATTGGCTTCGGCTAAATGACGGTGCCGTTGCCGGACGCGCCGGACGATGGAAATTTGCCCAATTTGTCACACGCTGGGCCTCGGATTCGGTGTATCAGTACGGAAAAACGCCTCGCTTCAGGCTGCTGTTCAGGCGCCTCGAACACCGTATCAGACGCTGAATCGGAGCGTCTGTCTCCCGCTTCAGATCGATAATAGCCATTTTTGGATTAGGGGCCCCAAAGGTTTGGGGGACCGAAGAGCTTTGCCGGTATTAGCGTCGGGCAACGCAGGAGTGGAGAGTTTAGACTGTGTTCGAATACTCGCTCTAGATGGAAAAGTAGACGTCCAAGTGGACAGCGCCCATGTTAAATTTGGTTCCAATTCTCACGAAGACGTTAAAGTAGACAGCTTCGCGATGGCAGCATCGAAGTCAAAAAAGATGTAGGCTACTTTCCTGCCCAAATAAGATGGCAGCTGAGCAATTACGCTTGAAAACTCGAGAGGAAGGTAAGGTCGTCTGCGCCCAAGAAAAAGCAGATACGCTTTCCTATGCCCTTAATGTAAGTCACAGGCGCAAAAAGTTATAATACGAAAAAAAGTGTGCTTGTGTGAGCTTTCTTTTGTCTCTGCGGGGTGGCGTTACGTCGAAGAAGTGTCTTCCAGACGGCTGGAAATGCGTTCCTTCGATTGGCCTCGAAGCTGTATGACCTGCCTGCTTAGCTGACTACATAGACTGTCAGCCAGAATACAGGCCAGAATTGGAACACACCCTTAGAATAGGGCTTTGCGGTTAAGGATGGCGCCTCGCGCTTGCAGTACCACTACGGCGTCAAAGAAAAGCTATCATAAACATTGAAATAAAATATACCTATTTAAGAGCAGAAGAGTTCTTTTGACTTTCGTGTTTTCGCGTTAAATCACAATTTAGTAGTTATTCTACTAGTAGCAAGCGATTTGTCGTGCTTGGTCTTGGGTAACCAACTTTACGTGCCTTCATCAGCAAGAAGAGTACGCATTTGGGCTGGTTGGTTCATGATTACGAGCAATGAAAACAGCGCTAAACAACAGGACGAGTGAAGGGACACAGACAACATCGCTTTTGTTAAGCGCTGTTTTATTGCTCGTATTCATCAGCCAAGTTAGGCCGTGTTAGGCCTACGAGCTATATCGATACTCGAATTCGGAATCAGCGGCGTCTAATGAATCAATCTTCATTACACACGTTACTTGAGAGGAAACAACCGCAGTGACATCTCCTAAATTACGAACTTCACGCGTTACCACGAATCGGACCTAATTTGGTAGGATATAGCCTTCGTTTCGATGGGTGCCGCCATGTCTGTTGACGCAAAGCTATTGAGGCTGCCGCTGAATCAGTGAAAGAGCGTGTCCGACGCAAAGTCCAAATGCAGTTTGTGTCTCGCGCATGCGCAGTGGTTTGAGAGCTATATTTTGGAGGCCTCAAAACGTTTGACGCCCCAACTCTAAAAGTCGAATGACACCAGGTTGCGGGAGATGAGCAAGTAGAACAATGCTTATGGATACTTAGACAAGTGAAGTGGAGTTTCTGCACATTTTTTTTTTATGACTAAGCGAACCATAACACTACATCTTGAGTACTAGGTGCGAACACAAACAGAAACAAGAAAGGAGACGGGACAGACCGCCACTTACAACTGCTTTAATCAGAGGCACATCCACACTTATATAGCCGTCTTAGACGCCAAGAACACAAACAGATCAATATTGATATGTAAGCGTACTGGTTAATATTTCATTTCAGGCTCATATAAAGAAATTGATAATTGATGCGTCCCTCACGCACAAGCTTCCTTCCTTTCCGATAAAGAAAGCCTCAATGTCTTCCCGAATTTTTGTATCTTTACTTTTTGCTAGAATCCGCGCCCCTGCAAAACATCGCCCACAAGAGCGTGACGGGCAGGACCTAATGTGCTCGGATGTGTTTCGCCCACCTTTATCTTGCTCTACATCTCTTTCATGTTCCTTAATTCGGTCGTTAACTCAGCGCCCAGTTTTCCCTATGTAGGAGAGGCCGCATGAGAGGGAGATTTCGTACAGACACCTTCGGCTCACTTCATAAACGGTCGCCCTTGCTGGTGCCGAATTTTTTTCATCTTCACGTTTTCTTTCGATACGAGAACAAAGGCTTCCGAGCTTTTACGGGGCTGAAAACACAACCCGTATCTGCTTGCAACCTTCTTTAAATTGTGGGCCATTTGTGTACATAGGGCACCACCACAGGTCTCACCACCTCTTCTCGAGGGGGATCTTCCCCAGCTCTCACAGCCGCACTCTTCATTTTTTGTTGTAGGCTTTCGGCGACTGCCATCAGAATCGAATCAGGGAATCCAGATGAAGACACCCTGGCCAATTGCTTCTGGAAGCTAAACTGCATCCTTTGAGGGCACGATTTACCGAGGGTTGATGCAAGGCAAAGTGAAGCAATCCCCCCTTTTTATTAACTTCGAATGGGCGGAGTCTTATGACAGGAGCCCTTTTTTGCACGAGGTGCATATGCCCAACAAATCTGATCCGCACAAAACTTAATTTTTATATCTAGAAACTGTAGGCAGTTACCCTCAGGTACTTCAATGGTGAATTGCAAGCCATTTTCATGTTGTCGGAATACGGATAAAATATCATGCACACTCTCTTTTTTTTTTCAGATTAAGATTTATTGGTTCCAAAATAAAGAAGTAATTACCTGACAAATATACACACGAGGGTCGCAAAGTGAAAGAACTGTAGTGGGACCCTCGGTTAATAATAACAACATTGATGGTGATATCAATAGTCAGCAAATTAGCGTATTATAAACAACATCTACAGATAAAATACATCATTAGACATGTCATTTCCAATGAAACATGAAAAAGCACTTTATAAAAGAAAGTCGGAAAAAAGTATGGATGAAATACAAGAAATGACATGTGAGATAAAAGTGAAAGGTACACCGACTGATCGTAGTTAAGTTATCGTAGGACATAATGCTTAAGGTGATATTTAAAAATTGCAAGAGAAGTACAGGATTTTTGGGTCGATGGTAATTCATTCCAAAGAGAAATTGCAGCGAAGTAAGATGTTTTTTTTGCCGTAATTGGTATGAACCATGGGTAACAAGAAATTGTTAGCCGCAAATCTGATCATATTTTTATTCTTCAAAAGGTCAGTTGCAATGAACGGAAACGTAATGTTATATTGAAGCAACTTGTGAAGTAAGACGAGTATGTTAAACTGGAACAAATTATTAACAGGCAAGATATTATACGCGCGAAGTAACAAAGAGGCATTGGATTGCATGGAGCTAGAAGTGATAATGCCTATTGACTGATTTTGGATATGTTGAATTGATGATAAGTGACAAGCGTACGTCTTGCCCCATGAAACAATGCCGTAATTAATGTGACTATGAATGAACGCATAATACAAGGCTAGTAGAGCCTCACGAGAAAGAAAAGGGCGAGCTTTAATTAATGCACGTATACCAAACGCAGTCTTGTGCTTGAGATGTTGGAAGTGAGAGCGAAATATAAGGTTATGGTCAAGATGTATGCCAAGAAAAGTGACGTCGGTGCTAACGGGAATTGAATAAATTCCAAGCTTTACTTCAGGAATAGAAGTTAAGGCCCTTTGAGCACTTTTGAATAACATAAATTTAGTTTTTAAAGGATTAAGAACTAAGTAATTGTTGCTGCACCATTTTATAGTGTTACCTAATGCAATATTTAACTTAGAAGTAAGAGTATTAACAGATTTGTCAGATGAAGATATGATTGTGTCATCTGCGTATAAAATGCAATGAAAGCAGTTAGTGGAGTTAAGAGAATCCGGAAGATCATTAATATATAAAGAAGGAAAAGCAAAGGGCCGAGAACTGATCCCTGTGGTACACCTTGGTTAATACATTTTGTTACTGAGAAAGTATTGGCTGCATGTACTATGCATGGCCAGTCAAATAAATAATTTTTTAATAATGTTAGCGCAGGATCGGTTATACCATAAGAGTCAAGTTTATTAAACAGGACTTGATGGTTAACCGTGTCATAAGTCTAAAAATACAGATCCGACTAAGTTTCCCGAGTCAATAAATTTTTTAAGTAGTCAGTTAGAGATAGAACAGCTAGATTCGTGGAACTTCCTGGGCGGAAACCAAATTGATTGTTCCTTAGCAATTTAAAATTTGTTAAGTAGTTATTAGGATTTTTAACAAATAATTTCTCAGTGAGTTTACTAAGACAGGAAAGAATTGCAATTGGTCGGTAATTATTAACTGTGTGTTTGTCGCCTTTTTTAAAAACAGGAATAATCTTGGCATTTTTTAAAAATGAAGGGAATGCACCTTCTTTGAACATAAGGTTGCTGATATTACAGAGCGTGTCGCAAACTAAATGCGCAGCTAGTTTTAAATGCCTGACACAAATATTGTCTAAGCCAGGCCCTGTATTTTTAAGGTTAGCAATCGTGGAGCACACTTCATTTGGTGTAGCTGCTAACAAGAAGAATGATTGTGTCGTACGGCTCAAACTATTGTGCAACTGCGCATGTATGTTGTTATTAGTGTAAGCGGAAGAAAAGTAGTCCGAAAAAGCATTAGCAATTTCGTTGGGCTCAGAAAGAGTCAGACCATTGTAACTTATTTTGGTTATAGAGGCATCAACAGACTATTTGTTAAGAAAAGAGTTCAATAACTGTCATTGCTTTTTGGGGTCATCCTTATTATGATCAAATTTATTTTCGTAGTACTTTTTTTTCGCCTGTTTAAGTAAAACATTCAGTAAGTTACAGTAGCTACCATAGCGTCTAGCTAGTCTAGTATTAAAGGGCTGACGTTTAGTTTTCTTGTACATGTTTTCCTTCCTTCTTAAACTTTCTAGAAGACCGTCCGTCATCCATGGGTTGCGCGGATACTTATACTTTTTCCCGCATTTAACAGTGCGTGTGTTAGTCGAAATGGTCAATAAAAACAAAGTGCAGAATTTATTTAGGGCTTCTTCGGGATCAGACATAGAATTAATTGGCGACCAATCTGTTTCACTGATGGCTTCACAATAAAGGCATCTGCACTAAATACGGAAGTAAAGTAGCTATTATCGTTCTCACGCATTTCGTTGTTAAATGTAAGAAAAAGAGGAAAATGATCGGTTGTGTCAGTATTAATGACCCCGGAGCAAGGCGATGGTGATATGTTAGATAACACGTGATCAATAAGCGTACTGCTCCTACGAGAGGCTACCCTAGTTGGGCAGTCAATCAGTGATTCAAAACCAAATCCAGCAAAACAATCTGTGTAAGTTGTGTACGAGGTAACTTCAGTGTCAAGTAAGTTAATATAAATATCACCTACAATCACCACATCCTAATTTTCAAGAGCTAGCTTGGACAATACTGCATCAAGAGAAAGCAAGAAATCATTAAGGGAAGATGACGGTGAGCGATAAATGAAACCAAGGATCAAGTTCTTATTGTTATTAAGGAATGACCGGTCGACTTCTATCCACACTGACTCACAATGATGCACGTTAACTGCCAGATCAAATCTGCGAGCGTAGGTGACAGCTTGTGAAACAAAAATGGCGGCGCCACCATGACTGTTAGTTGGACGATGAAATACTACAGTTGATAAGATGGAAAACCGCTCATGTTGTTGTCAGAATCAGAAAGCCAAGTCTCCGATATGCAGATAAAAGTGAAGACATGGTGAAGTGAGGCAATGAAGTTATTAATTCCATCTATGTTCTTACGAAGGCTACGAGCATTGAAGTGAATGAGTGATCGTTTATTTGCGGTAAGACAAGATTTTACGTCAACGGGGTAGAGCAAGGCCATGGAAAAAAGGGAAAAGAAATATTTACAGTGAATCACGTGAAGATTCGAAGGTCGGACTGAGTGAAAATGCGCTAGACCCTGCTATCATCAGTTTTGCGCGCTTTTATCTGGCAGTTTTCTGTTCATAAATATTTCTACTTATTTTCTTTTTTGAGTGCCAGCGCCTTCGAGAACATCTTGTTATCAATGGTCAAGTGGTCATTTACACAGACAGGCGTGCTAGTGCCACCTGTGAAACCAATCTGGTCAGTGCGAAGCCTAGCTCTTCTTGCCTTCCTGATGAACTCGTTTTTCTTATCGCATGAGCAGAAGCGAGCAATGATGCTCTTCTCATTTGACTTAGAGGCCACACGGTGAGCCGTGTCGATATCAGCGGGTAAGAGAGGGTACTCGATAGCATCGCCAATTCGCTTCAGAATGACTCCGCAGTCTTCACCCTGCGATGTAGGGATTCCCTTAATTTCCACATTATTCATTCTCGAATATTGCTCTAAATCAGCCACTGTTCTTTCGAGTGCTTCGTTACGCAACAAGAGCGCCTTGTTTGAGGTTACGAGTTCTTCCTGTTTTAGTTTTATCGTGCCTAGTTCCTTGTTCATGAACTGAACACTATCACAGAGGGAAGCGTGGTCACCTAGTCCCACATTCTGTAGCTTGATGTTAATTCGTGACACTAAATCATCGATCAGTGTATCCAATTTATCGTTCAGCAGTGCTTCAAGAGATGCAACTTTTTTCGCCAGTTCCGCTGTGGTAGGCATAGTGAAGTATTTACAACTACGAACAGTGAAACAAGAAGTTTGGGCCGCAGTTGCGGCAGAATTAATTTTTAGATAGTGTACAGAAGTAATAAACCAACCTGTTGGCAAAAAGAATTTTCTTAGAAGGAGGACATGCCGCCACAACTGCTGCCGCCAAATTGAATCAGTGCCGTTGTGTGCGTGTGTGCGTTCTTATATGGTCCTCGTTGAAGTCACGTGCAGTCCGCGCAGACGCAGCACGCGGTACAGGGCTCCGACGCTTGAAAGCACTCGGAGCGAGTGCAAGCGCACGTGGAAATGAAACCACGGTGGCTACAGACGACGCAGGAAACAAGGGCGAGCAGGAACACAGGCCACTGATCAACCTGTTGGCAAGAAGAATTTTCTTAGAAGGAGGACATGCCGCCACAACTGCTGCCACCGAAAGAAAGTTCAAACTTCCGTCCTTATTAAAAAATATCAGAAAATCATCGACGTATCTAAAGACTTTAAAAACGTGCCAGCTGGCAAAACCTGATGTAAAACTTGAGCCAGTTGTGAAAGCAAAATATTACGCAATACTGGCGCCACACAGGATCCATATGCCAAAAATAACGTACAGCGCGAAGGACAAGGACAGCGACAGACGACATACACAGCGCTGACTGACAAAAATACTAGGACTTGCTGAGGAACGGGAAAGACGAAGGGAAAGGGCCCATTGTACTAGAAATGAAGTGAACTAGGGTGGTTGCTTGGGCTAGTTGGTAATTCATGATCAAAAATAACGTACAGCGCGAAGGACAAGGACAGCGACAAACGACATTACCAACTGATCATGAATTACCAACTAGCCAAGCAACCACCCTAGTTCACTTCATTTCTAGTACAATGGGCCCTTTCCCTTCGTCTTTCCCCTGTTCCTCAGCAAGTCCTAGTGTTTTGGTCAGTCAGCGCTGTGTATGTCGTCTGTCGCTGTCCTTGTCCTTCGCGCTGTACGTTATTTTTGATCATGAATTACCAACTAGCCCAAGCAACCACCCTAGTTCACTTCATTTCTAGTACAATGGGCCCTTTCCTTTCGCCTTTCCCCTGTTCCTCAGCAAGTCCTAGTGTTTTGGTCAGTCAGCTCTGTGTATGTCGTCTGTCGCTGTCCTTGTCCATCGCGCTGCACGTTATTTTTGATCATGAATTACCAACTAGCCCAAGCAACCACCCTAGTTCACTTCATTTCTAGTACAATGGGCCCTTTCCCTTCGTCTTTCCCCTGTTCCTCAGCAAGTCCTAGTGCTTTGGTCAGTCAGCGCTGTGTATGTCGTCTGTCGCTGTCCTTGTCCTTCGCGCTGTACTTTATTTTTGATCATGAATTACCATCTAGCCCAAGCAACCACCATAGTTCATTTCTAGTACAATGGGCCCTTTCCCTTCGTCTTTCCTCTGTTCCTCAGCAAGTCCTAGTGTTTTGGTCAGTCAGCGCTGTGTATGTCGTCTGTCGCTGTCCTTGTCCTTCGCGCTGTACTTTATTTTTGATCATGAATTACCAACTAGCCCAAGCAACCACCGTAGTCCATATGCCAGCTTTCTGCAGAAAATACCGTTGGCCAAATGTTATAAACGTCGGTCGCAAGTAAAACTCTAAAAGGGTTAAAAACTCGTCAATGGAAACTCCCGCATTGTTGGGAAAGGAAATCGGTTTGTTTTTTCTATACTCTCGGACTGCAGCAAACAGGTCGTTGTGGGTAACAGAGTAAAATAATTCCACCACATCGACGGGAAATGGCGCGCACAACATCACATTGCGAATTTAGGAAGTCATACACTTCATCAGGTTTTTTTGTAAGAAATGGGTCGTCCACTTCAAGTGTACTCAAAAGTTTCAACAAGAACTGGCTTAGTTCCTTCTGCCATGACCCTTTTTCCGTGACTATTGTTCGGAACGACATACCTTGCTTGTGCGTTTTTTCTGAAAAGAAGGCTTTCAAAGCATTATTTTTGCTTTTTCCTATCTGTTTGCCAAGATGGTCTAAACCAAACTGCTCACATAGTGCAACAGCTCTGCTCTTAACTCTAGTTGCTTTAACTTTGATAGGCGCAAAATTCTTTTCTAGTGCCTGCATGCGCAGCTTTTTCGGAGAAATTACGTTCAGATAACACGACAAACCCGCCCTCCTTATCGGCTTGTAAGAGCCTTAAGCAGTTATTTCTGAAGTACGTCACAATGGCTCCGGCTGAAGTTTCCTTGCGACGTGAACGCCCCCGGTCATACGACTTCAGAAGGCAGTTAACGCCTTCAAGAAGGTACATATCTTGCTCCTCTGATTCGGCCTTGCTGGCTTTTCGTCGATTGAAAGAAAGCAGCTGTTGCGGCGGCACTTGTGGTTCAAGTCCATACTTGTGTCCCTTTCCAGAACACATGACATCTCGTTGGGTAGGTGAATGTCCCCTTTAAACACCAAACCACCCCCACTCATTTGGTTCTTCTTCTTACTTCTTTCCTGTATCAATTTGTCTAGCATGCACACCGGGAGCTGTTCAGTCATTCGCGAAACTGACCTCTTTAGGGACCGAAAATTCTTCTCAGCGAGCCAGGTAGGGTATCATTTTCGAGAGCGGATGCGTCGAAGATCACTTAGCGGGCGAATATGACGCCAGAGTTCAGACCTGAGTATCCTACTTCCCATGACATAAAAATTGTAACAGCGCCAACACATGCATCTACAAAGTAACAAGGACGACACTTGTAACTTTGTGGATGCATGTGTTGCGCTGTTAAATCTTTATGTCTGGTATGCACCAACTCGCCCAGAAAGAAGTTTTAATGATCTACTTCACATGTCTCCAGGAAGGTAGAACTGGCCGTAAAAGAGCAGTTACTTCAGCGGGCGCCAATCCATTCTTAATACAAAAGGCGATGTTCCTAGCGCGACAGGTATATGCGAGAGCAGATGAAATCCTCCGTTGTCTCATGAAACACGGTGATGACACACATATAGAAAGGCCCACTGTAGGAGAACTATAGCATAAAAGGACGTCGTCTTCATGGGCGAGTTGGTCACAATTATTCTGAGTACTAAGCGCGAACACACACAGAAACAAGAAAGAAGACGGGACAGAGCGCCAGTTACAACTGCCTTAATTGGAGGCACACCACACACTTATATAGCCGTCTTAAAAGTCTCTACATCCGTGGATGATTTTCTGATATTTTTTAATAAGCACGGAAATTTGAACTTCCAAGAGAGTGTGCATGATATTTTATCCATATTCCGACAACATGGAAATTGCTTGCAAATCACAATTGAAGTACCTGAGGGTAACTGCTACAGTTTCTAGATTAAAAAAAATTAAGTTTTGTGCGGATCAGATTTGTTGGGCATATGCACCTCGTGCAAAAAAGGGCTCCTGTCATAAGACTCGGCCCATTCGAAGTTAATAAAAAGGGGGATTGCTTCACTTTGCCTTGCAACCGCCCTCGGTAAATCGTGCCCTCACAGGATGCAGTTTAGCTTCCAGAAGCAACTGACCAGGGTGCCTTCATCTGGATTCCCTGATTCGATTGTGATGGCAATCGCCGGAAGCTTACAACAAAAAATGAAGAGTGCGGCTGTGAGAGCTGGGGAAGATCCCCCTCGAGAAGAGGTGGTGAGACCTGTGGTGGTGCCCTATGTGCGATGGCCCACAATTCAAAGAAGGTTGCAAGCAGACATGGGGTGCCGCTTGTGTTTTCAGCTCTCAAAAAGCTCGGAAGCCTTTGTTCTCGTATCGAAAGAATACGTCAAGATTAAAAAGGATGCTGCACCAACAAGGGCGACTGTTTATGAAGTGCGCCGAAGGTGTCGAGTAACGAAATCTCCCTCTCATCCTCACCTCGAAGCGCACCAATTCTTTCCGAATACCTTATTCGGCTATCGACCAGGTCTGTCTGCGCAGGGCATACTCCTGCAAGTCATCCGGACCAATCAGGCGGCACAAAGTAGCAAGCTTTCGCGGCGCGGAAGCTTGCTACTTTGTGCCGCCTGATTGGTCCGGATGACTCTAAAAAAGTAGGGTGTTCTATTAAACATACGAACCCTTTTGTTAAGTGTGAAGAGGGGGTAGTATACCACATTCCACTGAAGTGTGTAAAAGAGAATATCGGCCAAACTGGCCGATGTATCAATGAACGCCTGCGGGAGCATAAGCTTTCATTGAAAAATGGATATGGTTCTAACTTGCTGCTTCATTGCAAGGCCTGCGGAAACGAGGATGAACGGGTATGTGAAGCGAGGCTTCATGATACGACAATCATGTATAAAAGTAAAGATTCTGTTGCGCGTGAATTGTTGGAGGCCAACGAGGTTACGAAAAGAGGGGACAACTGTGTCAGTACCCCGTCTTTGAATATATACACGAATGAAGGCATGTTTTTAGATAAGTTTTATATTTAGTTTAAGCGTGATTCCCTTTATCTTCAGTGTTCTCGCACGTGCGCATACACATATTCAGTGTGCCTCTTTTTTCGTTCTCCTCTCCTCATGGCTATATAATCAGCCACCTGTCATTTCAATAAACAGTTGCAAGTAGCGCCTTGTCCTGTCTGTATTTCTTCTTGTGCACTGTCATTTTTGGCGCTTAATCTATTGAAAACCCAGCCGGAGGGCACCGTCTATTATACGGACGCTGCCCACTATGCTCTTGCGACCAGAAACAAAGAAAGACAAGTGTCGGTGGTGGCGGACGATCAGGGCAATATCGTCACCTCGTGTAGCGTCCAAACCGAGGCTACGCTCACAGGGGAGACGTTGGCCATAGCACTCGCCTTCAACCACATCGTCGGTCACATGAAAATATCACCAAAACACGACTACATCATCATTACAGACTAACAAGACGCATGTCGAGCCTACCTCAGAAGTTACATACCTCAGGAAGCCAATCGCGCTCTCACCAGCACACGTAAGCTCCCCGCCATTCCAGATCCCTCAATACCACGCATCAGGCTGATTTGGACACCTGCTCATGCCTCACTGTCGGGCAATGACCGCGCTCATGCGGCTGCCCGAGAGCTAACCTGCCGGGCACCTGGCAGTGTTGCGAGCAACCCATATCAAGCCTTCCAGAATTTGCCCAACACATGCCGGGACACTCTAGATTTTTACAGACTAGGGCGCTTGCAATATCACCCTCCTGCCAAATCCTTCTCCCGAAATGAAGCCGTATCCCTGAGACGGCTTCAAACCAACTCATATTCGAACCTCCTCTTTCTCAACAAGCGCTCCCCAACCTTATATTCCACCACCTGCCCAGGGTGCGGTGCACCACCGACGACGTTCCACGTCACGATTGAGTGCCAAAAACCACCTAAGGATATCCCTCTTCTACAATCCCCCCAACCAACATATGCGCAGTGGGAGGCGATCCTCCGTCGCTCCGAGCCTCAGGTCTGGCTGGCCCTGATCCGACGAGCACGAGCGGCAGCGACAGCCATTGGGGCCCTGGACTGAGGGCCCCAACCGCATAAATCCTTTCACTTTATAATAAAGTTTCTTCTCTCTCTCTCTCTCCCGATGCGGAAAGCGCATCTATGATTATGACCGAGCCTTTTTATTAGAACGAACAGCCACCATCGGCCTAGGTGATATTCGGTCGGATATCATAAAGCTTTCCGGCAGAGGGACTCCTCAGTGTTCGGTTCTCTCACCCACCCTATTCAACGTGGTGATAGCAAAGCTACCACCGCTGCTCGACAAACTTCCGAACGTGCAGCATGCCCTGTACGTCGATGATATAACAATCTGGGTGACCACAGGATCAGACGGCGCCATTCAAGAGTATGCAACAGCTATATAGTTCAAGAGTATGCAACAGCTGGAGGACTCACATGCGCAACTGAGAAGTCGGAACTCCTGCTTGTATTAAAAAAACGGAACAAGGCCGATATTCCACCCGCCATCACATTGCATCTGAATGGCAACGCTATTCCAAGGGTAGACAGACTACGTGTACTAGGACTTCACATAAAACACAACGGGAAGGCCACACATACCCTACACGTGCTCCGCCAACAAGTTACTCAAATAACGCACAGGATAAAGCGCATTACAAACCGCCGACAAGGACTGAAACAAAAAGACGTACTGCGAATCATGCAAGCCCTCATAATCAGCCGATTAACCTACCACCTCCCCTATCATAATCTGACTCAGACTGAGATGCACCCGATGGACACCCTCCTCCGTACGGCACTAAAGGCAGTGCTGGGACTTCCCCAACATGCGTCTACACAGCTCCTACTACGACTGGGGGTGCACAACACCATCCGCGAGCTAGTTGACGGTCATTTTAACAGCCAATTGCAACGTCTGCAACGAACAATGCAAGGGTGCCACATTATATCCCGGCTAGGATACGAAATACTAAGAAAACCACAACAGGAAAACCGCACACTTCTTCCGCTTAGCATTCGCAACAAAATTCACGTGGCCCCAATTCTCCGGAATATGCACCCTGACCGTCATAAAGGTCGACGAAAGGAAAGAGCACAAGCCCTGGCTCGCCTATTTGGCGATGACAAATCAAACACTCCAGTCCTATACATCGACGTGGCCCGCTACCCATAGAAACGTGCCCTATGTCTAGTCGTACTAGATAGTGCAGACATTCTGAGAGCTTCGGCCACGCTCAACACTGTGGACAGCGGCACGGCGGAAGAGGCTGCTATTGCCCTAGCCATCGTACACGCTTCAACCATGCCGGCGCCGGATGGACCTGTCACAGTGGTCACTGATTCTCAGACCGCCTGCAGGACTTTGGCACAAGGAAGGGCGACACCCTACGCACACCGCATGCTTACATCATTACACCCCACAGCGTTACACAGTGTGCGTATCGTCTGGACACCTGGACACGCCTCTCTCCATGGTAATGAACGCGCTAATGTGGTAGCCCGAGAGCTGGCTAACCAGGCGCCATCGGAAGAGCTGTCCAACCCACACGACGCACCGACAGAACCACTGAACTACACTGAAACTCTACAATATTACAGAGATACCAGGAGACACTTCCCTCCACCACATAATTCCCTTAATCGAGAAGATGCCGTCGCGGGGCGACAGCTTCACACTAATTAATTTCCCTGCCTCTTTTATCTTCACCTCTTCCACACCACACAATATCTCTCATTGTCCCTATTGTGGAGCAAAGCCCACAGTATATCATTGCACCTGGGAGTGGCCACACCCTCCGGGCTACTCCCCTATTCCTTCAGCTTCCGCTTCCTCCTGGGAGACTGCGCTGACCAGCTCAGACCCGCAAGAGCAGCGACGGCTGATCCGGCGGGCACGCGGAGCCAATGGGACCCTGAACTAAGGGCTCCACCCTGCGAGGAAGTCACCCAAACTCATGATAAATAAATGTTTTCTCTCTCTCTCTCTCTCTCATGCGGCGTCTCCTACATAGGGCAAACTGGGCGCTGAGTTAACGACCGAATTAAGGAACATGAAAGAAATGTAGAGCAAGATAAAGATGGGCGAAACATATCCGAGCACATTAGGCCCTGCCCGTCACGCTCCTGTGGGCGATGTTTTGCAGGGGCGCGGATTCTAGCAAAGAGTAAAGATACAAAAGCTCGGGAAGAAATTGAGGCTTTCTTTAACGGAAAGAAAGGAAGCTTGTGCGTCAGGGACGCATCGATTTCTTTATATGAGCCTGAAATGAAATATTAACCAGTACGCTTACATATCAATATTGATCTGATTACGTTCCTTGCGTCTAAGACGGCTATATATATGTGTGTGTGGTGTGCCTCCGATTAAAGCAACAGTAAGTGGCGTTCTATGCCGTCTCCTTTCTTGTTTCTGTGTGTGTTCGCGCCTAGTACCGAAGACGAATTGTGACCAACTCGCGCAACAGGACGTCTTTTAAGGGCCCAACATACCTACTATTGTAAAGTGTGTGGATGAGTCAAAGAATGCTTCGCATTAAAAGGCGTCCTCTTTTACAGGAAATACACTGTGCGAGATATGAGCGGCGATGCAAAGCTGGAAGAGATTGGGGCCGCCTTCGAGTCGTGCGCCGCCTACTCCTGCCTACTTGGCGAGCTCGTGGTCGAGCATGCAGATGGCGTCAGGGCTAGCAACGCGGAGGAGGACAGTGATGAAGGCCTGGACATGGCAAGCGACGAAGACGACAGCAACGAACCAAGCGCGAAGTTGATGCGCTTCTGAAGGCCATCAACCAGAAGCGCGCGAGCTGGCACGAAGGCGCAGCGCCAAAGTCTGCAGCTGGCATCATTTATACAGCCCCCATGGTTACCGGGCTGAGTAGGGTTGCGTTGTGTACATGATGCTAAGTAAATTGTCTCTGCGTGAGAAGCAGCTCAGTCTCCTTAGCAAATGACCAGTGTGAACGTGATATGCAATGCGACCCAGCACTTACCGCAGCATCATCAGCCTATTTTTCTTTCCACTAGAGGACGAAGGCCTCTCCCTCCACTATCCAATTACCCATGCTCTGCGCCAACTGATACAAACTAGCGCCTGCACATTTTTTAACGTGATAACCCCACCTAATTTTCTGCCGTCTTCGACTGCGCTTCCGTTCTCTCGGCACGCGTTCTATAACCCTAATGGCCCACTGGTTGTCTATTCAACGCATTACATGGACTGACCAGATCCATTTTTTCTCTTAATTTCAAATAGAATATCGGCTATCCCCGTTTACTCTCTGATCTACAACGTTCTCTTCCTGTCTCTTAACGGTACACCCAACATTTTTTTCGTTCCATCACTCTTTGCGTGGTCCTCGACTTATTCTCGAGCTTCTTTGTCAACCTATAGCTTAATAGTGACGTCGAATAATGATGCGCGGCGTTCTGGATATAAATTTTACTTTCTGTTTCTCTGTTGGCTGCAGGAGGCCAATAATTTGAACCACTTGGCCAGCAGAACCACAGTGCGGAAACAACTGCGCTGCACAAATGCATCGCACCGAGACTCTGAATCTGCTATGAATTAAAGTTGCAAACACATTATTTCGCGCTCGACATTGTTATGATAACTAATGAGTTCGTGCTGTAGCGTGCAGTTCGGTTCGGTAAATAAGAGGGTTCTCAAAAAGTAAGGGCCGTTTGGTCCTTAAAATGATATACATTCGTTAGCAAAAGTTTTTATTGGAGGGTTTAGTTTAATACTAGCGTACTCTACTTTTCTACATATTCGCTTTGAACTTCTAAGCACTTTTCGTACTCTTGCACCAGTTTCTTTAGTCCCTCTGCATAGGAGTTCGCCGCCCAAGAATTGAACCAGTTGACAACAGCCGTCTCGAGTTTCTCGATGTTTTCAACCCGTTGTCCACCAAGTCACTGTTTCAAGCGCAAGAAGAGGAATTAGTCACTAGGTGCAAGGTCGGAAATGTAGGCTGGATGAGCGAAATGCTCCCAGAAGAAAATTGCAGACGGCACTTTCCCGCGCCTTCGATTTTTCATCGCACGTTTCAGTGTGGTGAGCGTTTAGCAGCATACGTGAGATGGTAGCTGTGGTTGCACGTTCTATGAAATAAACCAAAACAACATCCTTTGCGCCAAAGAAAGCGGTATCCATCATTTTCCTAATTGATTAAGGAGATTGCTTGAATTTTTTTCGGTTTCGGTCAACAGGAGCGGCTTCACTGCATTGATTTTTGTTTTGTTTCTGCAGTGGCGTAGGATAATATCAGTCTCGTTGCCTGTACCAATACGCGAAAGCAATTTATCTGCGTTTTGTCTGTAGCGGTCCAGAAACGCTCGTCCACTTGACATTCTTTGTTTTTCGACGCAAGACACGGTATGGGCCTGAGCAGGGTGAAATCAGCTTCTCACAAAGACCAACTCACCGTGATAGTTTCCAAAGAAGCACGATGTCACCTGGGCTAAATTGGGCATCGCGGTGACGAGTGTCACATATTTGTCGTTGCTTTTCTTGGGAAGTGGTCTGACGCAGGCGTGCAATCTCACGTCCCTCAGTAGTTCTAGATATGCCATCTCGGGCATATTCTGACGTTCTTTCGAAAGCGGCTGGGAGGATCGTGTCAAACTGTAGTATAGGGTCTCGTCCATACAAGAGAAAAAGTGGAGACATACCAGCACATTCATGGCGGGACGTATTGTAGGCGAATGCGACGAACGGCAGAGCGGCATCCCACTCACAGTGGTCGTAAATACTGGGCCAGAAGAAACGACGCCCAACACGCTCATGTCTTTGAGACTCCCAGATGACCAGCGGTTGGGACATCAGGCAACTATGCGAGCAGTCTCACGCATATGCTTGCGAGCATTTCTGTGATAGTTCTATTGAGCCGCTCTGTGAGGCCGTTGGTCTGAGGGTGATACGCCCTTGTAAACTTGTGCTTTTCAGCGCAGGTGTGCAAGTAAACTAGGGTGGTTGCTTGGGCTAGTTGGTAATTCATGATCAAAAATAACGTACAGCGCGAAGGACAAGGACAGCGATAGACGACGTACACAGCGCTGTGTTGTTGGAAGGTGCGCAAGATTTCCTGGACAACCTGTGAGAGAAAGTAGTGGCCCCGGTCGGTAAGGCGTTGTCGGGGAGCGCCGTGGCGAAGTATCCCTGCGTCGAAAAGGAAGTCAGCCACGTCGGTTGCACAACTGGTAGGGAGAGCTCGCGTGATCATGTACCGGATGGTGTAGCCCGTAGCAACTGCTATCTACTTGTTCC
This sequence comes from Dermacentor variabilis, assembly GCF_050947875.1. Classification (NCBI taxonomy): domain Eukaryota; kingdom Metazoa; phylum Arthropoda; class Arachnida; order Ixodida; family Ixodidae; genus Dermacentor; species Dermacentor variabilis. The sequence goes on along the minus strand of NC_134574.1, from coordinate 2,856,542 downwards.
CACTAAGCGATAGAGCAAAAGGGCCAATGAGATCAAGACCAACTCGAAAGAAAGCGGTCTGAAGACGGCCAGGTTATAGGGCTGCTGGTTTTTTTTACGGTGCTGGCAAGATTTACAGGAGGTGACGTAACGACAAACGGAACGGTAAATACTGGGCCAGAAGAAACGACGCCGAACACGGTCATATGTCTTTGAGACTGCCAGATGACCAGCGGTTGGGACATCAGACAACTATGCGAGCAGTCTCACGCATATGCTTGCGAACGACCAGGAGCAGTTCAGGGCCATCAGGGTGCATGTTGTAACGGTACAATATTCCATCTTACAGCACAAGCATACGCGAAGAAGGTTAAGTTGGCCGGTCCGTCTGGCTGAGAATGATGTCTCTCAGGCAAGGGTCGCGTCATTGCTCATCGGGTATGTCACCAAACGCGGTAAGCGCTAGGACGCAAGTTGACTCGGCAGTCTCAGATTAGCCTGGTGGGTCTACTGGATGATGTGACAAGCAATCAGCGTCCTCATGGAGTCGGCTTGTCCTATACACCACTGTGTAGGAGCACTCTTTGAGCCGTAGAGCTCACCGACCGAGACGTCCCGCTGGATCTTTTAAAGACGAACGCCTGCATAGCGCGTCGTGATCGGTGATAACCGGGAAAGGCCGTCCATAGAGGTAGGGGCGAAATTCACCTACTGCCCAAACGAGGGCCAGGCATTCACTTTCGGCGAACGAGTAATTACGCCCGGCTGGTGACAGAAGACGGCTAGCATACGCAATGACACGGTCGCAACCGTGCAGTCCTTGTGCCAAAACAGCGCCGACACCATGGCCACTGGCGTTGGTCCGAACCTCCACAGGGGCGGACAGGTCAAAGTGGCCGAGAATCAGTGGTGACGTGAGTCGCGTCGTCAGCTCGACGAACGCACTAGCTTGGTCGGGACCCCAAGCAAAAGTCGCGCCTTCCTTAAGAAGTTCCCTTAGAGGGCGTGCGAGGTCAGCAAAATTTCACACGAATCTGCGGGACCAGGAGCAGAGGCCCACAAAGCAGAGAACGTCGGTTGCGCAGGTAGGCAAAGGGAAATCCTTGACCGCGCGAACTTTCTCCGGATCGGGACAATTACCGGAAGAGTCGATGAGCTGTCCGAGCACAGTAAGTTGCCGGTGGCCGAAGTGACAGTTCGTCGAATTGAGCTCAAGTCTCGCCTTGCGGAACACTGAAAGAACTCTCGAGAGACTCTCTCGGTGTGTGTCAAAAGTCGGCGAAAAGACAATGACATTATCGAGGTAGCACAAGCAGATTGACCACTGCAAGCAATGCAGGAGTGCGTCTATCATTCGTTTGAATGTGGCGGGATCATTGCATAGCCCGAATGGCAGCACCTTAAACTGATAGAGCCCTTCAAGTGTAACAAAACGCCGTCTTTTCACGATGCATGTCGTCAACTACAATCTACCAATATCCGGAATGAAGGTCTACGGAAGAAACATACTTGAAACCACTGAGACAGTCAAAGGCGGGATCTATCGAATTTAAGGGGTACACGTCCTTCTTTTGTTACTTGGGAAAAGACGCGGAATGCGAGAGATGGAAATTCAAGACGATGGGCAAAACGTGAACAAGGCGAATGCCGGAGCCAACGTTCCGACAAGTGGACTTTTCTTCTTCAAGGCGACGTACGTCAGCTTGAAGAAGACAAGTCCCCTTGTCGAAACATTGGCTCCTGCATTCACGTTGTTCACGTTTTCCTCATCGTTTTTGTTACTTGGTTACTTGTTACTGGACGACGAAGTGATTTTCTAGTTGAACACTTGCACTGGCTCCGTCTTCGATGACCGATTTGATAGTGCCTTTTGACTCAAATCGCAGTCTCGTTGTTACCAGTGTATTTGTGAAGGTGCTAGGAATAGCGGGATACCCAACTTTCAAGGCAAGGCAAGTATCTCGCCGTTTTCTGGAACTTGTTCGCCGGCGTCGGTGCGGTGGTGAGCTAAGCCTAGGCTTGCTTCGTGGTCGCCGGGATTGGGCGTGACCCCTGCGTGGAGCCATACGACATGGCGTCCGAGATGGAGACGGCCACGTCTCCGGTGACATGGAACCCTGGCCCCGGCCAGATGTGCGTCGAGGTGCAAGGGGAAGAGATTTCTCCTGAGGAGTTCCACACTGGGATCGGCTCGTGGCAAGTGGACCAGCGCATAACAATCCCGGTGAGGGAGGGCTCCGCCACTCGCCAGTCGAGGCCTAAAACGAGACCACATCAACAAAAAGTGATCGCATCGACAACAAGGGCAGCGAGAATGCCAGACTTGCGGCGGAGAGAGGACACCAAATTTATCGTGAGGTCGTGGGGAGGCCTAGACATCGCAAGGACGCAGACTGGCATCGTTGCCTCGGCCATCATGGCGGCGGCGATGGTTTCGAGAGAAGACGGTGCGGCGGGTACCTTCTGCCCCAACCTACACCAGAATATCATGGTGGTGAGTACCCCCGATAAAGGGCGAGCTCTGTCCTATGCCAAGGTTCAGGCCATCCGTATCGGGGACAAGATACACGAGGTAGGCGCGTGCCAAACCCCACCATATGGTACGGTCAAGGGGATCATTCGAGGCATCCCATCGAAGGTACTCCGGCGGAGATTGACCGGAACGTTGTTAACTCAAGAAATCAATCAGCAAGAGGGGCGCAAAGAATTGGCAATACGACAACCGTAATTCAAGTTATCGTAGGCCAAAAGGTTCCAAATTATGTATGTTATGGCCCTGTGTTAGCGAGCTGCAGTCTGTACCGCAAGCATTTCGATGTCTGCAAACAGTGCGGCAAAATCGGCCACAGAAGAGACGTTTGTCCTAACCCCAACATGAAAGTGTGCCTCGATTGTGGGGCCAATGACCCTGTCGATGGCCACGAGTTTAACCCTAAATGCAAGCTATGTAAGGGAAACACCCAACGGCCGATACAGAATCCAAGAAGAAATACAAAACAGCCTACGTAGTAACGAAAAGGCAGTGGGAGTGCAAGATGGTGGAACAGCGCGTACAGCAACAACTAGCACCCGCAGAGTTTCCACCTTTTCTGACTTCAGCAGGAGAGAGCGGCACAGCTGGACGCCATGAGTCAAGCTCGCGCGGGAACAACAGCGAAAGTTGAAACAGAAGCATGAGCCGCCATCGCCGATCCCAATCCAAAGACAGAGTCGCCTGGGCAGACGCAGTAAAGTCGGGGGTAGCCAAGGAAGAGCAGCAGCAACAGCAGCAGCAGCACTCACCGCCATTGTAAAGTGCCGGAGGGAAATTTAAACACGAAAGTGTGGCAATGAAGGCCCTAAGAGAAGCAACGAAGCGGTGCGGAAGAAGAACTCTGAACTAGAGGCGACAATCAATAAGATAGTAAGGAAATGGCAGAGATCAAGATAATTATGATGGTCCAGGTACAGCAGCAGCAGGCACAGCAGTTATCGCCACCGCCACAGCAGATGGCAATGACCGAGAATAAGCCAGAAGCAGCGGTGAACCCGAGGACAGACAACGCGGCCGCGGCGGGTCCGGCACCCAAGATAAGGGCAATTGAAAATATTAAAGAGCGGAGACTCAGCGATAGGGTAGACAACCTTGAAGATATGCTCAACCACTTTGAAGAGTATATTTGCACAACATTCACCAAGACAATCACCGACCATTTCATGGCAATTGAACAGACGTGCCAGCAATTGACTTTCAGCAACCATGGATAGGACATCAACTACTGCAACCACAACAACAGTGAAAGGCCTCCTGGTCTGGCATTGGAATTGCAGCGGTTTTGCTGGGCAAAAAGCTGTACTTCAGCAACACTAAGAACAAGTATCAAGAAAGCCAGATATCATCATGTTGCAAGAGATCCTCATTGAGCAAGTCAAGCTCTTCGGTTACCGGTCCCCTGCCAGCCCGCCATGCCTCCGAGCCGCGGCCGGCAGTAACGGCAGGGGAGTTTGCACCTTGGTGAGAAAAGGCATCACGTACGTCGAGCACAAGTTGCGGAGCAAAAGCACAATCGAGCACGCCATGGTAGACGTGGTTACCGGGAAAAAGCAGAAGGAAAGCATTTTTCTGATAAACGTGTAGAGTAGCCCGTCACACGGGAAGCAGAAATTCAAAGCACTGTTTCACAAAGCGTGCAACGTCTCGGGGCCCGACAACAGGCTGGTAATTTGAGGGGACTTTAACGCGCCGAATCAAGCCTGGGGTTACCCCAAAACATTGGCAAAGGGCAGGTACTTAATGCACGATGCTACCGACTTGGGAATAAATGTAATCGCCTCCCCAGCATACTCTACAAGAATCGGCAACTCGATCACCGAAGACAGAACGCCCGATCTCACTTTCGTCAGGGGTAACAGCGGCGGTATGGCGGACTTGGCAAAACACGGGCCACGAATTGGGCAGCGACCATTACATTGTGGAGGTGCTGTCCCGCTCGGTGGTAACGACGAAGTCTGCAGAAGCTTTCGGAAACATAGATTTACTGATTGCGGCGCGTTTTGAGGGTTGGTACCGGAGGAGCAGACCGAAATTGCAGACATTGAGGAGTGGTCCACCGAGACTGTAAACAAGGTAGAAAATGCCACTAAGGAAGTGGAGACGGACGAGCGTCACCACAGGGTCGACAGCCGCCTGGCCCACCTCATAGCAGCCAAGCAATCCATCCTGTCGAGGTGGGAGACGCAGCGGAGGAACAGAAAGCTCCGCAAGAAGGTCGCCGAATTCAACCACGAGATCGAGTCTGACAGCAGAGTGCTGTGCACTCAGCAGTGGAATGAGGTTTGTAACGCAGCGGATAGCCAGATGCACTGCGGCAAAACGAGGACTATGCTGAGGCATCTTTTGAATCCGACCGCGACCAAGCCTCCCAGCACCACAACCTGGCCATGATCATCCACAGGGCGCTCTCCGAGCACGGGGAAGACGAAGTGATGAGGCGCCTCGACGACAACTATCTGCCGGTCACTCCCACAGAAACGCACCCGGACTACCTAGGCGAAGCAAAGGAGTGGCTAGATCGAGACATTGAAGTACGGGAAGTAAGGGTTGCCCGGCACGACCTCAACAGCAAGTCCGCCGCTGGTCCCGACCGCGTTTCCAACAGAGCGCTAAAAATCTTAACGAAGCGGCCATCGAGAACCTCACGGCATACGTCAACACTTGCTGGCGAGCCTGTCACTACCCCGGCAGACACCCGCCGTGGTTGCTCTGTGGCTATGGTGTTGGGCTGCTGAGCACGAGGTCACGGGATCGAATTCCGGCCACGGCGGCCGCATTTCGATGGGGGCGACATTCGAAAACACCCGTGTGTTTAGATTTAGGTGCACGTTAAAGTACCCCAGGTGATCGAAATTTCCGGAGTCCTCCACTACGGCGTGCCTCATAATCGGAAAGTGGTTTTGGCACGTAAAACCCCATAATTTCATTTTTACCCCGGCAGCGGAAAGCAGCCAATACCATCTTGATTCCGAAGCCGGGCAAGCCACCCAACATTGAGAACCTCCGGCCGATCTCGCTTACGTCCTGTGTGGGCAAAGCGTTGGAGCATGTACTCATGAACAGGTGGCAGAGGTACCTGGAAGATTCGGCGCTTTACCTAAACACCGTCATCGGGTTCCGACACAAGCTGGGAACTGAGGACGCCATTATACAACTGAAAAATCAAATCCTCGATGACATTACCAACACAAAAGACAAACAAGCCATCTTGGGTTTGGACCTGCAGAGCGCTTTTGAAAAAGTGAGACACTCTGCGATCCTGACCGAGGTGTCACGGCTAAACATGGGCAAGAGAACATATGCGTAGATCAAGGATTTTTTGAAGGAGCGGGCTACCGAAATCATCGCTGGTGACCTGCGGCTCCAAAAGAATCTCGGCAGTGTCGGGACCCCCTAGGACTCGGTCATCTCACCATTACTTTTCAACCTTGTAATGATAGGGGTGGCTGAGCGCCACTCGCGAGTCGCGCGGGTCCGACACAACATCTATGCCGACGACATAACGCTCTGGGTCCCAGGAGGAAGCGACGGACACATCGATAGTACATTTCAAGAGGCGGTTGACGCAATCGAGGAGCAGCTGGACGAGTATGGGCTCGTCTGCTCCCCAAGCAAGTCTGAGCTGTTGGTGATTCCTCCGAAAAGAACAGCTAGGAAGAGGAAAGGCAACGAACCTGCGAGAGAGTAAGAGACAATAAAGATCAAGACGAGCGGCGGTCACACGATCCGGGATGTCGAGAAGATTCGATTGCTGGGGATGCTGATGGAGCGCAAACGAGTCAACGGCGAGACGGTCAACCGTCTCCCGGCCAAAGTCACCACGGCCATTCGCCTCATCAAGAGGTGGTCACAGAGAACAGCAGGTATGAAGGAAAAAAGCCTCACCCGGCTAGTGGAATGCTTCGCTATAAGCCACATTACATACGCTGCTGCTTTCCATAACTGGAGGCAGTGCGAGCGAAATAAGATCAATGCGCTCATACGCAAAGTGTACAAGGCTGCACTTGAACTTCTCGACTGCACAAGCACCGACAAGTTCCTGGTCCTGGGAGTGCATAACACCCTGGAGAAAATCGACGAGGCGCGGAGGACCGCTCAGCTCGCGCGGCTATCGGAAACGACAACGGGCAGACAAGTACTGCGTGACCTCGGCCTGGGGCGAAAGGAAAGGTAACCCGAAAATACAGAGAGGCCTGTACCGTACGCAATTAGTTGACGGCTATGGGTATGTCCAGTGCCAAGAAACATGAACCCCGAGTTCCACAAAGAGCGGCGGGCGGCGAGGGCCAAGGCGCTCATCGATCTCCATGCCAAAGACAGGGGTGCTGTGTTTGTGGACACGGCAGAGTATCCACAAGACAGAAAGGCATTCGCCGCTGCCGTCGTCGGGGCATCGACCGGTGCAACGAGAACAGCGGCGAATGCGCGGACTCGAGGGGCACATCCAGCCGAGGAGGTTACCATTGCCCTAGCCATCGCCGACCCCGAGTGCACGACTGTGATCTGTGATTCTAGGACGGCGGTGAGAAATTACGCCAGGGCAAGGGCGTGTGGTGAAGCCGACTCGAGGGGCACATCCAGCCGAGGAGGTTACCATTGCCCTAGCCATCGCCGATCCCGAGTGCACGACTGTGCTCTGTGATTCTAGGACGGCAGTGAGAAATTACGCCAGAGCAAGGGCGTGTGGTGAAGCCGCGCGTGTGTTCAGTGCGGTCGATCTCGCAAGTGAAAATCGGTGTGTCGTGATAAAGCGGTTCCCGGCGCACATGGGCAGTGATGTGTCGGATCGCGGCAACGCAAACCACAGCGAGACGACGAACGCGGCGGCGCGAGGACTAACCAACCGTGCCGCTGCTACTGCGGTCGGCCCATCGTGGTGGTTGGAAACCAAGTACAAAATGACCTCATACAAGGAAATTGTGAGGTGGTACATACTAGACAGGAATATGCCGCCACCTCATCTGGGCTTGACCCGTAAGGAAGCGGTTCTATATCGACATCTTCAAACGAGGTTGTTATTCACCCCGGTGCTGATGAGGCACGTGTGTCCAAGTGTTTATGTAAGTGACCTGTGTTGTGTGTGCCGAAAGGGAAGAGCCACTGCAGCTCACATCCTTTGGGACTGTGCTAAGAATCCGCACGAAGCTGCAACGATAACAACGATCCCGCCGCGGCTCGAGGCCGCAACGAGGTGCTGCGATCAAGATGTCCAAGCCCAAGCCGTCCAGCAGATCTCGGCGGCCCTCGAAAGGCCACCACCGAGCGAAACCGGAGCGAGGCTGCCACCCCAAAAGAGGGGCAGGCGCGGTCGACCAAAGAGAGCAGTGCGGCTGCGGCCGAAGTAGAGGTGCTACACACCGCGAAGACGTCATGGCCGCGTCACGGTGACGCGTCCCTAACAGGGGAAGGCTAAGCGTTCTGCAGGCATTCATAACAAAGTTGCTTCACTCACTCACTTGGGTAAGATTCCGGTAGTCGACACAGACGCGCCAGCTGTTGTCCTTTCTGACGAGCACAACAGGAGATTCCCATGGGCTTGAAGAAGGTTCGATGATGTCACGGGCAAGCATTTTGTCAACTTCCTTGGCGCTCAGCGGAAGAAGCACAATAGGGACGGTGGTGCATGGGTCTTGCATGGCCGGTCTCAATTCGAGGCTTGACTACTATTGTTTGGCCCAGTGGTCGGTCACTGAAATCAAAAATCTCCTGGTACGACATCAGCACGCCCCGAAGCGCGTTTACGTGTTCGGCCGGAAGGTCAGTGGCGATCAGCTTCGTTATGTTATCTAACATCGTGAGGTTCGAATCAATCGCCGCAGGAGACGGTGCAACAGGATCAGTTAAGACGGAAACATGATAGTCGGAGGCTGGAGATAGTGTTGCAAGAGAGGTGCCCTGGGGTATCACTTGAGGGCATAGTCCAACATTCGCAATAATAGACATAACGCATTGCCCTTTATACTGATGACCGAGTGTGGGAACATTATATTCTGCGAACAGAGGACGGTAGCGTTGAGCGACACGATGTAATCGCCGTCGTCCACAGGGGGATCAGGACAGACGTCGATGTACATCGCGGCTAGATGTGGTAGACGAATGTAATCTGCGGAACACAGCTGAGTCGGTACGGGATCAGAAGGCTCTACGGCATGACGTGAGGCAAGCTGGATAACCCCTGCAGAGCCATCGATAAGAGCCGAATGTGCCGAAAGTCGAGTCCTAAGTTGATGGCGTATGGGCCCTGATCCAAGACGTAAAACAAAACTGAAGTGTGGCGTCCGGCAACAGCGACATGGGCGGTACACAACCGAGCAACATCCGGTGCCGCGCCACCGACTACACGGACTACAGCAATCGCAGCAGGGGCGAAAACTTTCTCCAAACGGATACAGAGGTTTCAGTTCATGACCGATATGTGGGCGCCGGTGTCAATGAGTGCGATGACTGGTGTACCGTCACGGGTCACCGTCAAGGGTCACGCGGTTATGTGAAGACGACGGGGCGTTTGGCGGTGGATGGTTGAGGCATGGTTGGTGACCTGGGGTGCTATGCAGGATGCGCCGAGTTTGGCGAAACTCGGGATCTTCACGTCTACGTTGAAGAGATTGTGATCTCCATGTATTGTGAGAAGAGGAATTTCGGGTCGGATCGTCGTAGCACGCTTGCCTATCGGAGCTGCGCCCGTCAGGTTTCCCATGAGCGGCGGGAGTATGAGGGATAAGGAGAGCGGTGACGCAGAGCTCAGCGGGGCAGATGTCGGGATGGCGAAGGAGAGCGGCTTGATCATGCTGGCGATGAAGACGGAGCGTTGTGGTTGTCATTGTGTACAGGCACTCCGTAAGTCCGATGTTCCGATAGCTCGGCCAAGGCTGCGAGTTCCAAGCACTGCGACAATGGCGGGAAATGTGTCGAACGCGTGTACAACAGAAGCAGATGGCACTGTCATTGGAAGGGCGCCATTCTGCAGAATTCTGATAACGAGGACGAACAGTTGGGCGTCTGTATAAATCAGGTGCGGCGGGCGGGCGGTAGTCAGGTCCGTTGACTGGGCAAAGCGTCTGTAATCCTGCGTTTGCTAGTTCTTGATGCACAACGGTTTGGGTAAGGGAAATGGTTACAAGGGAACTGGGGAGGCAGCTTCAATCTCGCGGCGGATGATGCACCCAATATTTTCGGATTCAGGAGGAACGGGCGGAACAGGTTGGAGAGGGAGGTCCTCGGAGGTAGACATCGCAGCCATGTTCGGAAGACGTAAAGTTCGGAGTAACGCGGCGACTTTTCGCTTCTTCGTAGCGTCGGCATTCATGGATGACGTGTTGCACTATGGAAGAGTTCTTAAAAACCAGAAATGTAAACGCGTCATCCGCGATAGCTTTGAGGATATGTGCAACCTTTTCCGTTTCCGACATCATCCTTCGAGCACGTCCTGCATGTACGTAACATGGGACTCGGTGGAAGTCTGAGCTCAGCATGCAAGTTCTTTCTGCGCAGCACGACGGCGTCCGATGGACTTGCGGAACAGATCAATGAGCTTTTGCTTACATACCTCCCAGCTTGTGAGTTCTTGGCCGTGGTTCAAAGACCACACTTGTGCCATGCCCACCAGGTAAAATATGCTGTTCGCTAGCGTCAGAGTCGTGTCCCAGTTGTTTGCTATGCTCAGCCGTTCGTGCAGTTGAAGCCAATCTTCGACGTCGGTGTTTTCAGAGGCGAAGAAGGTACCTGGGTCACGCGGTTATGTGAAGACGACGGGGCGTTTGGCGGTGGATGGTTGAGGCATGGTTGGTGACCTGGGGTGCTATGCAGGATGCCCCGAGTTTGGCGAAACTCGGGATCTTCACGAGCTCTGGCGACACCCCCAGATGAAAGCACAAATGGTACCGAGACACAGTTTATCTTTCGACAAGCCTCCAGTTTCATTTGTTTATCTAGATTAACTCTGGGTGGCTGTCATTCCTTGGGCGTTGCCTTCGGAGCGGTCGCAAACTGGCGCTCACTTGATCATACCGTCGGTGCATAGTCGTGCCTTCTTTCACTTGTTTGTCGTTCCACCGAGTGCATTACATGCACAAGCGAGTTATAAGATAAACTCATTTAGTACAATATTATTAGTTAGGTTAACATGGTTTAAGAGCATTTAAAAGCTTACAAGATGTACAGTGAATGTGTATTCGGCAAATTAGTAATTTAGTACGCTTCGCATTATACCACGAGGGAACGCTGTGGTGGCGTCATCACATACATTCCACAGGCGAGAATGGCGCCTAAACATCGAAGAGGCCCAGTGTAAACTCGTACAACGAGCTTGCGGTGCGCGACGTAGTGATCAGGCTCGACGATGAATACTAGTTCTTGGATAGTTCTGTTCCTCCATGAGCAATCTTTCCGTGCACCCCGAAAGACTCCCAATAGTTTCGGCGATTTTACAGACCGCAACGCGCACCTACTGTTCACAGCACAATCCTGTACAAAACTCCTATCCGGTGCTACTTCTGTGAGTGCGCTGAGTTCCTCCACTCTGCGTGACTGCAGATTACTTAGCACAGATTACTTAGCAAACAGATTACTTAGCACTGAGGCTAGGCAAGAACCTATACACACTACTTGTTTCTGCAGATACAGAGTACCTTTATTGTCGATAAACGTAGATGACAAATAACACTTCAGTAATTCTAAAAAATTGTCAATGGGTGTACCTGCTTCTGTGCTAAACCTAACGGCACCATATGTATCTATGCGACCTTTATTATTGTCTGCCACAATCAGAATTATTAACCTGTATTCACAGTTGCATAGATACATATGGTGCTGTTAGGTTTAGCACGGAAGCAGCTACATCCATTGACAATTTTTTAGAATTACTGAGGTTTCATTTGCAATATACGTTTATCGAGAACAAAGGTACCCTGTAGCTGAAGAAACAAGGAGTGTGTATAGGTTATTGCCGAGCCCCAGTGCTAAGTAATCTGTTTTTAGCCAAACTTGACAGAGACCTGTCACAGCGCCTTCGCGAATGTAAGGTTGTAAAAGTTTTTAGATATGTTGACGAATTTTTAGTTCTTATTGACTGTTCATCCACTTGTTTTACTAATGAATGAGCTCCTGTTTTCACCGCTATTCGTGACTGTATAAATCCACTACAACTGACCTTTGAAATGCCATGTGACGGGAGGATTAGATTCCTTGACATCAAGTTTGCGCTCACCGATAACGAAACCTACTGGTGTTACGAACCTAGGGCAAGTAAGCCACTTTTACCATTTCATTCCGCGCATACAAAGCTTGTGAAGAGGGGAATCGCGAAGATGTGTTTCAGCGAAGCACTGAAAAAATCATGCCAACACCTCGCGCACGATAGCTAAGAAACGGCAAGCCTCGCGTTTAAGCTGCGCTGGTTACCCGAGCCACGTGCTTGTGTATGTCGCAGAAGGACTGCTTATAAAGGCACAGCAAAGCAGTTCGGAGCAGGTGCACGTGTCGAGCACTGACATAAACAAAAGAAATGCTGCCGTCATCCCCTACATACACGGGTTCTCCCATAGAATAAAGAAGATTGCTGGAAGGAGCGGCATCAACGTTGTAATTTCGGCACCTTACAAATTGGTCAGCCTGTGTAAAAACACAAGGCCAGAAAGAATTCCACGTAGCCCATGCGAAAAAGAACATAAAAACAAATTCATTGATTGCATTGCTGGTGTGGTATACCGCATTCCTCTCGGGTGTGGACGATCCTACATCGGTCAAGCAGGCAGATGCATAAATGGCAGGCTACGGAAACACAGTAACAAAGTTAAGAACTTGGCCGCTGACGGCTTTCTTGCCATCCATTGCCAGAGATGCAAGTGCAAACCAAGATTTAAAGAAACAGTCATCAAGAGTAGAAGCAGGTGTGAAATGACGCGCTTGATAATAGAAGTCAGACACATATCAACATTTGGCGACGCATGCGTCAGTAAACCTTCCATTTCATTATCTTCAAAAGAGCTAAATTATCTTTGTTCCCGTTGAACGTGTACGTGTCTGTGAATATGCGAGTCAAGAAAGTGCCTACGTGTGGTTAGCAGTTTATATCTTTTTTATTTTTCCTAAATTTTACACGTGCTGTATGACGGGCCGAGGGTGCATATATAGCGACGAGAACGAGAAATAAATCTGTTGCTGAAAGTAGCGCTGCGTGTGTCAGATGTGCCTTCTGTTGTCCTTGTCAAGCTTGCGCTATAACAAAATAAGATATGCCGTACCAACAAGCCCCTATTGCTATCCTCATCGACTTCTATACCAATACAACCAGTCTTCAACCTCACCAACGCTCTAATTATTAAGCCACAATGGCTCACATCTTTGAAATGTCCCAACACGAATTAGCACTCCAACAAATCACCACAAGCGTAAAATTTTGCGGCACAGGTGTATGCACGTGCCATATTCTGTACCACTAAACTCGCAGGGATCAAAGGGGCGAACATTAACCAGCCTTACTGCTGCCGTTACCCTCATCATCATGACACCAATGGAAAGACAGTGCTGCGTTTCAGTAAAGGAAGTGCCGGAGGAAAAGGCGTGACAGCGAGGCTATCAATAAAAATAGCAGTTACACGACATGTTCAATGCCAAAATATGCTGCGTGTCGCTATCATACTTTGGCATTGCGGCAAGCTTTTACACGTTTAGGCATGTCACGGTTTGTGTAATCGTTGCTCTAAAGCTGTACAAAGGTATATTCGTTCTGTAATCTTTATTTTTATCATGGCGGGTTAAAGGCCCACTTTTCATTGGCATCTGCACCACATTTATCCCGATATGTAATTTTGCCTTGGTGGTTCATGACATCTTCACGCACACCGAGTTCTGCAGAGCATTGGATCTGCATTGTTCTACTGCTGAATAATTAGAGCCCCATTATGAGACGAAAATACACGATTCGTCCATGCAGAATAACGCTTCCCCCCCCCCCGAGAAAGTACACTGAACCAACAGTGAACACAGCAAACAATCTGAAGTATTTTCTTCATGCAAGCCAGCACACTAAGATTCTCAATGCATTTTCATTTCGCCATAAATGCATAGGCATGGGCATCTCGCACTGCAACGAATTGTGCAATGCCTTGCTGTTTCATAGTGCGGCCGATGGATGACGCTTGACCAACATTCGGCATTGTGCATACTAAGTAACTTGGACTAAGTACTAAGTAATTTCATAAAAAACCCCAAGTTCTTTATGAGATTAGCATTCACAGGGTACTTCACGCAATTTGTGATATCCATTTATCTATTTATACTTCATTAACCTCTTTCCCCAAAAAGTGAGCCATTTGGAAGGCACCCTGACAGACAAGTAGAACAATCGGCAAAAAGTCAGCAACCAGCGAGAAAGTCAGTATCATAGGCTGCCGCATGTGTGATGTCGGTAACACAAAATTTAAGTCGGCTACACAGAAGTCACAAATTTGGCAATATGGTGTGTCTAGACATTACTTCAATGCTAATCACAGTAACGCAGACATTGAAGGCGCCTTAATTCCTACGTAGGTTGCGTCGACACACCCGACTACGTTCGTAATGTTTCCGCGAAGTAACCAGCGTTCTTTTATAAATGCCCGCTTAGCCGCAGTATTCGGGAAAGCCAGCCACCGCTTCCGCCCTGCCGCATTATTAAGCGCATCAGACATCTCTGACACAGAGGCTCACAGTAGTTTGATGACGTCCAATGTAACGCTCGGCGCCGACGCTTCCCTGAAAACTCCCAGTCCCGTAAAAACGGAGGGCGGAGAGGACTTGCTCTTCGACGGTGGGCGAATGAAGCCCGCCACGCTGTGTCCACAGACGAGAGTCTTCGCCTAGCTCGTCACACAGCCAGCGCACTATATGTCTTCGACAGGCGAAAATGACGCTGAAACTTCACGGCGGTCATGTACGTGAACGGGTCCAGACGGTCATACTGACGCTTGCTGCCGCTGGATGCAATAACACAGGCTGCTGCTGCCGCTGCCATGTTCCCGAGTTCAACTCGGAGGGGGTTTCGCGATGTACGAGTTTAGCACGAGTTCGCCCTGTCAATCAAAACCTGAGGTCACTGCCCGCGCGAGGCATGTAACTCTTGTGCGCGCACCCACCACAGTTGGGCCATGCCCAACTTATATTTCGGCAACAGCGACGCGGTGTTGAGTTGAGAGGCATCAACAATCTTGACTGCCGACATAAAACCCGCACAATGCACTGTTATCGGTGATGTACTGAGCACCACTATCAAAAACAAAGCGTTGACAGTCGCTGGCTTATGCATACATCTTCTCGGGCTGAGATGGCCCCACAGCACGGTTTCATTGCGTGCATTGTGGCGACATAGCGCACAGTAAATAATTACCGGCACATCAATGTAGCTGCTTGCAAGGCGTCGATGCGCCGAGGGGGACGACGATGCTGAGGAGTGCGTATCGCAGCAGCCGTTTCAGATGGCTGCTCGTTCATCGGTGATGTATCGGAGTCACAGCGTCGTAAACACGATCAGCGTCCGAGAATCGATCGCTCTTCTAGACCCAGTGCAATGGCATTTCTTCATCACAAGCACTGCGCACTCAACAGTTCCAACACCTTTCTCCGTTTGAAGTCTCATTTCATAACTGCCCACAAGAGCCCTCACCTGCCAAAATGCGATTGCTGCGGCGCCGTTACGATATTCATCTGAGATCGCTGCTGGCTCCAGCAGAGGTAATCCGCATCCGTATCCGCAAGCACGTTGGACTGCACAACACACTCAAATACTGCGTACATGCGCTCAGAGGTACGTTCACTGCGCAAGCGATGTCAAGCGATGAATTGTGTCGCTGGGAAGCACGCACTTCTTCGCAATGCGTCGCCGAGGCTTCGCGCACAAAGATAAGCTGGCACATTTTCACTTAACTGCGTCACTACGGGCACTACGAACTGCCATTTTGCCGTGACAGCCGTTGCTTCCGTATTTATGACTAGTGTGTCGTTTTTAGTTGGTAAAGCGGGGGCCTTAAAGCGAAGCTGAAACACTTTTCGAAAAAAATGAGTTCTCTACGGCGTTCTACAGTTTTGAGTCCCCTGAACACGAATATCTGGTTCAAGAAGGGCGGAAACAAGCGCAAGCGGCTGTTTTTTCATGAAAACGCGCACCAGCGCCTCAGGGTATCGCGCGAACGCCGCTGTTGCCCGTGATTCGTCGGGGCCGCTGTGACGTCACTCGCGGCAGTCGCAGGTCGGCGCCGTTCTGGCTGGCTTCATAGCTGAGTTGTAAGCATTATGGAACGTTTTCGCTGTTTCGGACAGCTTGTATTTTCGCCGTACATGTTCGAACCGGCTGCCGATACGGAAAACGATGGCGGCAACGACGATGTTGAGTGTGCCAAAAGCGAGAGCGATGTGTGCACCTTCTCGCGCGTTGAAAATCTTAGCTGGTACGTATGTTTTTTTTTTTCATGTAGCTGCACGTTCCAATGACGGGAGAAAAAATGCGCTAATGTGTCACTGGGAACTTGCTGCTGGAAGAATGCCGAAGCACTAACTTCTCATTAGATTGTAAACACGGGTGCAATTCCGCGATGTCAAGCACCTTGCCGCTGCTTTTCTAAAGTCCCGTGGTTTTTTGAGTGTTGATACACGATCGCGAACATAAGTGCCGCGTTTCAAAGCGCGCACATGCAGTGCTGCGAGGTACAGTTACGGAAGTTGCTTATCATACACATCCAGAGATGGCCAGAGGTATTATATTTGCAA
The DNA here is from genome assembly GCF_050947875.1 of Dermacentor variabilis. NCBI lineage: Eukaryota > Metazoa > Arthropoda > Arachnida > Ixodida > Ixodidae > Dermacentor > Dermacentor variabilis. Next base: position 2,840,290 of record NC_134574.1, on the reverse strand, counting down.
TATTCATACTATGGTTCGACGACTTTGCGATTGTGGCTCGATCAAGAATCGGTATGCGTGCTCCATGCGAGTGTTGACATAAAGATATTAGGCAGTTTTAGCACCGCCGTGTGGTAAACACGATAACTGCAAGCGTACGTCAAATGTCACTAGGCAAGCCTGTACTCCATATCATACCTCAGGCAGGGGGGGGGACACTCCGTATACATCCCATTGGCCGTTTTCGAGCAGACGCTCTTTCGACGCTAGCGCCAAGGTCCCCTTCAGTTACGGCCCTGACCAATGGGCGACGCATTAAGCAAAATGGCGGCGCACGTGATTGTTCACGTTGTCATGGCAACAGCAAGAGCAGCCGCGCGGCACCTCCTCTCCCAAACGTTTTTCTTTCCTTTTTGTTTTTATTATGCCGACCCGCTCCACTCCCTTTCCCCTTTCCCCCATGCCGCGCGCGCCGCTCACTTTTTTTTTGTTTTTACCCGTAAGCGGCGCGTTTTTTCTTCTTTTTTATAGCGCGCTTGTTACCGCGCGCCACGCGCCAGCTCGCAAGCAATGCGCGCGCTACGCCGCGCATTGGCATTGCTTGCGAGCTGGCGCGTGGTGCGCCGTGGGCTATGCGTTGGCACGCACGCAGTCTTGCCCATACTTATATTATACCAGCATGTGCCGGGACATAAAAAAAATTCCACTTCCAACACAACAGATGTTTAGTCTCGCTTTATTGACTTCGTTTCCGAAAAGAGATTTTTCTTACAACGTGGTGTGATACACGCTCAAAAAATGAGCAAAAGTGAGAGGTGCATGACATATACAAGAGTACTAAAGACAAGAGTTCACAGATGGTGAAATAACAAAAGAAAGTGCTAGAAAACGCGAAGGCCATTTCATGTACACACATATAAAACAAGATTTTTATATAACGTCCTCAAGACCTAAATGTAGACGAGCTCCTGATATGTGCACTAAGATATTGCACAAAATTGGACGACATGTATGACATAGTCATGACAACTATAAAAAGGGAAAACTCACTAGTAATGGCAAAAACAATGACACGCAAAATACCTGAAAGATAGAATAAAATGCTAACATTGTTTGATTGAGAGCCATACCAAAAGAAAGCTTACTTATAAATCTGCACGAAAGTATATGAAATGCTTGACATGTTCATTACTGCTGAACAAATTGAAAAAAAACATGGCAGAAAAAAATAACATTGTACTAAAAACTGAAACACACATTATCACATTATTTTGCACTTGTCCACAACTTGAGTAACGGTGGCAAGGGGAACAGAAGGTAGTCGGCTTTTGCAGCAGCACATAGAAAACATTCGCAGAAAGGCTTATTCCTCAATCAAAGACCAGGTAAAACAGGCCAACACGACTTTTCTTTCTACCCGAATGCAATGCTTAGCAATAAAATTACGTCACTTAAGGCACTAAGTCGTACCTACTGGGCTCTCCCTTGTATAATAAACACGCACTGCAAAAATCTGCATGTAGGACACTTGCAATGCTCATGCTTTCCAGAGGAAAAAAAAAGAGTATCATGCCTACACATGAAGGTTGTTCGCGCGGTTTTCCCATCGGGGGTTACTGAGATAGTACACAAACACTAACAGTAATTTTTCAGCTGTTAGTTGGTTTGTAGAACGTGATACACAGAAAAAGCACTGAGGGCGGTATGGAAAGCTGGGCAAGTTACTGAAGTTGCAGAATGAGACTTGGCACAGAAAAACACAAGTCACAGACCAGGTGACAATGAGGAGGAACATCTATTTGTCAGCTTTCTCTACCGGGAAGAGGCAAGTGTAGCACAATCAAGGCGCAACGACGTCCGGAGCCTCATGGAGTACACAAATGGACAGGGCTGTATTCGTGTACATGCGCCTTCTGATGTCCTTGGGTCTGAGCGCTCACCTGTTTTCTTTAGGCACCCGGAACAACCTTGCAGGACTTGTTTTTGAGGTGTTTGTGCACTACTGCACGATGCACGAGCGGTACGAGTCGAAACGGGTGAAACATCACGGAGCACAAGCACACAGCTACCGATGACCACAGAACTGACGAAACTAGCCACGTCGGTCAACGCACAGCAGCGCACGCATCTCGATGACAGTAGATAACAAAAATAAAGCGTTATGTAGCGGACTAAGCAGCAGCCAGGCCGGCGGGGATGGCACGGCGGCGCGGGCGCGTTGACAGTCGAAGGAGAGGGAGTTGAGAGGGTATTACGGGAGAGGGCATAAGGAGAGGAGTTGAGCGGGGGGAAGGGCTTGGACACCTGGATCGGCGCGCGTGCGCGCGACGATCTACGAGGCCGTGCAAGGGAAACGGATTTTTGCGTCGCCCATTACAGAGATGGCGCCAATTTTCTGTGCCACCGGAACCGGGGAGTGTCCCCCCCCTGCCTCAGGTGCAACGCTGTAGAAGCTACGCACGAAGTCCGGTCACCAAAATTTATTACTACGCGCGTTTTCGTCTACGCTTCGCAGCGTGCCAGCGGCGTTTGCTCGTGCGAGCATGCACGTGAAGCTGCCGCGACGGGCTGCAATTAAAAAATGCCGAAAAGAAAATTTATTTAAAAGAACGTGTTAGCAGCCGTATTGTTTCTATGGGTAAATTCTTTTTTTTTCATTCAGAACTGAGCTTACATATGAAAAATTTTCTCAAAAATCGGGTCAAGATGCACCGAACTTTTTCTAAGTGCGAACTCAGCCACTGCAAGAAGTATCTCAAGCCTCCACAGCATTGCACCTGATGTATGAAACGGAGTATAGCAACGCTAGCAACAACGCGTTTCCGCATTTGTCGTAAGGCTATCCGGCTATCGCGGAAATGGTCTGAGCACAGCATAGTTGATTTCGTCGACACCAACTTATCTCTCCTCACCGCACTGCGCTGCAAGCTTCTTGTCTTTCGGGAACCTGTGAAACACCACATCGTCTCGCCCGCCTGTGTTCGCGCAGCCGAATGCTGCACAGAACGAGGGCATGTTGGGCGCCCTTGGCTGTAGGCACTCACGCAGCACCGAAGGAAAGAACAGTTTATGAAAATCGCAAAAGAGAAACGTGAGCGGCGGCGGCAAATCTGTCGTAGCGTCGTTCAGTAAAGCGCAGGACGGAAAGAGGCATACCAACACATGCCAGCACGCCGGTCCGGCAGCTCGGTTCCCGCGCGTGACGTCACTCTCGCCGGTTCTTTCCTCTGGCAACCACCTCAGCCGGCGCTCCGGGAAGCGATGGGGGCGTGTCCGCGGGGGTGATTTAGAAAGCGATTTCCGCCTCTTATATTAAGAAAACGAAGAAAAAAATTCGGAACCGTAAATTATTACGTCTGTTCTTCCCAATCCCAGCAATTCATGGAAATTGAAAACCGTTTCAGCTTCCCTTTAAAGCGCCTGCGATGAACAGCCGTACCGTGGCGCTGCGTTTCTATTCCCCTAATGGAGAAGGAGTGGTGATGGGCGCTATTCTTGACATTCCGCCATTTTCTTCGGTGCGTGACGTAGGCGCGACGCAAACAAAATGGCGCTGGTGGTCCCATTTTGCTTACGTAACGTGACGCCTACTTGACGTTTCGCCTAAGAAACTGAAATGAAGGCACTGAATGCAGCGTTAATGGTAAAGCAAAACAGTATTCCTCCGTAGTAAAAATAAAGCAGCTATCTCAAAGCGTATGATTATACCGTCGAAAACGCTTCTCGCTTCCGTCGTCTGCTTCAATAGCCAGGATGCGTGTCCCCGGAAAATGGAATGAGTCATCGCATGTTGGCGCCAACGTGCTTGTTTCCTTGCTTGAGTTAACATACACGACCTACCAGTGGTGTAGCGCGCACGTTCTAGGCCACGTTATCGCTATCTCGTGAAACGCGTCACTCCGCCCGACTCGGCTGGCTGAGAAACGGCCGAATATCACTGATAGCGTTGCGCGCGCCAGAGATATCCACTAGCGCGACGCAAGCGCCGGCGCTGCCATCTCTTGTTCATTTCGCTGGTTACTCGCACCGCGGGAGGAAATTTCAAGGCGCCGCCTTGCGTACATTTCTTTTTATAAATTAGAAAGAGGCCGTTGTCATAACTTTTGATTGTGCGAAAAGGCATTACTCTTGATTACAATACAAATGCAGTAGTGAAAAGTGGACTACACTGCCGAAAGTTTGCTATGTCAACCAATATTATTTCGTATAAACGCGTTCTTTTAAAAAATGATGGCCCCAAACACAAATGCCAACACCACCGGAGAGCGATGCAAATACTATAAGCACGCCTTATGCACAAAAGATTTTCGTAGCACCAAACGACGGGGAAAATGTGGCGATACGCATTCCTCTCGGCTGCCATTGCATATGGCTGCTCATTAGCATAATTCGCGCGGCTCGTTGCAGGAAAAATTATGGCGGGAAATCTCAGCAATGGCGGCCCAGCGCAACGTCACGCATCGTCAAAATGACGTTTACGAAACAGCCCTTCCTGTGACGCTCCTCACGAGATATTCCTTCAGCCAATCAGCAAGCTGGCATGGCGCATATCTTCGATCGCCACCACATATTCGCGCAATTGCAGATGCATTGTACTGGCTTCACGCCACCGCTCACATTCTTTTTGAAGCGCTAACATCACAATATATCTGCCAAGGACCAAAAAAATGTATTAATCCATAAAATTTGCACCTCCACGTCATGTTTGGTCATTTTGATGAAAACGCAAAATGACATTTCGCAAAACTTCCGTTTCCAGGCACAAATTTCAAGGCACGTGAGCTCTCCACAGCCAATCAGAGTGTAAACATGGCCGATAATGGCGGCCGTGCAGCCGCCATGCGTGTCGAGAATAGCATCCCGGAATAGCGCCCGATGACTGACTTTATAGAGAATAGCACTGTAGCGCCCCTAGGCGTCTTCCCTCCGTATGAACTGCCTCGTGCGTGCGACCCGCTTTAATCTATCCGCTTCTAAGCTTTCGCCTCACTGTCGCCACTCGCGGCAAGACGTGCAAAATTTAATAATTTGCTCGATCCCCGTTTGTCATCAGAAATTTCTAGCATTCAAAACGAAAAACAGACACTTAAAGAAATAAAAATGCTTCTAAATTTTATTTGTTGTATTTTAACGTATTTGTTTTAGCGAAAGCGAAGGTGCAAGAATGCGCCGCATGCACCCTGTTCGCATTCGATGGAGGATAGAAAGATAGCGCCCGAAAGAGGAGGCACGCCCTTAACGCGCCCGGGAAAGGCGTGGCAAGCGGCTCAGGGCAAGTGTGCAGACAGGCAGCGGGACAGTCACGGTATTGCTAAGTTGCGATAATCCTTTGATAACAATACGCGGCGCTGGGGCGTTTCGTTGTGCAGCCTTCTGCGCTTGAAACGCAGAAGCAGCGTGCCGCGCAGGGTGCGCTCATGTTGTCATACGCGGCTTTTTGTCTACATATTTTTGAAGCAGCAGAAGCTTGATGTGGGCGAGTTGGTTTTGCATAGTTGATGAAAAGAGCGCTACGAAGACGCGGACTAAAAGAACAAAGTGTACGACGGACAAGGCGCTACTTCCAACTAAATGCTTTTTTTTTAAGAAACAGGACTTTAAATAGATGCTACCAAGAATGGCCCATCGTGACATCATGACCTCCCTATCTCATTAGAAAAGCTATCTCTGTTTCGGTGAGCGTCACTGAAGGGCAACTAATACACGTGCCCTCGGCCTTTGCAATGTAAAAAGCTTCTAATATCTCCCGTTCTAGTCTATCTCTAGACCGTGCCAGAAACCTGTTGTCGCGAAGATCCGGACGACAATTGTGACGTTTACAGTGTTCTGCCAGATGGCCCCCCGCATTGTTATTTACGGCCCAATTGTGCTCACGCGCCCTTTTATTAAAACACCGTCCGGTTTGGCCGATATAAACCTGTTGGAAAGTTAGGGGTATCTCATATACGACATTACTTTTGCAAGCAGTGTACTGCGCTGCATGTTTCTTATAGCATGGTTCGGGTTTTTCTTTTGTCATCATAGGGCATATCTTGGCCAGCTTACATGGTGCACTGAAGAGAAGATCGATACTGTGCCTTTGTGCCACCTTCTTGAGGTTGTGGGACACCCTGTGCCAATAAGGAATCACATGTAATCTCTTCCTATGAAATGGCTTTCTTGTGTTAGTGCCCTCTCTTGCCTGTTTGATCTTTTGAAGGATAATGAAGTCTGAGAAAGGGTGGCAGGTACGTAGGTACAACGACTGGCTTTGGGTCCTGTGCAACGAAAGCAAGGATCAGGTTGTAGGCGGCTGAGAATTCGCCCAGTCCAATAGGATTGCCAAACAAGTGACTGAATTCCTTTGGCAAAGGTCAAGAATAGGCCTTACAAAGCGAATTCGACGAAACATTCAGCCAACAAAAGTTAGGAGTCTACGACGTTAGGAGACGACGTTAGGAGTCTACTTCAAAAAGGAACGAAGTACAGCTTTGAGCCGCCGTCCAAGAAGCACCAACTGCTCGCTACAGCGCGGCGAATTGGAAACTGCGCTGACGAGGCAGAGCGGGATCGAGCTACCCGTGACGCGGTGGACACCCTTCTTCGGACCGTGCGCTCGAAATCCACCCCTAACCCACCCTTCAAGAAGTTAACGGGCTTCCTTACGGCAAAATGACCTCGTCGCGGTACAGGCGGACAAGGAGGATGGCTTCGTCATCCTTTCCAAGGGCGCGTATGGAGAGAGGGCCATCAGCGCGATTGAGAATAATTTCAAGGCCGTGGATTTCAACCACAAAAAGCAAAAAGCCAATGCGATCAAGTTGCTTGAAAACTTCAACCTGGATGCTCTTCGGAAGGCGACCAACAGGGCTGAGGTAGGTGTCTTGTAAGTTTTTTTCTCCGGCAAGACCCACAAACCTGATTGCCCCTTTAGGGCTATTGTCTCTGAGTAGAAGACATGGCAGATGCAAGTAGGACACTACCTGAAGCGCCATTTATGCCAGTTACCCCTGGATGACCCTTTCCTTGTGCGGAGCTCCAGAGAAGTCGTGCTGACTTTAGAACAAGGAACTTGGAGCAATGTGTACGCGTTTTCACTGGACGTTGGAGACCTGTATTATGCGATTCCTCTTGACGGAGTGCTCAGTGCCATTAGGAACAAAATCGAAGACATTGGTGAAGTTAGGTTCAGTTGTGCAACCGGAGTGAACAGTGGCCAGTTTTTAGAACTGTTAAGGTTTTATCTTCATTCCACTGTCGTTAGTTTCAAAAACCAACACCATGTACAACGCAAGGGCATTTGCATTGGATTGTCGCTTGCTCCCATTCTTTCAGACATCTTTCTCAGCGCCTTTGACAAGTGTGTAAACAGCATGCTGAATCAGTCATGTGCTCCTTGCATAATGAGGTACGTCGATGACTACCTGGTGGTTGTTAACGACGTTCCAGGGTCTAGGCTAGATGACACTGTAGAATCGATAATTAACACATTTAGAAATGCATCGGAGGCTCTAAATTTCACGTGCGAAAGGCCTTGTGATAACAGCATTCACTTTCTGGACCTCAATCTCACTCTGATGAACACGTATGTCTGTTTCGAATACCAGCCGAGGTTGAACAAGCAGCAAACTTCATACGACACTGCGCACTCCAAGCTAGTGAAAGGAGGAGTTGCAATGACTTGTCTAAAAGAAGCGCTAAACAAATCTTGCAACCACAAAATAGAAATCAGTTTCAATAACCAAGTTTCAAGGCTACGCCTAGCCGGTTTCCCTTCAGTCTTGTTCTCTAGCGTTTGCGATAAGCTTCTTCAAAAGACCAAACAGGCAAGAGAGGGCACTAACACAAAAAAGCCATTTGATAGGAAGATATTACATGTGATTCCTTATTGGCACAGGGTATCCCACAACCTCAAGAAGGTGGCACAAAGGCACAGTATCAATCTTCTGTTCAGTGCACCATGTAAGCTGGCCAAGATATGCCCTATGATGACAAAAGCAAAACGCGAACCATGCTCTAAGAAACACGCAGCGCAGTACACTGCTTGCAAAAGTAATGTCGTATACGAGATACCCCTAAGTTGCCAACAGGTTTATATCGGTCAAACCGGACGGTGTTTTAATGAAAGGGCGCGTGAGCACATTTGGGCCGTAAATAACAATGCGGGGGGCCATCTGGCAGAACACTGTAAACGTCACAATTGCCGTCCGTATCTTCGTGACACCAGGCTTCTGGCACGGTCTAGAGATAGACTAGAACGGGAGATATTGGAAGCTTTTTACATTGCAAAGGCCGAGGGCACGTGCATTAGTTGCCCTTCAGTGACGCTTACCGAAAAAGAGATAGCTTTTCTAATGAGATAGGGAGGTCGTGATGTCACGATGGGCCATTCTTGGTTGCATCCATTTAAAGTCCTGTTTCGTCAAGAAACATTTAGTTGGAAATAGCGCCTTGTCCGTTGTACATGTTGTTCTTTTAGTCCGCGCTTTCGGAGCGCTCTTTTCATCAACTACATATGTTTTTGCCTGCAGCCTTTGCGTGTTCCACGCTATAAACGTTCACAGACTGCCGTCGAGCAAACCCGGGTAAAACTCGGGTGAATGAGAAACACGGCGCGTCCTGCATAGCACCCCTGCTCGAAACATTCTTGTCCCTGTCTCGCACTGGCATTGTAGATGCCACCAAAGAGCGTCCGCTGCGCAAATATGTCGTGCAACTTGAAAAACCGGCGCTCTCCACCAAAATGTTACGGGGAGGAAAGATGCTTGCATGACAGTATATTTACAAGAGATATGCACAAGCCCATGCACACGACTATCGGCGCTGGTCGCCTTCGTCAGTCCTCTCATCATATTCGTCCGTGCCGTCGCTCGTACCTCGTAGTAATATGTAACACACACACACGCACACACAGATATATATATATATATATATATATATATATATATATATATATATATATATATATATATATGGTAGCGTTCCTAGTTACTAGTTTATATATATATATATATATATATATATATATATATATATATATATATATATATATATATATATATATATATATATATATATATATATAAAGGTGTCCTCCAGCGGTTCGAATTTGAGGGCCTTCCCATGCAGTTTTAACGTTCTTCAACTGGGCGAACCTGTGCCCAGAAAACAGGCTACACTTATAGCACAACGATAGCGGAGAACACGGTCGGCGCTCGTCGAAAATCTGATCGGCGGGTCAAGCGCGTCGGCTTTTATAGATCAGTCGTGGAATGTTCCAGATTAACCGACGGGACCAGCGCGCCTTCCACAAAGTTCTGCATTATTCGCGTCGCGCATACATGCAATCAGATTACACAAGTTGCGGTGAAAGACAGTGGAGGGAACCATCGATAACATTCCAGAAACTTCTTTTACATGCGGGGCGCGTCCTGCGCTGCACGATAACATTTGTTAGGTGGCCAAACGTGGTCGCCCGATAAAGATAAGTACACGTGTCATTACCCGCCTCTTAAAAAGCATCGACCCGATGCTGAAAACAAACGAAAGTAATCAATAAGCACTCCTAGCAAAGAAAACAACAAAATTAGGGAAGTTCGTTAGCGTCCGTAAAACGGTTTAAGACGCACCACGTGGACCACTTCAGGTCGTGCGCGGCGCCGCTGTGAATGCGAAATGCCGTCTGGCACAACCTCATAGTCCAGGGCGCCAATACGTCGGATGACCTTGTAGGGTCTGAAATATCGTCGCAGTAGTTTCTCACTGAGTCCTCGTCGGCGTATCGGGGTCCATACCCAAACACGGTCGCCGGGCTGGTACTCGACGAAGCGTCGTCGAAGGTTGTAGTGTCGGCTGTCGGTACGCTGCTGGTTTTTGATCCGTAGGCAGGCGAGTTGTCGGGCTTCTTCGGCGCGCTGGAGATAGGTAACGACGTCAAGATTCTCTTCGTCAGTGACGTGCGGCAACATGGCGTCGAGCGTCGTCGTCGGGTTCCTGCCGTAAACCAACTTGAACGGCGTGATCCGTGTTGTTTCTTGCACCGCCGTGTTGCAAGCGAATGTTACGTACAGCAGGACGGCATCCCCCGTCTTGTGTTCGACGTCGACGTACATCGCTAGCATGTCGGAGAGGGTCTTATTCAGCCGCTCCGTAAGACCATTCGTCTGCGGGTGGTAGGCCGTTGTCCTCCTGTGCCTTGTATGACTGTAGTTCAGAATGGCTTGAGTGAGCTCCGCTGTAAAGGCCGTTCCTCTGTCGGTGATGAGGACATCAGTGGCGCCATGTCGCAGCAGGATGTTTTCCACAAAGAATTTCGCCACTTCGGCTGCGCTACCTTTCGGCAGTGCTTTAGTTTCAGCGAAGCGGGTGAGGTAGTCCGTCGCCACGACGATCCACTTATTTCCGTTTGTTGACGTCGGAAAGGGTCCCAGCAAGTCCATCCCGATCTGCTGAAATGGTTGGCAAGGAGGCTCGATTGGCTGTAGTAATCCGGCTCGCCTTGTCGGCGGTGTCTTGCGTCGCTGACAGTCTCGGCATGTTCTGACATAACGGGCGACGTCGGCGGTCAGGTGCCGCCAATAATACTTTTCTTGTATCCTCGATAGTGTCCGGGAAAATCCTAGGTGTCCAGCGGTCGGATCGTCATGTAGGGCGTGCAATACTTCTGGACGAAGTCCTGACGGGACAACAAGAAGGTAGTTGGCGCGGACTGGTGAAAAGTTCTTCACGAGTAGATTGTTTTCAGCGTGAAGGAAGATAATCCGCGCTTAAATGCCCTGGGGACAACGTCGGTGTGCCCTTCCAAATATTCGACGAGGCCTTTTACCTCCGCGTCTGCCCGTTGCTGTTCAGCGAAGTCTTCCGCGCTTATCACTCCAAGGAAGGCGTCGTCATTCTCGTCGTCTTGCGGCGGCGGGTCAATTGGGGCGCGTGATAGGCAATCGGCATCGGGGTGTTTTCGTCCGGACTTGTAGGTGACAGTGATGTCGTATTCTTGTAGTCTGAGGCTCCACCGCGCTAGTCGTCCTGAAGGATCCTTTATATTCGCTAGCCAACACAACGCGTGATGGTCACTGACGACTTTGAATGGCCTGCCATAAAGATAAGGGCGAAATTTAGCTGTAGCCCAAACGATGGCGAGACATTCCTTTTCGGTCGTAGAATAGTTGCCTTCCGCTTTTGACAGCGACCGGCTAGCGTAAGCTATCACCTGTTCGACTCCGTTTCTGCTCTGGACTAGAACGGCACCGAGGCCTAGGCTACTGGCGTCAGTATGGATTTCTGTATCGGCGTACTCGCCGAATTGCGCAATTACTGGCGGCGACTGCATGCGTCGTTTGAGTTCTTCAAATGCGTTGGCCTGCGGCGTTTCCCATTTGAACTCAACATCACATTTAGTTAGACGTGTCAACGGCTCGGCGATGCGTGAAAAGGCCTTGACAAAGCGCCTGTAGTAGGCACACATGCCAAGGAATATACGCACTGCCTTCTTGTTGATGGGTTGTGGGAACTGTGCGATTGCAGCTGTCTTTTGCGGGTCTGGACGCACACCAGATTTGCTGATTACGTGGCCTAGGAACAGAAGCTCATCGTAAGCGAAGCGGCATTTTTCCGGCTTCAGAGTAAGCCCTGACGACTTGATGGCTTCTAGTACTGTCGCAAGCCGCTTGAGGTGATCGTCGAAATTTCCGGCGAAGACGACGACGTCATCCAAGTAAACGAGACAGGTCTGCCACTTCAATCCTGCTAATAGCGTGTCCATGACGCGCTGGGACGTTGCAGGCGCCGAGCACAGTCCGAATGGCATAACCTTGAACTCGTAGAGGCCGTCTGGCGTGATGAAGGCGGTCTTTTCGCGATCCCTTTCGTCGACTTCTATTTGCCAGTAGCCAGACTTGAGGTCCATAGATGAGAAGTATTTAGCATTGCAGAGCCGATCCAATGCGTCGTCTATCCGTGGGAGGGGGTATACGTCTTTCTTCGTGATTTTGTTAAATCGACGATAATCGACGCAGAAACGTAGGGTTCCGTCCTTTTTCTTAACTAAAACTACTGGAGAGGCCCACGGGCTTTTCGACGGCTGGATGATGTCGTCGCGCAGCATTTCGTCGACTTGGTGTCTTATAGCTTCGCGTTCTCACGTCGAAACTCTGTAAGGGCTATGGCGGAGTGGTCGAGCGCACTCTTCGGTTATTATGCGATGCTTTGCGACTGGGGTTTGTCGAATCCTCGATGACGTCGAAAAGCAGTCTTTGTATCGTCGAAGCAGACTTCTGAGCTGTTGCTTCTTAATCACGGGGAGACTTGGATTTATGTCGAAGTCTGGCTCGGGAACTACGGTCGTCGGGGTAGATGCGACAGAATCCGAGAGGACAAACGTATCGCTGGTTTCCTGAATTTCCTCGATGTATGCGATCATCGTGCCCTTGTTGATGTGCTTGAAATCCTGGCTGAAGTTTGTCAGCAACACCTTCGTGTTTCCTCCGGCCAGTCGAGCGATCCGTCTTGCGACGCAAATTTCACGGTCGAGCAGTAGACGTTGGTCGCCTTCGATGACGCCTTCTACGTCAGCGGGTGTTTCGGTGCCGACCGAAATGACAATGCTGGAGCGAGGTGGGATGCTCACTTGATCTTCGAGCACCTTCAAGGCGTGGTGACTACGAGGGCTCTCCGGCAGTATCGCTTGATCTTCCGACAGCGTTATTGACTTCGACTTCAGGTCGATGATTGCGCCGTGATGGTTCAGGAAGTCCATGCCGAGAATGACGTCTCGTGAACACTGTTGGAGGATAACGAAGGTGGCAGGGTAAGTCCGGTCATGAACGGTAATTCTTGCCGTGCAGACTCCAGTCGGCCTAATGAGGTGTCCTCTAGCGGTTCGAATTTGAGGGCCTTCCCATGCAGTTTTAGCCTTCTTCAACTGGGCGGCGATGTGTCCATTCATTACGGAGTAATCGGCCCTTGTGTCCACTAAGTCGGTAACTGCGTGGCCGTCGAGAAGCACGTCGAGGTCGGTGGTTCTTTGTCTGGCGTTGTAGTTACGTCTTGACGTCGGATCACGGCTGCGTCGTGTTGAACTAAAGCTGGAACGGTGCGTCGTCAACTTGTCTTTCGTCGGTGTAGTCTTGGCTTCCTGACTTCGTCGGGACGGCGGCGTGTCGTTATTATGTCGTCGAGGTGGTCTCTTCGTCGTCTTCGTCGGCGGCGGAGGATCTTCGTCAGTTCGACGAACAGCAACCGCACCTCCATCGGTTGCTGCTTTTAGTTTTCCGGATATGGGCTCGCAGAGCGGCGCCGGGCTGGGCCGGTGTATGGTCGGCACTGCGGTGACAGGTAGCGGCCTGGTGACGGCGAACGGGATGGTCGTCGAGGGTTCCACTGAGTGGCGGCGAGGTAGTCGGCGATATCGCGAGGTCGTTCGCCAATTTTTGGTCGCGGTGCGTTAACGGCGAACCCTCGGAGTCCTATATCCCGGTATGGGCATCGGCGGTAGATGTGCCCGGCTTCTCCGCGGTGATAGCAAAGCGGACGGTGGTCGGGGACGCGCCAAACGTCAGTCTTCCTTGGAACGCCACGTGAGGGGACGGCTTGGCGTGCTGGCGGCGGGGGTGGTGGTGGACGACGGAACTGTGTCGTCACTGGGCCCTGGCGTTGACGCGGAGGGGGTACGTGACGGCGGGCTACAGCGGCGTATGTCATCGCTTGCGGCTGAGGTTGCGGCAATTCAGGGGCTACTCCGAGTTGTTGTTGGACATCCTCCCGTACGGTGTTGGCTATCGACGCCACTTGAGGCTGTGATGACGGGAACAGCTTTTGCAGCTCCTCCCGCACGACCGCTCGGATAGTCTCGCGCAGGTCGTCGGTGGCCAGTTACCGAACTCCGGCGTAGTTTGTCGAGTTAGAGCGGCGGTTGAATTGCCGGTTCCGCATTTCCAGTGTCTTCTCGATGCTGGTGGCTTCGCGAAGAAACTCCTCGACGGTCTGCGGTGGGCTCCGTACCATTCCGGCGAAAAGCTCCTCCTTTACACCACCCATCAGTAGGCGGACTTTCTTCTCCTCGGACATTTCCGGGTCGGCGTGGCGGAATAGGCGGCTCATTTCTTCGGTAAAAATCGCTGTGGTCTCATTTGGTAGTTGCACCGGGGTTTCTAATAGCGCTTGGGCTCGTTCTCGGCGTACGACGCTTGCGAATGTCTGGAGGAAGCCGATTCGGAACAGCTCCCAGGTCGTTAAAGTGGCTTCTCGGTTCTCGAACCACGTCCTGGCAGCGTCTTCCAATGCGAAGAAGACATGTCGCAGTTTGTCGTCGCTGTTCCAGTTGTTAAAAGCAGCGACCCTCTCGTATGTCTCAAGCCAGCTTTCCGGGTCCTCGAACGTTGAACCACGGAACGTCGGAGGCTCCCTGGGCTGCTGCAGCACGATGGGGGATGCTGGGGCTGCCATTGGGGTGGACTTTGTGGCGATCTTCCTGGTCGTCTCAGGCAAAAGTCCGTGCTCCGGGGGCAGTTGTTGAAGACGGCGGGTTGCTCGATGGTCCGGGACTACGTTGGTGTTGTCTTTGCGTTCCGGGCTTGGATTTCGGCTTGTCAGGGGCGTCCGGTACATGAACCAAAAGCACCTCCACCAGATGTCACGTGGTGGTGACGTTAAGAACACAGTAGCAATACTGTGAAAGACAAAACTAACTTTTATTGGGCGAACCTGTGCCCACAAAACAGGCTACACTTATAGCACAACGATAGCGGCGAACACGGTCGGCGATCGTCGAAAATCTGATCGGCGGGTCAAGTGCGTCGGCTTTTATAGATCAGTCGTGGAATGTTCCAGATTAACCGATGGGACCCGCGTGCCTTCCACAAAGTTCTGCACTATTCGCGTCGCGCATACATGCCATCAGATTACACAAGACAGTGGAGGGAACCATTGATAACATTCCAGAAACTTCTTTGACATGCAGGCGCGTCCTGCGCTGCACGATAACATTTGTTAGGCGGCCAAACGTGGTCGCCCGATAAAGACAAGTACACTTGTCAACATATATATATATATATATATATATATATATATATATATATATATATATATATATATATATATATATATATATATATATATATATATATGATCGCGTTCCTAGTTACAGGACACAACGGACGGAAGTATTGCTATGGAACTGGCGTCCATCTTGTCTACCATTTTATTCTCACTTTCTTCTTCTCCTGACCCAGACTCCGGCGCTTTTTCATCTGCTATTCCAAGGCTCATACCGCTTCACCATTCCACGCTTCTTTTGCTAACGCCTCCTGTGGTAATACTTGAAAACATTTCCAATCGAAGCACATTCAACTGAGCCACGTTCGGCAATGTACAACACAGTCTTCAATATTCCTTTCTGAGTGGTTGTCTGTCACAGAGTAAGGACCATAAAATTTGACACTGGATTCTCTTACTCCTTGCTTAACTATAATGAGGTCGGTGACTTGAATGTCTGGGATATCTGAGCAATGTCTCTTGTCAAAATTTTTTTCATTCGTTTACGGTACCTCTCCTCCTGCGATTTCTGTTTCCTCTCCTCGACAAAGTTGAGATTTTCTAACAGCCCCAGTTCACGGTCCGCCTGAATAGGGGTTTCTCCTGAAGAAGCGAACTGCGGGCTGCATCCCAAGCCACTGGTGTAGGAGCGATTGTGATGTCTTACAGCTGCTTCTAAAGAGCATTTGCAACCACCAGGGAAACTATCGTACATCCTGATGTGTTGTTTCACATCTCTTAAAGCACGCTCTGCAAGCCCATTTGCTGCGGGATGGTATGGCGCCGAGAACTAGATTTATATATTGTGGTCTGGAGCCCATCTTGCCAGCTTTCCACTCTTGAACGCTGGACTGTCGTCACATACAATCGTCCTGGTTGTCCTAAACATATCCCGTTCGAGAAGGGCGATGACACTGTTCGCATCTTCTTTTCCTGCCCGTGCCGCGACCATCCTGGTGCATTCATCTATGGCCAGAAGAAAAGCTTGCGTTTTCCGGACTCCTTCTCGTTTCTTATTTAGCTCGGCGAAATCCAGGTGTATAACTTCAAAAGGCACGTTCGAGTGGCAAGGTATTATCATGGCGACCGTAGGCTGCTTATATTTCACTTTGCTGACTTGACAAATATGTCATGAACGAACGTATCGATTGACGTCTTCTTTCATGTAAGGCCACGTAAATCTCTTGACTATCTTGTTGTACGTGCTCGAAAATCCATCGTGTCCTCCAGATTCTGGGCTATCATGGTACAAATAAAGCACCCTGGAAACCAGCGTTGGCGGGACCTAATAGCGACCTTCCATAAAAATCAATTGTTCAGTGCCTTCCCACAATTTAATTTCATTGATTTCTTCCGATTGTTCGTGGTTGGCCTGTATCATCAGTCTAGACAATGCATCTGCATCAGTCAAAAGGGGTCCAGGTCTGTGGGAGATGGTGAAATCGAACTGCTGCAAAGAGTTCACCCATCTGGCGATACGTCCCTTAGGTTGGGTCATATTCAAGAGATGAGTGAGGGCCTGGTCATCGGTGAACAAAGTAAAATTCGCAGCTTCTAGGTACGTCCGGAAGTACTGAATTGCTTTAAGGACTGCAAGAGCTTCCTTTTCAGTAGTGGTGTAGTTGACTTCAGGTGGCTTGAGGGTGTAGCTGTAGTAACCTACTACGTGTCGCTTTTCTCGGCCAGATGCTTCTGGACATTTCTGGTACAACACTGCACCTGTCCCATAGTGTGAGGCGTCGGTATTCACTTCGAAGGGTAAAGTGAAATCTGGTATGCGTAGAATAGGGTCAGCAGAGATTCTGTGCACCAGATCACGGTAGACTCTCTCACATTCCTCATCCCACTCAAATGGAACTTCTTTCTGCGTTAGGCGCGCGAGGCATCTTGTTTTGATGGCAAAGTCTTTTATGAAGGGTCTGAAATGTCCTGCTAATCCCAAAAACACACGCAATGAGTGGACGTCATATGGTTTTACCAGTTGGGATATCCTCTCGACGGACTCTTGTTTCGTGCTTTTGGTAGTCCCATCAAAGACTCTTCCAAGAAACACAACTTTTCTTTGAAAGAACGCACTTTTCATAAAATTAACCTTGAGGTGTGCCAAGCTCAAGGCATTCAATACCTGGGACAGGTGTTCCTAATGCTCCGCCTCTGTTCTGGAGAAGACAATATTATCGTCTAGGCACACGTTACAAAAGACACCTAGGAAAGGCTTCAGGACTTCGTTCATAATCTTCTGGAACCATGCTGGCGAGTTTTTCCAGCCGAATGGAAGCCGGTTATACTCGTACAGGTCGAAGGGCGTGATAAAAGCAGTGTACATTTTTGTTTCTTCGGTTAGCGGGATCTGCCAGAAGCCTTTGCCCAGGTCAATACGTGAAAAACATCGGCAACCACCTGTCTCATCTATAATCGTGTTTATCTTCGGCATGGGAAAAGGTATAAGTTCTGTCTGTCGGTTGAGAACCCTGTAATCTGTGCACAGTCTGAAAGTTCCATCTTCTTTGGGCGCAATAGTTATGGGAGAAGCGAAGGGTGATACCGAAGGCCGGATTATATTGGCGTCTAGCATCTCCTGCAATTCCTTCTTCAACCATATCTTGCGCTCTCTTGACATTTTATAAGGTGATTTTCGGATGACGGTCTTGTCGGTTAGTTCGAAAGGCACCTTGTGTGACGTCATCGCTGGTGGATAGCTTCCTATGCATACCAGTTCAGGATAGGTCGTTGCAATATCCTCCGCGCACTTGACAACTCGCAGGTTATCTTTTCTATCCGGCCGTGTCTCTTGCCTTGATAGTCCTTCCACTAAAACCACATCGTCCCAGTATACGTTGATGTTTTGTTTCTTTATACCTGGTCTGGATAGCAGAAAGTCATACGTCACCCCCTCAATCACCAGCACTTCACTCTATTTCATGAACTTGGAACTCGATGTTTACTGAGGCCCATTGATTATGCATTGTCACTTTTCCATCGCAGCCTTGCACCCGTAGTACTCTTCCACTATGCAGGTGACTTGCATCTACCAGCTTGGCATTTATTATAGACACAGAAGCACCATTGTCAACCAAAGCCATCATATGTCTGTTTCCCACTTTGACAGGGATGTGAAGTAGGTTAGAGCAAGTTAAATAAACAGTGTCAGTTGTGGTCATCGGGTCGGACTGATCACCCTGGTTTATCAGTTTTTTGTCGTCGGAGCCTCTTCAGCGTCCGAAACTAGGGGGACAGGGTCGCTGTCGACGTTATCCACCCGACCTCTGGGAGCGCGCCAACCCAAGTTCTCTGTGCCGCCTGCAAGGCGGCGTGGTTCTCGCTGATTACGGCTTGACCAATCCGCGCCGGACCATGTGAAGTGACTGCTTGAGCTAGCGCTTATATTTTCTTCTGAAGTAAATGTTATGTCGTGAAGGCACTGCAGGAGCCCATCCATTGTTTTAGGTGACCGTATTTGCACTTGCTTCAGGACTTGCGCGTGCAGTCCGTGCATTATTAGTGCTACTACGGCGGAGCATAGGCTCCACCAGCTTGAAAAGGCGGCGTTTGTCAAAGAAATACTCGACGAGGGAGCCTTGCTTGAATTTGAAATTAAGCGCGGCGTCCCACCTTTGCACTGGGTTGCTTCGGAATGTCGTCAAGAATTTTTCTTTCCACTGATTCCAAGAGTTGCCAGCCTCTTCAATAATGTGCAAATCATACCACTTCCGTGCAACACCGCTTAAGTAACTACGCATGTTAGTAATCTTGTCCTCATTAGAGTGCCAATTGTTCTTCCCAGCTGCATATTCATAGAATTCAAGCCAACCTTCTGGACTTGAAGACATGCCGTCGAACGCATCGGGTTCTACAAATTTAGTCACTGGCTTCTCAGCGTTTAAAGAGCTTATAAGCGATGTCACCAGCTGGTTTCGTTGCGAAATCTGTTCTTGTTGCAGTCGAAGAGCTTTCAAAACGAGGCTCACCTCTTCCGTCGACGACTGTGATCCAGAGTCCTTTCGACGCATCGGTTGAAGAACTAATTCGTCGAAGATCGCCAGACGCAAGTTCACTTTCACAACACCCTTCCGACGTAGTTCTTCATTGTCCATGGAAGCCTTCTCTAAAACCAGGTTCACGAGTTCTGCCGAGTTGAGTTCGCGAGGTAGTTCCACCGCTGGTTCATCTGCAGCTTGGTATCTCGAAAAGATGATCTTCTCTGCGGAGGTCTCCTCAAGGAAAAATGTCACCCACATGTTGGAGTCCGCTGTCGGCTGCGCCAAAATAATGTAGCGTTCCTATGTAAAGGACACAATAGACGGAAAGTATTGCTATGGAAATCGCGTCCATCTTGTCTACCCATTTTATTCTCACTTCCTTCTTCTCTTCTCCTGAACCCAGACTCCTGCGCTTCTTCATCTTCTACTCCAAGGCTCATACCACTTCATATATATATATATATATATATATATATATATATAATTGATTTAGTTATTCATTTACGTATTTATTTATTCATTTCTTTATTTATATTGTCGCGATGCAGAACAGGACGGGCAGGCGATCCTTTCGCTAGCCCGTGGGCCTCACCAGTAGTCCTATTCCAGAAAAGAAAGAGACCTGGAGGTTTTGTGGTGATTATCGCCATCTGAACAAGATTACCATGAAGGACGTGTATCCATTGCCTCGTATCGATGATGCACTTCACTGTCTACATGGGGCATTACCCATCATCAATCTTCTCATCAACAGCGATCTGCTAGTAGCCCGAGCGGTTGACCTCCGCTCGGGCTACTAGCAGATCGCTTTTGATGAGAAGCATCACGAGAAGACAGCCTTCATTAAGCCTGATGAACTTTTTCAATCAGAGTCATACCCTTCGAGCTTTGCGATGCCCCAGCGACGTTCCAGAGGATGATGGACACCCTTCCCCGAAGCTTGAAGTGGACATCTCTGTGTTATTTCGACGACGCAATCGTTTTTGCTCCAACCTTTGAAGCCCGCATCAAGCGCCTCGTCCTTGCTGTGTTTCGCGTTGCGAAACTTCAGCTCGACTCGTCGAAGTGCCAGTTCGGTCGTCGTGAAATAACCATTCTCGGGCACCTTGACACGCCAATGGAATTCAATCTGATTCGGCCAAAGTTCCAGCCGTGCATTACTTTCCTGTGCCTTGCCCAGTTAAGGACGTTCGCAGCTTCATAGGTTTGTACTTGTACTTCCGCAGCGGTGTTCCAAATTTTGCTGACATTGCGCGCCCTCTCATCGAGCTCTTAGAGAACAAAGTTGGTTTCCCGTGGGGACGGCGTCAGGCCGACACCTTCACAGCACTCATCTGACTATTGACGAGCTCCCCAACTTTAGCCCATTTCGACCCTTCAGCAGCCGCCGAAATTCGTACATATCCTAGCGGTCACGGCGTTGGGACTGTTGCGCAGATTCAGCGTGGTCAAGAGTGCGTTATCGCCTACGGAAGCAGCTGAATGCAACTACTCCATCACGGAGCGAGAGTACCTAGCGCTGGTTTGGGCGATAGCGAAGTTTCGACCATACCTATTTATAATAATAATAATAATAATAATAATAATAATAATAATAATAATAATAATAATAATAATAATAATAATAATAATAATAATAATAATAATAATAATCTTTATTTCCATCGGGATGATGGAGGAGGCTGTGGGTAAAAGCTGCTCGTAAAGGGCAGCTTGACAAAGGCCCACAGCCCCCTTCTACAGGCCAACAACAGCAAAGCAGGGAAAGACACACAGAAGTAATCATATAATCTCTTCGCAATTTAGCAGAGCCAAAAATAACAGGATCATTTCATAAATGAAATAAAAATACAAACAAAGAAAATAGAACAACAATCAATACAATAAGTACAGAGGGTATAAAGCTGTACAATAAACACAAGATTAAGTATACACATTATAGGAATACAGGTGGAGTTACTAAGAATGTGTGCAGTGAAGTTCTCGTAATTCAAGTTTAGGTATTTTAAGTAGGTCAGTCCCGGATTTTTTACAGTTGTTTAATAGAGTTGGAAGTGTGAAGGATAATGTTTCCATTGTGTAATTGGTTCTAGGAGTTGGTACAATTGACTCCTCTTTATGACGGGTAGGCTAAAACAGAGTGCTCTTTTTCAGTAATGACAACTCATGCAGAGATTAAAGATGATATTTTAGTTCGCGCTGGAATGAAAGTGGTATTATGTATGCTTTGGAGAAAAGGCCTTGCGAGTGACTGATGTATGGTAGATTAAAAGTACTTTAATAAGCTTTTTTTGAAGTATAAAGATCTTTCGCAAATTTGTATACGTGGTTGTGCCACAGACCAAGAAACAGTAATTAAGATAAGAGTAATACAGGGAATTATGAAGCAGGATCTTTACTTGATACGGGAGATATGATCTGTAATGGCAGATAATGCCGACTGCTCGACCTAACTTAGAACAACATCAATGGGACCATCCCATAGCATGCTCTGAGAAAATGTAATACCCAGAATTTTAATAATATTTGTGATTTCTGTTGGACCGCCACCATAACTTAAGCTTACATGAGAATTTAGCTGCCTTGATTTAGGTCTAAATATTACAGCTTTCGTCTTATTAACATTTATGTTTAGATGGTTTACTATTGACCACGTTTTAAGCTTTGTAAGGAGAGAATTCGTGTCATTGTGTAAGATATGGCAATCTGTAGCAGATAGAAATATACTAGCGTCGTCGGCATAGAAAACATATTTAGGTTTAGTAGAGATAGTGAGATCATTGATGTAAATGTTCAAAAGAAGCGGACCAAAGATGCGGCCATGAGGAACACCTTTAACTATGGATTTTAAATCAGAACGATACGTTTCGATTTGAACGAACTGCTGTCGTAAACGGAGATATGATTTGATAAGTTCAAAAAAATGCCCTCGGATTCCATAAATTTCCAGTTTCTTCAGCAACGTGAAGTGATGAATACAATCAAATGCTTTAGAAAGGTCGAGATAAATACCTAGTACAAAGTTTTTTCCAAATTCGGACAAAACAAATTCATTCAGGTCCAGCAAAGCTAATTCGGTTGATTTGTTCTTTCTAAATTCATTTGAGCATCTGAAATAAGTTTGTGTAAATCAAAGAACGAGCAAAGCTACTAATGGATAAGCTTCTCCAAGCCTTTTGAATATATGGGTAGACGGAGATGGGTCGGTAATTATTAGTCTCATTAGGATCACCGTTTTTGAAGAGCATAGTTACTTTAGCGATTTGCATTCGCTTTGGAAGGCGTGCACTTGTTAGGCAAAGGTTAAAAATATGGGTTAAATATGGACATAAGACATCCAACACATATTTCACCGGACGTGTCTGAACTCCTACAGCGTCTCAACTTGAACTATTAATACTTAAATAAGAAAAAAACTTATGTAACTTGATCCTCTGTTACAGGGCTTAGAAAAGCAGATGAATTACTTCTAACGGGCATAAAATTGTAAAAATCTTCAAGTATACCATGATCAGAATAATGAAGTAACTATTCATTAAATTAATCTGCAAGGGCGCAGCCAGACACTTCACAGTCATTTATTGACAACTTCTCTATTCTAGGTGAAAGTTTCGTGCGTTTAAAAATAGTGTTCAACTTGTTCCATACGAAGTCACTTTTCTTTAGGAAACTCTGGAATTCAGAGTAAATGTAACTGGATCAGCTTTTTTTAACCTCCTTGTTTAATTTGTTTCAGCACGCCTTCACTTGCTTTACGGTGTCAGGATCTCTTGTTTTAATAAACTGATAGTAAAGCATATTTTTCTCATTGATTTTTCGGCACAGTTCTGGAGTTATCTAAGGTTTGCAGATTTTTTTACCTAGCTTAAACGTTTTTATTAGAAAATGTCACTTGTAAATGTGCAGGAACTGGTTCATAAATTTTTCCTACTCTTCATCGGCATTTTTTATCTCCATTACCCATGTAAAATCTTACTTCAGTAGTTCAGTCCTGAAGCTGTCTAAATTTGACACAGTAATAGATTGAAAAAAATGGGTGGTCGGCTTTTGCATCCTGCTAAATTCTGCTTCTTTACCATAACAAATATCAGAAGATGGTCGCTAAGACCACATGATATAGCTCCTGCTGCGATGTCTGTATTATCAAAATTTGTCACAAAAAGGTCTAGCAGTGTTTTATCGTCTTCCATAATTCGGGTCGGTAATGTGATTTCATTATCGCAACCATATGATGTAATAAGCATTTTCGTGTTTCCTTGTTCGTTAGTGTTTGCTAACATATTGTGACACGCTGACGAAGATGTCAGTATGTCGGAAGAAGACGACGCTCTGGACTTCGCGCGCTGTCTACCATCTTGTCAGCCGCTACGATTATTGTAAATATCCTGTAAATATACGTCTGACTGTTTTTAACCCCGTAACATTTTTGCTGGAGGTGGCGGGATCATTATCTAGACAGATTTATGCAGCGGGCGCTCCTTCGCTGCATGTACAATTATTGACTGTCGGCCCGTCGGCACCCACGCCCACCGTCATTCTAGCACAACCCCGCGACCCAGGAACCTTTTCTGGCACCGACGACACTGATGTTGAAAACGGGCTTCAACTATATGAACGGGTGAGCTCCAGCAACCACTGGGATCAGACCATCATGTTCGCTAATTTGATATTTTACCTCGCGGGCACGGCACGCGTCTGGTTTCAGACCCACGAGGAGGAACTTACCAGCTGGGACATTTGTAAACAGAAGCTGAAAGATTTGTTTGGCAAGCCTGTTGGATGCCAGCGCGCTGCCCAAAAAGACCTCGCTTCGCGTGTCCAGACGTGCACTGAATACTACCTCACGTACATCCAGGACGTGCTCGCTCTGCGCCGCAAAGTGGATCCGAAGATGTCCGAACCTGATAAAGTTGCACACGTCATTAAGGGCATAGCAGATGATGCCTTCCGCCTCCTTGTTTTCAAGAATTCTTCCACTGTGTAAGCCGTTATAACCGAATGCCTGCGGTTTGAAGAAGCCAAGAGTCGCTGCATTGCCCAGCCATTTCCCCGCCTTCCCAACCCGGCTGCTACGTCCACCTGCGAAGACCTCCGCAGTCCGCCCATGTCCGATCGCTCTGATCACGTCCTACATATCATCCGACGTGAAATAAAAGCCGTATCTCTAGTCACAACCCCAAATCATAGCCCCAACAATTACTAGGCGACCGTCTTACTGATACAGCCCGTCGTGTGCCAGGAATTGGCCAACATTGGCTTGACCAACGTCTTCTCGGTTAATCGACCTGAATACACTCCGTCCAGCACTGTCATACGCACGCGCAGCCTGAATGCTCCAACGCGGTATCGCAATCCGGCCGAATGGCGCACTCCAGACGACAAGCCTATATGCTTCACTTGTGGCCGTATCGGCCATATTTCACGTCACTGTCGGTCTTCGTGGATTTCGAACCCCTGGCGCTACCTCCCATCCCACGGCCCTCATGCTGCTCCTCGGTTCCCCCTGCAAACGCAGCCAGTACATTCCGACGACACTTCTCTCCCTACCCGCGCTAGCCGCTCTCCTTCGCCACGTCGCCGCTTCTCCCGATAGCCCACATCTCGCCGATCACCGTCCCCTAGCTCCTTCTGGCTCACCCTTCCGGAAAACTAACGGGTGCAGCACCTGGAGGTGATGCTGCCAAACCGGCCCGATGCAAAAATCCTCTTCTGACCTCGCCCACACATCGGAACCTCTTTAGAGTGAACGTGGATGGTGTACCTGTTACGGCTCTGATTGACACTGGCGCGCACGTATCTGTGATGAATGCTCAGCTTCGGAATCGTCTCAAGAAAGCCCTTACTCTTGCCCCGTCGCCTGTGGCCCAAGTCGCCGACGGTGGAACACCAGCCGTTATTGGCATGTGTCCGGCTCGCTTGAGTGCCGCCGGACATCATACTTCTGTTTTATTTTACGTTCTAGAGCACTGCCCTCACGACCTCATTCTGGGCGTTTAGAAGAACTTGTTGTTGGGCGAGTTGGTACATATTAGCGAACATTGTTTAACTACGCGAACAAACGGACCACAGAGCCAGCATGGGACAAGGGCGGGCGCAGTCCTTGTCCAAGGACTGCGCCCGTACTTGTCCCATGCTGTCTCTGTCGTCCGTTTGTTCGCGTAGTTAAGCAGTGTTCGCTCATTCTGGGCCTTGACTTTCTGTCTACACATTCCGCTTTGATAGACTGTTCTGCTGGTGTTGTGCAACTCACTCTACCTTCTGTTATTGACCCTCCCGATGGTGCGCCGATACGGCTATGTTTCGCAGAGCATATTTGTCTCGCACACCGTGCCGTTACTTACATAGGTGTCTCCCCCGTTCCACCTATACCAGACTGTGACTACATCGTGTCACCTAATCCGGATGTCCTGCTCTCGCATAACGTCGGTTTTCCTCACACCGTCATTACCATTTCGGACAACGCGTCCTGCCTTCCACTTGTGAACTTTGGACTTTGTACACAAGTACTCCCGCGCGTAATATCCCTGGCGCAAATAACGTTGGCCAGAGACTACAACATTTCGGCTTTAACTTGTAATAGCTCCTCGTGTTCAACTCTTGCTTCGCCCCCTGTCCCTTCAGAATTGAATGCCCTAACAAAAATGATTGCTCCCGAGCTTCCGCCCCGGCGTGCTAATGAACTACGTTGCCTCTTTGCCTCATACTGGGACATATTCGACCTTGGAGAACGCCCTCTAGGACAAACATCTGTCGTAAAACATCGAATAAACACCGGTGATGCGAGCCCGATCCATCGGCGACCCTACCGCGTCTCACCTACTGAGCGACAAATCATCCAACATGAAGATGACAAGATGCTTTCTCGAGACATCATCGAACCTTCTTGCAGCCCATGGGCGTCGCCTGTTGTACTAGTTAAAAAGAAGGGCAACAGTTGGCGATTTTGCGTGGATTAACGACACCTCAACAAGGTAACCAAGAGAGACGTCTATCCGCTACCACGCATTGACGATGCCCTGGATTGCCTGCATGGAGCACAATATTTTCCGTCCATCGACCTTCGCTCCGGCTACTGGCAATTTGCCGTCGACGACATGGACCGCTAGAAGACAGCATTTATTACTCCCGATGGCCTGTATCAGTTCAAATTGATGCCTTTCGATTTATGTAATGCCCCGGCCACATTTGAACGAATGATGGACGCCCTTCTACATGGTTTCAAGTGGTCCATCTGCCTCTGTTACCCCGACGACGTGATCGTTTTTTCTCCGACTTTTGCGACACACCTCGAACGCCTATCGACAATCCTATCTGTTTTCCGTCAGGCGGGGCTACAATTAAATTCGTCCAAGTGCCACTTCGGTCGTCGGGAAATCTCTGTGCTCGGGCATCTCGTCGATTCTTCTGGTGTACGCCCTGATCACGATAAAATACGGGCAGTGAAAGACTTACCCGTGCCAACATGTGCCAAGGATGTTCGCAGATTCTTGGACCTTTGCTCCTACTTCCGTCGGTTTGTCCGAAATTTTGCGAACGTTGCACGCCCTCTCAATCAGCTCCTCAAGTAAGACGCCGCGTTCATTTGGGGCCCTGAGCAAGCTGGTGCTTTCACCGAGCTGATTGGGCTCCTTACATCCCCGCCCATTCTCGCTCACTTTGATGCGTAAGCTCTAACTGAAGTCCGTAACGATGGCAGTGGCCACGGTATTGGCGCTAACTTGGCACAGAAACAACAAGGGCGAAAACGTGTTATTGCCTACGCCAGCCTCCTTCTTTCCTCTGCTGAGCTCAATTATTCCATCCCCGAACGCGAGTGTCTGGCTCTCGTTAGGGCAGTGGGTAAATTCCGCTCCTATTTGTATGGCCGCCAATTCACAGTCATCACTGATCACCACGCTGTGTGTTGGCTTTCGTCCCTGAAAGATCCTTCAGGGCGCCTTGGCCGCTGGGCTCTGCGCCTTCAAGAATACTATTCAGTTACCATCAGAACTATTCTTCCGTGTAGGTGTTGATCTTGTAGGCCCTTTTCCAACGTCTGATTCGGGAAACAAGTGTTTTGCTGTAGCAACAGATTACGCCGCCCGATATGCAATCACACGGGCTCTTCCGACAAGCTGTGCAACCGATGTCGCCGACTTCCTCCTTGAGAACTTCATCCTTCTCTACGGCGCCCCTCGACAGCTCCTCACCGACCGCAGCCGCTACTTTCTTTCTAAAGTTGTCAACGACATTCTACACTCGTGCGCGACTAAACACAAACTTGCTACTGCTTACCATCCACAAACGAACGGTCTAACCGAGCGCCTTAACCGCACCCTTACTAACACGCTGTCCATGCATGTCTCCGCTGACCATCGCGACTGGGACGTTGCGCGGCCGTTCGGTACTTTCGCCTATAATTCTTCTCAACATTATACCGCCGGCTTCTCTCCATTCTTCCTCTTGTTTGGCCGCGACCCTACGCTACCTTTCGAGACCATCCTGCCTGCTAGTCTGAATTTCACATCTGAGTACGCCCGTGAAGAGGTACTCAAAGCACAAGAAGCACGCCATATTTCCCGACGTCCACTTGTGGAGTGACAGGACAATCAGTGGCGCTTATATGACGCCCGCCATCGTGACGTCCATTACACACCGGGCGTCCTGGTTCTCCTTTGATCGCCGTCGCAACGCGTTGGCCTCTCGGAGAAGTAACTTTCACGCTACTCCGGCCTTTACCGTGTCTTGTGTCGAGTAACGGCCGTCGCGTACGAAATCGCCCCTTTTGAGCCAACCTTGGCTCAGCATCGCTCCGACGTGGTCCACGTTGCGCGTCTTAAGTTGTATCGCTCGCCCGCCCCCTAACCAGCACCGAGCCGGTGCTTCAGCCGCCGGGAGTCATGTGACACGGTGACGAAGAGGATGTTTTTATCTCGGTCGGAAGAAGACGACGCTCTGGAATTCGCGCGCTGCGTACCATCTTGTCAGCCCCTACGATTATTGTATATATCCTGCAAATATACGTCTGATTGTTTTTAACCCCGTAACAACAACTGTATTAAAGTCGCCGGCTGACGTGACAGAGTAACCATTTGCAGAAACAAAATTGAGTAACTGCTCGCAAAATAAAAAAAAAGCTTGACAGATTTACATGAAGGGCCGGTAACAAACAGAAAAAACATGCTTATTTACACAAACTGACAATATTTCAAATTCATCACATAGCCTAGAAAAAGAAGAAAGCAGTTCACACTTTACATTCGGCTTCATCTATAACATGTCTCCACCACCACGACGATTTTTCCGAGTTAAGCAGACGTATTAGTAACATGAAAACTAGTTTCAGTTAACATGACAGCGTCGAACAAAAAATAAAAACTAGAGATAAAACAATCCATTTCTGCTTCCTTGTTGTAAAGTGAGCGAACGTTTAACTGAAGGCATTTTAGTGAATTCTTGCGCTGGTTCGTTGCAACGGCGTTTACATCCTTTGGAAGAAGGTGATTGTCATTAGTCATTTCAAACTCCGACAACACATTTTACAGCCATTTGTTGGATACATTAGAATATGCTATGACGGAAGGTCACGCATATTGCGCACTACGATTGCCGACTGGCCATCTGTTTTGCGCATGAAGATCTTTCCATTCCTGTGCCAGACATACTGATATGCATTTTGTTTTGCCCAGTCCTTCGCCAGTCGCAACAGATGTCGTTTATGACTAGTCATATTTTCCATAATGGCAATGTTGCTTTTTTCGTCCCTCAGTTTATTCCTTTACTTGAGCCACGTATCTCTGACAGCTTGCCTGGTGTACCTAACTATTATTCCTGGGATCTTATCGTGCTTTGCAGGTAGCCAGTGAATTGCATCGACGTCTGCGCTCGAAAGCCTTGAAACTACTATCGTGTAGGCCACAGCGTTTACTTTATCTAGTAGATTTTCAGATTCGGTGGATTGAATTCCATGGAATTCAAGGTTTAGCTTTCTTCTCCTCCATTCAAGATCATTGAAGTCACTTCGCAACTTTTCATTTTCTTCTTTTTTTTTCAACCTTTCCAAAATTTCCTGTCTGTTTTGAATATCCTTTGTCTCTTTTTCCTGGGTAGTTAGCCTTTCTAGCACTTCGTCATACTTTTCTGAAATTAGCTCTACAGCTGTTTCCATGCTAGCTACACTTTCTTTAAGCGGCATCCGCTCATCTAATTTTCCATTTATAGTAACGAGTAGTGTTTTAATGTCGGCTATCTCGTCATCAGCCAGCTTTTCACCTTGACTGTCTCCTTTGCTGTTTCCATTTTGCATGTGGGGCATGCCCGTTTCTTCTTGGCTGACTCCGATTTACTTTTGTACTGCTTTACGGTAAGCCCAGCACATGTTCCGAGATGGTACAATTTGTTGCATACGCGTACATTTGGCCGACATTTCCTCGGTCGTAATCTTCTTATTGCATGAGGTACAAAAGTCTGCCGGCATCATGCGTTACAGACAGCAGTTTCAAGCAAAACAACAACAAAAAAAGGACGATAGCAGAATAGTAGGGCAGCGGCAATTGCAGCAAATAGCACATATTCTTAAAAGCAATCACAAGGAACGACACCAACCTGCGAAAAGCAGAGCGGTGTTCAAGCAATGGTCTTTCGTGCTGCCGCTGCCACCGAGTGCTGGTAGATCAGAGCAGGCCGTCTTTTATCTTCAGAGAAGGTCGCTTGTCGCCCTGCGGGTGGTTCTAGGCAGTTCGCAGATCTAGGTAGTTCTGCCGCACTTCCGCAGTCGGGTTCCTTCGTCAGGTTCAGCGTAGGCAACCAAGACGGAACTGCTAAAAAACAGAGCAGTGTTCAAGCGATGGTCTTTCAAGCTGCCGCTGCCGCCGAGTCAACATTTCCACATTTGGTCAATATTTGGTCAAGATTTCCACTTAAGTACCGATCACCACCACGAGCTCTGCTGGCTCTCCTCGTTGGAGGACCGTACAGGGCGTCTTGGGCGTTAGGCATTCAGCTTCCAAGCATGCACTTTCCCTGCAGTGTACAAATACGGCCGTTTACATCAGGACGCCCACTGCTTGTCCCGCCACCCTGTTGACCCACCGGAATCCACAGACCTTGAATCCAACACCAGTGTTATGGACTTCCTCAACAATGGCGATTAACAGCGCCGTGATCACTTTCTATGAACCATCATAGATTGGTTAAGCTCGCCAGCTCCTGATCCTTCCCTGCGTTTCTTCTGTATGTATGACGGAGTCCTGTACAAACGCAACACGCACCCTGATGGTGCTGACCTACTGCTGGCCGGACCGGGGCACCTTCAACGCACAGTACTTCACCAATTCCACAACGCACTCACCGCTGGGCATCTTGGTGTTTCTGGAATTTTAGACCGAGTCTGGCGCCGTTTCTTCTCGCCTTGTCTCTACTGCTCTGTGCGCCGGTATGTGACTGCTTGCGACCAGAGCCAACGCCGGAAGCCCACTCCCATAGCTCCAGGTCGGCTTCTACCATCCATCAATATTGCCACAGAGCCTTCCTTTCGCGTGGGACTCTACCTACTTGGCCCTTTCCCTTTCTCAACTAAGGGCAACAAATGGGTTGCGTTTGCAACCGATTACACCACGCGCTTCGCTATTACGGGAGCTCTGCTACAAGTTGTGGCACTGACGGTGCGGATTTCCTCCTACACAACGTCATCCGGCACCACGGTGCTCAACGTCAGGTTTTAACGGATCGTAGGCGTTGCTTGTCAAAGGTCATTGATGATATCCTCCGCCTATGCTCTACTGAGGATCAAATAGCCGCTGCTTACCATCCATAGACGAACGGTGCCACAGAGCGACTGAACAGAATGCTTACTGACATAATAATATTATAAATAATAATAATAATAATAATAATAATAATAATATTAATAATAATAATAACAATAATAATATTAATGTGGCGAAGAGGAAGACGAAGAAGGCGCTCTTGTGTCGGCTGTGCGCGCGATCAGCGTTCGCCTACTGTCAGTGCGACTAGACTGTGCCTAGTGCCTTATAATAAATAATCTTATTACATTTGGTGGAAGGTGCTGCACTCCCCGACCTCACCCTGGAGCTTCGCAGCCGAACTTTAACATCTGCTCCAGCCTCTACTATGAACGACGCTCCCTCCAATCCGCTTGGCGCATCTGCCGCTCCTGTCATGTGCGGCGCCGAGCAACGGCAGCGGGACCCTCCTGTTTTTAGCGGATCAGGTGAGACTGACGTAGAAGCTTGGCTCTCTACCTACGAGCGCGTCAGTGAACACAACAAGTGGGATGACCCGACGAAGCTCCGTAGCTTCATCTTCTATCTTGCTGACGTTGCGCACCTCTGGTTCTACAATCACGAACGGGAACTGCAATCCTGGTCTGCTTTCAAAACTGCATTCGCGGATGTCTTCGGTCGCCCGGCCTTGCGGAAACTCCGTGCTGAACCAAGGGCCGAGCCGGGCAGGGCAGCGGCTGTAGCTCACCAGGAGGGCGCTGTGGGATTTTACGCCGTTGGCACGCCGCGCAAGCGCGTACGTACTGGCGCACGAAATGATACATGCCGTGCCAGTAGAAACGCTGCCTTAGCCGAGTATACGTTTTCAGAACACCGGCGTGACCATTATGAGGAGCAGCATGAAAATAAGCGCATATGTCAGAACGCATGTGTCGTGGTATCACCAGTAGCCATTTGCGACCATCAGGCAAATAATTTCTGCGGTAAAGAACGTTGTCGCGGACAGTAAAGTGAGCGGCTTGGCGACGAAGTGTTCGAGAAGAGGGTGTGGCGGATGGGTCGTGGAGGAAATGCAGCATAGTTGAAAGCAGCGGATCCTTACGCTGCTCGTCCGGCATATCAGCGACCTTGAAGGCTGACATGGATGCGAAGAGCGGAGACACTGAAGCCACATCACAAGGTAGCGGCGATCGGGAAAGCGCATCAGCGTCAGAGTGCTTTCTGCCCGATCGGTAGACAACGCGGATATCATATTCTTGTAAGCGGAGTGCCCATCGGCCTAGGCGACCTGACGGATCCTTCAACGAGGACAGCCAGCAAAGTTAATGGTGGTCGGTGACAATGTCAAAAGGGCGACCATATAGGTATGGACGAAATTTGACGAGCGCCCAAATAATGGCCAAGCACTCCTTTTCAGTTACTGAGTAGTTGGCTTCTGCCTTCTTTAAAGTGCGGCTCGCATATGCGACGACGTACTCGTCATAGCCGTCTTTCCGTTGTGCGAGGACTGCACCAAGTCCGATACCGCTGGCGTCCGTATGTACCTCTGTAGGCGCTGTGGGATCGTAGTGTCGAAGAATCGGTGGCGAAGTAAGTAGGCGACGTAGTTGCTGGAAGGCTTCGTCACAGGAAGTTGACCACGCGGAGATGCCGTTGGTAGCGGTAAGCAAATTGGTCAGTGGTGCGATGATAGTCGCAAAATTGCGCACAAAACGCCGAAAGTAAGAGCAGAGCCCTATAAAGCTGCGGAGCGCCTTAAGTGTAGTGGGCGTCGGAAACTCTGCGACCGCGCGAAGCTTGGCTGGGTCAGGAAGCACACCGTCCTTCGATACAACGTGACCCAATATAGTTAGCTTGCGAGCAGCAAAACGGCACTTTTTGATGTTAAGTTGGAGGCCAGCAGAGGTAAGGCAGGTCAGTATCTCACGCAAGCGAACGAGGTGCGTCGGGAAATCTGGCGAAAACACCACGATATCATCAAGGTAGCACAGACATGTTTTCCACTTGTAGTTGCGAAGGATGGTGTCCATCATACGTTCGAAAGTAGCGGGCGCGTTGCAGAGCCCGAATGGCATGACGGTAAACTCGTACAAGCCATCGGGCGTAATGAAAGCTGTCTTCTCACAGTCATCATCTGCCATCGGCACTTGCCAATAGCCGGAGCGAAGATCCAAAGATGAGAAGTACTCCGCGCCTTGCAAGGAGTCGAAGGCGTCATCTATCCGAGGCAGCGGATAGACATCTTTACGAGTGATCTGATTGAGTCGACGGTAATCCACACAGAAGCGTATCGACCCGTCCTTCTTGCGTACTAATACTACAGGAGACGCCCAAGGACTGTGGGAAGGGCGAATGACGCCACGGTGCAGCATGTCGTCGACCTGCTCGTTAATGATCTGTCGCTCAGCTGCCGGCACGCGGTATGGTCGCTGGCGTAAAGGAGGATGGGAACCAGTGTGTACGCTGTGAGTGACGGTTGCCGTACGCCCCAGAGATAGTTGGTCACAGTCAAACGACGAGCGAAAAGTCTGAAGACGCGCGAGGACTTGCTGGCGATATGGAGGCGGCAGATCGGCGTCTACGACAGATTCAAGAACGTCTGACGACGACGACAATGATGATGATGATGTGCACGGCACGGGAGAAGTGAGGGCGTCGAGTTCATAACAGGCCGTGTCGTCGGAAACATCGAGAATGTGAAGCGGGTCAAGGGGCTGAACACGACCGAGTGATTCGCCGCGCAGTGACGTCACATGGTAGTGAGACGGGTTACACACAAGCATGGAGGATAATCCAGACACAGTGGTGAGGACGGCAAATGAGAGAGGTAGGGCCTTGCGACGTAGAAAAATCGGCGACGGTGTAAAAAGTACTGTAGCGTCTGGCGCGGTAGAGCAAGAGACGGGCACAAGCACACACATGTCGGGTGGTATGTCCGTATCGGACACAATAGTGAGCTTGGAGGCTTTTTGTTCAGAGGGGTCAGGCAGCGGGGCGTCGGCAAGCGGGGCGTCGGCAAGCGGGAAGAGCGCCACGTCGGCCCGGGCACAGTCGATGATGGCACGATGGTGAGACAAGAAATCCCAGCCGAGTAGAATGTCATGTGAACATGATGACAACACGAGAAATGCAACAACATAGACAATGCCGGCGATGACCACCCTTGCAGTACATTGAGCAAGCGGGGCTATGTGCTGCGCAGTAGCGGTGCTTAGAAGCGAACGGCTTGACAGAGAGGTTTAACCGCACACTCGGTGACATATTGACTATGTGCGTCGCCTCGGATCACAGTAACTGCGACACTGTTTTGCCGTTCGTCACGTATGCCCATAATACGGCCACACAAGCTATCACTGGCTTTTCGCCCTTTTTTCTGCTGTATGGACGAGAGCCCTCGTGTACTATGGACACAATGCTCCCATACCGACCCGACGCTTCCGAATGCACGCCTGTGTCTGAAGCCGCCAAATACGCCGAGGACTGTAGGCAGCTCGCGCGAACCCTTACGACCGCTGCTCAAGGTCGTCAAAAGCTGCGGCGTGACAGTGGTGCGCTTTCACCAGTTTTCCCGACTGGTTCCCTTGTTTGGTTGTGGCTCCCGCCTCACAGCCCTGGCCTTTCGACCAAACTCCTTCCACGTTATGATGGCCCCTACCGCGTCATAGACCGTACTTCCGCTGTCACCTATGTTGTAGAACCTGTGACACCTTCACCCGACCATAGGCATCGCGGGCGTGACACGGTTCATGTCAACCGACTTAAGCCGTACTATGACCCCCTCATCCTACCTACGCCGTCAGTCGCCAGGATGGCTCCTCTTCTCTCCCGGGGGCCATTGTGGTGAAGGGGAAGACGAAGAAGGCGCTCTTGTGTCGGCTGTGCGCGCGATCAGCGTTCGCCTACTGTCAGTGCGACTAGACTGTGCCTAGTGCCTTATAATAAATAATCTTATTACAATAATAATAATAATAATAATAATAATAAGTAATAATTAATAATCTTTATGTTTTCCATCTTGGCCGCAGTGGCGGCGTGTCGACAAGTGCTAAACCTCTTTTCTGCAAATTCCAGGCATCTACGGACCATCGTTCAAGCGCTACGGAATACCAGAGCAAGCCGCCGATTTACAATGACGGCATCATCGGACTGGGAAAAACCTGCTATCTGCTGCACTATCATCATGTTCAGCCGGGAGACGTGTTAAGCCAGCACCGACAGAAGCGACGCCCGGGATTGGACGCTACCGAGTATAAGAAGAGCCCCGGAGGCGATGTCCTACCATTCTTGGCAGCAGTAGCGGTGTGTCGGCAAGCGCTAAACCTCTGTTCTGCAAATTGCAGGCATCTACGGAGCATCGTTCAAGCGCTACGGAATACCAGAGCAAGCCGCCGAATTCCAATGACTGCCTCATCGGACTGGGAAAATCTTGTTGTCCGCTGCACAATCGTCATGTTCAACAGGGACAAGTGTTAAGCCAGCACCGACAGAAGCAACGCCCGGCATTGGACGCTACCGAGTGTAACAAGAGCCCTGGAGGCGATGTCCTACCACTCTTGGCAGCAGTAGCGGCGTGTCGACAAGCGCTGAACCTCTCTTCTGCAAATTGCAGGTTAGTTGGAACCCGTTTTCTGTAAGTTGTGCTTAGTTGCCTCTTGTTCTTGTCGCCACTGCTGCTGCCCTTGCTCTATTCCTGTTTTTCTTTTTCTGTGGGTGTTTTCTTGCAAACATGCCACTTTCAGACGAAGATGCATGTCGGGGTTTAACGAAAGTTGTGAAGAAGGGCTGGTGTTCGGAGAGTGTTCCTTCATGTACAATTTCGGTAACTGCTCAGGAATAGCAGAATCAACCTACAAATCAAAAAGCGAAGCTTGGTGAAAAAAAAATTAATTATGGTTTAACGTGCCAAAACAACTTTCTGATGATGAGGCACGCCGTAGTGGAGCACTCCGGAAATTTCGACCACCTGGGGTTCTTTAACGCGCACCTAAATCTAAGTACACGGGTGTTCTCGCATTTCGCCCCCATCGAAATGCGGGATTCGATCCCGCGACCTTCTGCTCAGCAGCCTAACACCATAGCCACTGAGCAACCACGACGGGTAGTAGAAAAAGAGATTGAGCACGCAGTGGAAGCGATGACAGATAAATATGACTAACTTAATGGCAAGATAATCATGACAAAGAGATATCGCTTCTAAAAAAACGAGTCTAATCAATTTAATCTCAAGACCGCGCAACTGAAACACGACAGATAACTCAAGATGTAAACAACCTTGAATGGCAAAGCAGAAAACTAAATCTCGAGTTCCATGGCATACCCGTCAGTGAAAACGAAGATTTATTGTCAAAAATTAATGAAGTGGCAGCGGAGCTTCACATTCCAGAAATAACTAAATACGACGTTGTTGCTTTGCACAGGCTTCCAGCACCTAAGGATAAAATACCAGGCATCATAGCACATTTTGCAAGACAGGATTTGGAGACTCAGTTTTTAAGAAAAAATACAGAACTCAACCAGTCAAAAATGAGCGACTAAATTAAGGAAAATTTGACGAAACACAGTAGGGTATTGCTTGTGGTGACTAGACGATGGGCTAAAGTGCACGATTTCAAACATTCCTGGCATCGGAACGGCAAAGTTTTTGTCCGCCAGAAAGATGGAACAACAGTACATCATGTAAGATGCAAGGAGGACTTAGCCAAGATTAAATAGACTTAAGATTCTTTTTCTTCCTTATTATGGCCTCATACAAAGATTACTTTACACCATACGAGTTTAAAGATGTTTGTGGTCTGGATTATGCGAATTCACTTAAGCTGTTTCACATCAATGCCTAGTCAGCTAAGAACAAATCCGCTCAGTTCAAGATGTTGTTCAGCAACCTCGATTTCGCTTTTGACACCATTATGCTTACGGAGACGTGTTACACAGAAGAAGCTAATGCATTATGGTTACCCTCCTACAACACCTATTTGGTGAACCGAATTACCTCTCGTAGAGGAGGCGTGACTATGATGGTGAAGAAACAACTTGTCTGAGAACAAGTGCCGAATTTTTCTTGCGTGCATAAAGACTATGAAATCCTGAGTGTGGCAAGCTAGCTATGTGCTCTGTGATATGCTATGTGATATGCTAACTATGTACGTTTCTCCAGACCACCAGGACTGCGACGTCGCCCTGCCATATATGTCACCTTCGCCTACATGTCTTCCCGCCATGACACTGCAGTTTACTCATTGTTTTACCTACTGTTTGGCCGTGATACCGTTTTGCCCCTTGACACTGTACTTCCATAAGTCACACAGTCGCACATTGCTTATGCCAACGATGCGATTTCTATGGCAGCACAGGCCCGTCAGGTTGCCCGCGCTCGTCTTACGGATATCCAGGTTTCGAAGAAGTCCTGTTATGATACACACCGTATGGACGTGCAGTATTTACCTGGTCCCTCGTGCTCCTGTGGTCATGATCTTGTCGTGTGTGCATATCGGAAAAACTTCTGTCGCGATAGTCAGGTCCCTTCCGAATACTGCGACAACTTTCGGATGTGACGTACAAGGTTGCTTCTGAAGAGCCAGGCCTGTTTTTCGTACAGCCAAGCGCCGACGTTGTTCATCTCTCCGGGTCAAAACCCTACGTGCGTGCTTCTGCCGGGCCATAATCGCTTGCGCCGGGTTGGCGCTCCAACGCCGGCGGCGTAGTGTCGCGATGCTGTACAGGCGGTGCATGCAGACAAGACACGATAAAGAGGAAGTGTAGTTGTTGCTGGGCCGCTTCGGCCGGCGTGTTCTAGTGTCATTTCATTTCATTTTTATTTCCTCAAAGACCCCCTGTAGAGGGTTTTACATAAGGGTTGGGGTTAACGTGAGAAAGTAAAACATTTTTTTTTCGTGATGACAGGTGGGATGTAACTTTGTCTAGGAAGGTTGATGGACAGGTGATGGCTGCAATTTCATGGGGAAGGTCGTTCCAGTCGCTTGCTGTTCGGAGGAAAAATGACTTGGAAAATGCAGTCGTATGGGCACGTTGGCGTGAGACTTTCAGCGGATGACCCTTTCGGCGAGACGTGCGTGATGGCGGTGCGCAGATGCATGGCTGCTGTTTGAGCTGGGATTATTAAAATTTGTAAAATAGGCACAGGCTAGAAATACGGCGACGGAGGGAAAGACTGCATAATTGGGACTGTAGCTTGAGAAATGAAACACTCATATGGGATGAGTATGAGCGGTGAATGAAACGGGCGGCTCTATTTTGCACAGCTTCTGATGAGTCAATGAGGTAAGCTTGCTGTGGATTCCATATGGCGGATGCATGCTCAAGTTTTGGTCTGATTAATGCTTTATGAGCAAGTAGCTTTACATTTTCAGGGGCGTCGTGAAGATGATGTTTAAGAAAGCCTAGTTTTCTATTCACAGATGATATTAGCTTTGTTACGTGCTCGCGCCATGATAAGTCATTGCTGATAGCGATGGCGAGGCAAGTATAGGACGGGACGAGTTCGACAGGAGAATCGGAAATCTTATAAGTAAATAAATGCGGGTTGTGACGATGACGAAAAGATATGAGCTAGCACTTATTGGGATTAAGTGTCATCAACCAGTGATTGCACCGTGACTGAATGCGGATAAGATTATCCAGAAGGGATTCGTGATCAGCGGTATTAGTAATTGGGGCATAAACAACACAATCTTCGGTGAACAGACGGACATGACATGATAAATTTGGTGGTAGATCATTAATATAAATTAAGGATAGGAGGAGGCCAAGGACAGTTCCCTGAGGAACGCGCGATGTTACTGTAGTGGAAGTGTAAGCAGTGGAAGTGGAATTGCAGAAGGAAATATAATATGGATAGAATTGAACATACCCTCAGGAACGTAGGAAGCCTAAAAACAGTGAAGAAGAAACTAGGAATAGGCAAGAATCAAATGTATGCGTTAAGGGACAAAGCTGGCGATATCATTACTAATATAGATGAGATCGTTCAAGTGGCTGAGGAGTTCTATAGAGATTTATACAGTACCAGTAACTGGCCACCCTGTAGAGTGACTGGCCACACTGTATACGCAATGCCTCATGACTTTGAGCGCACCGGAATCTTGGAAGAACGCTAATATAATCCTAATCCATAAGAAAGGGGACGCCAAAGACTTGAAAAGTTATAGACCGATCCGCTTACGGTGCGTTGCCGACAAAGTATTTACTAAGGTAATTGAAAATGGAATCGGGAACACCTTAGACTTCCATCAACCAAAGGACCAGGCAGCATTCCGTAAAGGCTACTCAACAATAGACCATATGCACTATCAATCAGGTGATAGAGAAATGTGCGGAATATAACCAACCCTTATATATAGCTTTCATTGATTACGAGAAAGCGTTTGATTCAGTCGAAACCTCAGCAGTCATGGAGGCATTACGGAATCAGGGTGTAGACGAGCTGGATGTAAAAATACTGAAATATATCTATAGTGGCTCCACAGCCACCGTAGTCCTCCATAAAGAAAGCAACAAAATCTCAATGAAGAAAGGCGTCAGACAGGGAGATACGATCTCTCCAATGCTATTCACAGCGTGCTTACAGGAGGTATTCAGAGACGTGGCTGATAGGGAAGAATTGGGGATAAGAGTTCACGGAGAATACCTTAGTAACTTGCGATTCGCTGATGATATTGCCTTGCTTAGTAACTCAGGGGACCAATTGCAATGCATGCTCACTGACCTGGAGAGGCAAAGCAGAAGAGTGGGGCTCAAAATTAATCTGCAGAAAACTAAAGTAATGTTTAACAGTCTCGGAAGAGAACAGCAGTTTACGATAGGTAGCGAGGCACTGGAAGTGGTAAGGGAATATATCTTCTAAGGGCAGGTAGTGACCGCGGATCCGGATCATAAGACTGAAATAATCAGAATAATAAGAATCGGCTGGGGTGCGTTTGGCAGGCATTCCAAGATCATGAACAGCAGGTTGCCATTACCCCTCAAGCGAAAAGTGTATAACAGGTGTGTCTTACCAGTACTCACGTACGGAGCAGAAACCAGGAGGCTTACAAAAAGGGTTCTACTTAAATTGAGGATGACGCAACGAGCTATGAAAGGAAGAATGATAGGTGTAACGTTAATGGATAAGAAAAGAGCAGATTGGGTGAGACAACAAACGCGAGTTAATGACATCTTAGTTGAAATCAAGAAAAAGAAATCGGGGGGGCATGGGTAGGACACGTAATGAGGAGGGAAGATAACTGATGGTCATTAAGGGTTACGGACTGGATTCTAAGAGAAGGGAAGCGTACCAGGGGGCGGCAGAAAGTTAGGTGGGCGGATGAGATTGAGAAGTTTGCAGGGAAAACATGGCCACAATTAGCACATGACCATGGTAGTTGGAGAAATATGGGAGAGGCCTTGCCCTGCAGTAATCGTAACCAGGCTTATGATTATGATGATGATGATGATGATGCGGAAGTGATCCCCTAGATCTCATATATGCTTCATCCAAATCATTTTAGAGCCCAGTCTTGAGTGCTCCAGCTAACTAGCCTTGATAGTGCATCACATATGTAACAAATTGTTTCACTCAAAATCATTGAATACCTTGCTGCCAGTTCATACGCAATCCTTGATAACGTAATAAGCTGAAAACAACTTCTGTGATACCCCTGTTGTGCTTTATAGTCAACAGAAAGCATGTAACTGTATGACCCATATGAAATTATAGCAGTAAATTAGACTTAATTTATACATCTAGGCAATGTCACAAAGCTAAGCAAACTATAGCACCGCCTGCAATCACTAACGCAATATTGTGCACATATCACGTACAGTTTAGCATAAAATACGAATTTGGCAAATAACATGGGCTTTACAGCTTGTAATCACAGCATAAGACTATTGCACAAAGTACATTATATATCTCAACTATCAAACAAATGTAGAATGACACAATAGTGCCGCCTTTTCATGCAATTTACGCAGCACGCGAACTAGTGCTAGAACACACTATTCTAGAGTCTAGAAGGTAAACACAGCATACTTTGAGGCAACAATACTCCAGATCCCTATTCAGCATACACCACCACTCAAAAGCCTGTGATGTTGCGGCAGCACATACTCGAGGACACGAGCGTTGGACCGTCCCGCTTGTAACCGTGCGCGGCTTAGCCGTGTCTGCGGAAAGGGATATTGTGGGGGTTGAACCGATGCTGGGTTTTTTGTACCTTTAAGGCCACCCGGCAGATGGAACACACAAGTTTGGCCTCTGCTGCACGTAGGCGGCACCTCCAGACTGACCCATTTGGAGGAAAACGGCAGTCACTTTTTCCTGTCTCTCTCTACGAATACGAATACGATTTATTTCATGTTTGTTCGAAACATGGGGAGATGGAAGCAAAGCCTGCTGAACAGCAGCTTGACAAGCTCCCACCCCCCTTGTTTACAAAGGCAACATCAGCTCATACAATATACATATACAGATCAGCATACACACACGCGCGCGCGTTTTGATGGATATTTTATGCATTACTAAATATGGTGAAAGACAATTCCCGTAAAATATATACAAGTGCGAAACGAAATGTAAGTATGCGTGATTGAAAATACTTCAAAGATTTGAAAGAACAGGGGTTATAAAATCAAACAGAATAATTAATAGGTACACAGAGCACACAGATCAAACCTTAGAAGAACTTTCTATAAAAGGTAGTGCATAGGTAGCACATTTGTGGCATTTGAGAAAGAAAGAAGGCATTACTTTTTCTCAACGCTATTCCTTACGAACTAAAGGAATAAATCTCTGAATTCTATTTTCGAGATGCTCATCATATCAATTTTCTTGCGAAAAAAATAATTTAATACACTTGGTACTGTGTGTCGTAACATTTGTTCACCGTAATTAGTGCGGCTACGCTGGACTTCCCAGCGCTCAGGATGCCTAGTTGTATAATAATGGGTATTCGTTTGCCAGCTTAGTTATGAGATTATTGCCGTGTTTCTTTTCATCTCTTAACTTTTTACAAATGTGATAGTTATACATGTTCTCTATGTTAATTAGTCTAAACTTTCTAAGCAAGCTGTCTGCTCAGTAGCCAGGTGGAGAATTTGCAATAATCAGGATTACTTTATTTTGCATTACCGTCAGTTTCCTGACGTTTGTTGAGGTTGTCTTGCCCCACACTAAAAAGCAGTAATTTATGCGCGACAAAAACAGTGAATGATAAATGAGCAGTCTTGTGCTTACAGGAAATAGGTCTCGATGCCTTTAGAATAATCCTATAGTGCGAGCTAGGGTCATAATAACATGATTAGTGTGCGAGTCCCAGCGCATGTGCTCCGAAAAAATTACGCCTAGAGTTTTAAATTCTGTCACAATTTCTATCGGGTGACATTGTATTTGAAGAAGATTATTTGGAACAATGTCTCTGCGCTTCGCTCGGAAAACGACAGCTTTAGTTTTTTGTATAATAATAACCGAGCCGTTGCAGGAACACCAATCATGAAGTTTACTTGAAGTACTGTATGCGCGATTAACAAGTTTTTCGTAATCGTCACCCTCAAAAAACCGGCTGGTGTCATCTGCGTAGATCAAAAATTTCGCATCATCATCAATGTTAACAATGTCATTTCTGTAAATATAAAATAAATACGGTCCCAACATACTGCTCTGAGGAACACCAAAAAAAGTAGATTTAAATGTGCAGGTGCTCTTGTTTACTGTAACAGACTGCATACGAGTACTAAGGTATGATTCCAATAACTTCAAGGCAACACCACGAATTCCGTAGAATTCTAATTT
This sequence comes from Dermacentor variabilis, assembly GCF_050947875.1. Taxonomy (NCBI): domain Eukaryota; kingdom Metazoa; phylum Arthropoda; class Arachnida; order Ixodida; family Ixodidae; genus Dermacentor; species Dermacentor variabilis. The sequence goes on along the minus strand of NC_134574.1, from coordinate 2,797,811 downwards.
TGTCAGCAAAATACCCCGGTTAAGAGAATCAAATGGCTTTGTAAAGTCTATGAAAACTCCCAGTACGTATTGTTTTTGTTCAAGTTTTTTTTTAGAATGAACTCTTTTTGAAAAAGCAGGAGACGTTCGGTGGAACAATGCTTCCTAAAACCGTATTGACAGTCAATCAGGATGTTATGTTTATCTGTAAATAAAACCAGACGTGAATGGATTGCATTTTCAGGTACTTTAGAAAACATTGGTAATATAAAAATAGGTCTGTAATTTGCTAAATTATTTTGTCACCTTTTTTGTGTAGAACACAAACCTTTGTGCATTGTAGCTGTGCTGGAAATACTCCACTTGACAACGATTGAAAATATGGGCAAGGGGGACCGCAATAATGTCAGCAATGAATTTGATCGGGCGGACTTGAATGTCAAAGATATCATTGAAGTCAGTATTTCTTAATTTCATTATAATAGAGAACACTTCCGTTTCCGAAACTGGACTCAAATAAATTGTCTCAAGACAACTGCCAGTCAAGTATTGGGTACAGTCTCCAGATGGTGCAGGAAACTTCAACTTTACTAGATAGTCGTTGAAAACGTTAGTTAGTTAGGTTGTGCCATTCACAACCATTTCACTAACTCCTTCTGACGCCTGCTTGTTTTGAAATATTGCGTTTAGTTTCTGCCATGTCACAGCCGTGTTTTTGGATGATCCTAAAAAAAGGTATTGAAATAGCTATCTCTGGCATGCTTAAGGTCCTTGTTTCAGAAATGGAAAGCTTGTTTCGTAAGTGGTCTTAACAAGTTAAAAAAAAAGATATCAAAATATATGTTTGCATCAGATGAAGAAAGCACGTTCTCCCAAGATACAGTTGATATTTTTTGGCGAAAATTTTCTAATTTTCCGGATGAAACCTTTCTTGAAGGGATCGGAAGGTTAGTCTGTTTTTCACGATGTGGGATAACTACGTATACAGGTAAGTGATCATTAAGATAGGAAGCTATGACTCTGGATGCAAAATTCTTGATGGAGGAGCTGAGGAGAAAGAAATCTATTAGTGTCGAAGACGTACTAGTAATTCTAGTTGGAGAATAAATAACATTATTTAAGCCATAGCTCTCGTATAACCATATAATTTCTTTTAACTCACGAGTATTAGAAATAAAGTAAATGTTAATGTCCCCACCACAAATTAAATTAAGCGTATTAGTTATGCAGTGTTGATCACCATTAGGGGGTCGGTACACGACAAAAAAGACTTGGTTACACAGTGCTATTGTCAACATTTCGCATTCACATTTCGAAAAGGTAAAATCAGGCAAGAAGTCACATCTGAGATTTTCTTTCGCTAACCAGGCAACACCACCACCACGGCGTAAAGAGTGATTCAGGTAGAACACATCATATCCGGGTATTGAAAAGAAATTGTCATCACTAGTAAACCAAGTTTCTGAGAGCATAATGACGTCAAAAGAAAAACCAATACTATCAAAAAATAAATCTAAATACTGATGTTTATTTCTGGCAGACTGGACATTCAAAAGAAAAACCTTTAAACCTCTGAGACACCTCTTACCAAGGTGCGACTTTAGTTTGCAAGGAGTAATATGCACAAACAGGTCGCGACCCTTGTAGATTAAGCAAGCGTCATCAAGTGATCTTTAGATTTGATAGCAATGGCTGTGTCACCTTCTTTCTTTCTGACGAGAACTTTGCGCGCCACTCTGCCAAACGAAGCGATAGTTTTTGTCACGTGCCCATTGCTTTGCCTCCCATAGAAGGGCTCGGGTTTGTTTAGTCAGATTATTTTGGATGTACACATTTTTATCTTCATATTCATCGTTGAATTTCATTCGGTTTTCGAACCAGTCATGATGAACAGCCTGCCGAGCGAAGCGAACAGTGTTTCCAGGCGTCTTATCAGGTTTGCGTCGCAACCGGTGAATTGCTGTCATGTCACTAGTCGTAAGCTACGGAAACTCAAGGGAAGCAGCACAGGCGTTCACTTTGACTAGAAGATTTTCATGATCTGTTTTTTGTATGCCGTGAATTTCTAGGTTTAGCTTCCTGCTATGTCTCTCTAGTTCATTGATTTGTTTCTTGATCTCTTCAATCTGTCCATTGCTTTGGTTGCCTCAATCTGTTAAATGTGCTTTTTCATATCAGTAAAGCCCTTGTCCTGTTGGCTAAGCTCAGCGAGTGCTTTGTCAAGCTTTTCAGACATCACCTGAGCACTTTCTTTCATTGAAACAACAGTGTCTGAGAGCGACTTTACTTCTTCTTGAAGCTCTGCAATCATAGCAATTTTAACTCCTCGACAGGTTGCACAATGCCACTGTTTTCGAGCAGATTCCCCTTTTGATTTGTAAGTTCTGTCTGAGATACCTGAACAAGAACCCAAATGGTACGAGCAAGAACACTCTTTACACACCATGCAGTCATCATCAGGTTCCACAGATTTGCCACACTCAAATCATCTATCGTCCTGCTCAATACACATCTTTGCAAGCTACAGGGCAGTGCTGCAGCAGCACAGGGTAATGAATGTATGATAGGTTCAAGTGTTCAGTGACAAACCTGCAAGTAGACGAGCAGTCAAAGATGCACCGTTTCTGTGCCGCTACAGCTGCCCATGTTCCCAGGGAAGTCAATGGCAGCTTCTTTTATAGCGGCAAAGGCGGGGCGCAGAACTCTGGCTGTGGTCGATGTGCGCAGGTTCAGGTCGGCTGGGTGCGACGGAAGTAGCAGGAAAGCCCAGCTTATCAGAATCCGACCAAGAAGTGCGATCTGCAAGTACACGAGCACTCAAAGATGCGCCTTTTCTGTGCCGCTGCAGCTGCCCATCTCAAATCTTCGTCTCTCTCTCTCACTTTTTGGCCTTTCCTGCCTTCTTCTCTTTTCCATTTACTTCCTTTCTTCTTGGCGGTAAGGGTTAACCCTGTTGCCTATGCTACCTTGGGTGCGCCATATTTCGTTATAGTGACGGCGTACGACTGGCGTCGTGCAGATTTGTTTGCAAGCTCTGCGACGTCCCCTCGTTGGGCTCCGTGGTGGGCGGTCGGCGCTGTTGCCGAAAATACCCATTTTTTTTATGCTCGCGCAAGCTTCTGTTGTCTATAATCGTTGTCTTACAAGATGCCGTGCCGCACAGTGCGAGTGAGAGGAACGGCGCAAATGTGATTAAATTTTCTACCTACGAAGACAAGGACCGAGTACTTTCATCCGCCCCAAGGCTAAAGGGAACATTTTTTGTGATTTGCGAGGACTTCACTCTTACAGTGATATAGGCGCGCTCAAATCTTTTGCAGCATGCCCGTGCCTAGGAAAAACCTTTTAAGCTACGGTGTTACAAACTGATAGTACATGGGAAATGTTTACTTTACGACCATAAGCAAAACCAAGTTATCGAGACTAAAGAATTGCTAGAAACAGGACACAGGACTAGACGGAGCCTTTCTCCTAAACACCGGCACGACAGTTCTGTATCTGTACTGCAGTCCTCGACCGTTCTCGTTGTAAACTGCCGAAACATTAAGAATAAACTAAATGACTTTGCAGCTCTTGTCTCTGCCGTTGAACCGCATATTGTTATAAGCACAGAATCTTCGCTTGATGGTCTTATTCTGGATACGGAAATTTTCCCAGCTGGTTTCGAAATATATCATTGTGACAGGAATGCCCAGGGAGAGGGTGTGTCCCTGCTTATCGATGCTTGCCTGCGATCTGCGGTGTTGTCCACACCTCTGGAGTGCGGCGAATCACTTTGGTGTAGTGTGCCGTTATATAATGGCCGTCATTTAGCTCTTGGCTCGTTCTACCGCTCTCCTGCGTGTAATAATCGTGACGTTTTCATATTCCTATCAAATTTTGTATCTTCGCTCAACCAACATTTTGTTCTATGCGGCGATATTGTTATGCCCAGTGTCCAGTGCAACAATAAATGCAACGTGACAGAGTCGAGTGCTTTGTCGGTAGGCTTTTCTGAGTTTATTTTAGGTAATGACCGGTATCACTTCGTTGCAAAATCAACAAAACAAGGAAGCAGTGGTGCTTGTATCCTTGCCTTAGTTTTGCTAACAGACCAGCCATCATTAGTGATGTTGTGGTCCATCCGGGAATAAGTGACCATGACTGCGATGTTTCACTGCTCATCCCGGTTAGCTATAAAATAGCGCAGGCGGGAACCAGAAGGGTTTCTTTCTAAGAAAAGGTGATTATACTTCCCTCTGCACTCAGCCTAAATCTTTCTTACCGGAATTCACTTGTGTCAGCGAACTTTCAGATTGTAATGGGCTTTGGCTATTGTTTAAACGTATACTTGAAACATTATTTGACCAGTATACTCCTAGTAAATATATGTCTCCTGAAAGACGAGCTGAAAAATCATGGTTGACTCGCGAGGCTCGTTTGCTTATAAAAAAAAAACGACACCTCCGCCTATGCAGCTACAGAAGAAGCAATGATCGCACTCTCTATGATTCCTTAAAATGTCCCAGCAATGAAATAAAATAATGAACAAGGTAGTCTGGCATAATTATTTTTATCCTTTGGGCGCTAAGCTGCAAACTGACTCTAGGGAAGTGTGCAAGTTCTTAAAATCGAATGGAAAAAAAAACAGCTGGAATCCCAAGCTTAGTAGATTGTAACGGTATACGGTATAGTTGTGAATAACGATTATAAAAAGGCCTGTTAATTTAACTCTTCAAATCTGTTTTTACTCCGCCTTATTCTGGAAATCTTCATCCAGTGTCTGAGGCACTAACCAGTGATACCCCTGACCTGATTATTACGCACAATTGTGTCGTAAAACAACTCCAAGATATTAAACCTGGGCCGGACAGTCTTCCTTCGTATGTCCTGCGGGCCTCCTCTGATGTGATTACTCGCTACCTAGTGATTGTGTTCGTCACCATCATCATCATCATCAGCCTGGTTACGCCCACCGCAGGGCAAAGGCCTCTCCCATACTTCTCCAGCAACCCCGGTCATGTACTAATTGTGGCCATGACGTCCCTGCAAACTTCTTAATCTCATCCGCCCACCTCATTTTCTGCCGTCCCCTGCTACGCTTCCCTTCCCTTGGAATCCAGTTCGTAGCCCTTACTGACCGTCGCTTATCTTCCCTCCTCATTACATGTCCTGCCCATGCCCCCCCCCCCCCATTTCTTTTTCTTGATTTCAACTAGGATGTCACTAACTCGCGTTTGTTCTGTTCTGTTCTACAATCTGCTCTTTTCTTATCTCTTAACGTTACACCTATCATTCTTCTTTCCATAGCTCGTTGCGTCGTCCCCAGTTTACGTAGAACCCTCTTAGTAAGCCTCCAGGTTTCTGCCCCGCACGTGAGTACTGGTAAGACGCAGCGGTTTCGCACTTTTCTCTGGAGGGATAATGACAACCTGCTGTTCATGATCTCAGAATGCCTTCCAAACGCACCGCAGCCCATTCTTATTCTGGTTATTTCGGTCTCATGATCCGGATCCGCCGATTGTGTTCAGCAAATCGCTTAAAACCAGCTCTCTTCCTGACGAGAGGAAAATGGCTAATGTAGTCCCTATTCACAAAGCTGGCTCAAAGAATAGTTACGCTAATTACAGGCCTATGTCCCTTACTTGTATTTGTCGAAAATTAATTGACCACAACATTCACAGTTCCGTGATGAAACACCCCCGAAAGCAATAAATTCTTCACCGACTCCCAGCATGGTCTGGCCATTCATGCCTAACCCAATTAACCAAATTCAGTCATAACATTTTCTCTGCCTTCGACAGCCGCGAGCAGGTTGACTGGGTATTTTTAGAATTCAGAACGGCCTTCCACACAGTTACCCACGTCCTATTGCTCCACAAGCTATCGTTTCTTGGCCTGTTATGCCAATTTTTTCAATGGAGTAAAGATTACCTTCAAGGGAGCAAGCTACGAGTCTTAGTAAATTGCTGCATATCAGGCATTGCAATGGTCACTTCGGGTGTTCCGCAGGGATTTGTGTTGGGGCCTTTACTGTTCTTAATCTATGTCAATGACATAGGGGAAAGTGTGACTTGCCAGGCGAGGCTATACGCGGGTGACTGTGTCTGGTATCGTTCTATTAAAGCGCCATGTGACACAGATTCGTCCCGGACCAGGACGAATTTTTCTTCAACTCTGGGGCTTTTCTTTCGAGGAACCCGCTTGGGTTTCCTTTGTAGCAATTGCTACAAACGGGTGGATGTCCAATTTTCCCTTTATTAATTACTTCTCTCCACCTTGTGGGCTTCCGCAGAACTACTACGTCAAGATAATCTTCAGCAAAAATTAGACCGCATTCAACTCTGGTGCGATAATTGGAAGATGTGTTTGAATACTGCGATATCTTACTGCCCTTCTTTTTATGCGCAGGCGCACTCCAATTTTGTCTGAGTACCTTTTAAACAAACAACTTTTAAACAAGATAACCGATTATTAATTTTCATTTCATTTTCATTTTATTACCTTAAAGACCCCTTTCGGGGTATTACATAAGGGGTGGGTGGTACTAAAATGCAGGGGGTTGCCCACTATCTTATTTTCAAGACAGAATACTCGTTACTTCATCCACGATGGCAGATGAGGTGGTGATGGCAGCGACGCGGTGGGGAAGGCCGTTCCAGTCTTTAGCTGTACGATGAAAAAATGATGACGAGCAGGTGACAGTGCGCGCGCTAGGGCGAGCAACATTTAGTGGGTGGCCTGTGCGCAGCGATATGCGTGAAGGCGGTACAATGTAAGGTGCGTGGCGAAGCGAGCTGGTGAAGAATTTATGGAATAATGATAAGCTCGCGATACGTCGACGGTGCGCTAGTGTGTCCAAACCAGACTCTACTTTTAATGGCGATACGCTGATATCATATGAGTATGTCGAGTGAATGTATCTTACGGCGCGGTTCAGTATGGATTCTAATGTGTTGCTGAGGTAAATCTGGTGAGGATGCCATATGGGTGATGCGTATTCGAGTTTTGGCCTAATCAGTGTTTTATATGCAAGTAGTTTTACTTGTTGAGGAGCGTTGCGGAGATTGCGTTTCAGAAATCCCAAGGTTTTGTTAGCAGATGATATGATGTTACTTATATGCGAGCACCAGTTTAAATCATGCGTGATCGTAACGCCTAGGTACTTAATAGAGTTTACAGTGTCGATTGGGATGTCATTAATTGTGTCGATAAAGTCATGCCGATTACGGCTGCGGGCAATTGACTTAGATTTACATTTATTATTGTTTAGTACCATTAACCATTGATCACACCAGGCTGTAATGTTGTTGAGGTCATATTGAAGATAAATGCAGTCATTACTATTAGTGATAGTTCGACAGACAACGCAATCGTCAGCAAACATACGTGCATCGAGTGGAGCAGACGACGACACGTCGTGTGTCACTTGCTGGGCAAAAGTGAGACCCAGCGTTTATTCAGCACTGGTTTTATACACGTTGTGAACAGGCGGGTAACGCCCTTATCACATGGGGGCGTATCGTGCCATGAACACAGAGCGCGCTGCATGCTGAGCAGATTAGATACAGATTACGATACATCCCCCTTCGTAACGAAAAAAAAAAAAAACTTAGGACAAGGAGCGCTTTTAGCTCGGGAGAACAAAAAGAAAGTTAAAGAATCACTGCACATCCAAAACTACAGCAAAGATCAGAGCACTGAATACAGTCACGGCACTTGTTGAAAGTTCGCGTCATACATTAAGCGCAGAGGTGGTCTGCGTTGTCTTGTAGTCCTTGGAGCAGCTGCTTGTTGCGGAACTGTCGGCACAATGCTCGCTGTGCTGTTTGGGTTTTGCGCCGCCTCTGGGTCGTGTTGTGTGCTGGCAGGGGCAGCGTATTCTTGAAAAACACCTTCGTCGTCGTGAGGAGGACCGCTAAGGCGAAAAGATTCTCTGGTTGGCAGCAGATGCTCGCGGTTGCGTCGCAAGAGTTGCCCGTCTTCAGTCATGACAACGTATGACCTTGGTTGACCAGACGACTGAAGAACCCGAGCCTTTCTTCTCCATGATGAGCTGTCTTTTATTCTGACCGTTTCGCCGTTGTTGAGCGGTGCGAGTGGCCCTCTTGAGTAGTCTGTTTGCTGGCGTTTGTCAACCCGCCGGCTTTGTCCGACCTGAACGGTTGGTAGAGTTGTTCGCAGCGAGCGTCCCTGTAATATTTCGGCTGGTGACCAGCCGCATTCCAGTGGAGTTGACCTGTAAGCGAGAAGACCAAGCCAAAAGTCTTGTTTAGCTTCAGTTGTTTTCTTCAAGATTCTCTTGACTACTTGTACCCCCTTTTCGGCGAGTCCGTTGGAGCGGGGAAAATACGGGCTTGAGGTCACGTGTTTGAAATCGTACACTTTTGAGAACATGGCAAAATCTCTACTGGAAAATTGAGGCCCGTTATCAGTGCATACCTCTACAGGTATGCCATATCTGGAAAATATGGCACTTGCTGCATCTACAGTAGTTTTTGCTGAAGTGTCTACGAGCTGTTGGACTTCGGGAAAATTCGATAGGGCATCATAAACACACAAGTAGGACCGACCTGCGTGGCTAAAAATGTCCATGCCGACGCGGTACCATGGTTGGTCTGGAACCGGACGCATAATCAAAGGCTCTTGCGGCAACTTGTAAGCGTACGTTTTACATACAGAACATGCCTGTGCAAACGTCTCGATATCAGTGTTCATTCCTTTGTTTGAAGAGCTGCCAGTTCTTGCGCAGGTCGCCTGTTGTAAGGAGCGGCTCCGGTGCTTTGAGGAAATCCATTTTCCGCCATAGGATCGCTGGTCTTCACGCGTCGTGCAGGAAGTGCATTGCCATGCTATCCCACTTCTGACACCATGCATCGAGTGGAGCAGACGACGACACGTCGTGTGTCACTTGCTGGGCAAAAGTGAGACCCAGCGTTTATTCAGCACTGGTTTTATACACGTTGTGAACAGGCGGGTAACGCCCTTATCACATGGGGGCGTATCGTGCCATGAACACAGAGCGCGCTGCATGCTGAGCAGATTAGATACAGATTACGATACAATACGAATCTGACAGGAAACATGCAATGGAAGATCGTTAATGTATATTAGGAACAGGAGGGGATCTAAGACTGAACCTTGGGGTACGCCTGATGTTACGGGAAGAAATTCTGGGGTAGTATTGTTAACACTGACGGACTGTGATCGGTTACTAAGAAATTCTTTTATCCATGCTAGGACATTGGGGTGGAAGTTCAAGCGAGAATGTTTTAATAATAAGCGTTGATGAGCTACTTTATCAAACGCCTTTGCAAAGTCAAGAACAATTATATCGGTCACAGTGTTAGTATCGAGATTTGAGTGTAGGTCATTAAGAAATGTAGCTAATTGAGTGTCACATGACAGCCCTTTACGGAAGCCATGTTGCGACGGATGAAAAAAGTTATTACTGTCTATGAAATTCATTACGTGTGAGTATATGACGTGTTCCATTATTTTGCAAGGGATACTAGTTATGGATATTGGACGATAATTTAAGGGTGAATTACGGTTACCTGATTTGTAGACTGGAACGACCTTGCTCTTTTTCCACTCGTTAGGAAGCGTGCCTGATGATAGTGATTGGGAATACAGCAGGGTTAATTACATGGCAGAGATGCGCTTCGTGTTTTTTAAGAGCTTTGACGTGATATCGTCAACACCAGCTGATGAGGATAATTTATGATTATCAATTAGTGCGGATATTCCATCTGGCGAAAAAATTATATCCGGCATTGGAGCCATGACAGCAACAGTGAAAACAGGAAGAGGCACGTATGGTTCGGTAGTGATCACAGATGAAAACGCATTGTTAAACAGTTTCGCACAGTCAATATCAGGTAAGATTTCACCATCTTTCGAAATTCTGACACCAGGGGATCACTGGGGATTGATAACCTGCCAAAATTTTTGAGGTTACTCCTGAGCATGCGGGGTAGGTCTGAATGAAAAAATGAGTGCTTCTGTTGCCGGATAGCTATCGGGTAAGCGCGTTCAGATACATAGTATTTTTCCCAGGAGCTAGCGCTTGGCCTCAGTTTAGCGAAGCGAAATTGAGGTTTCTTTTTGTTTTCCAGTTTTTTTTAGTGCGTTAGTGAACCATGGTTTATTACGATTAGAGCGAAGTAAGATGGTTGGTATAAACTGCGCAACGAGGTTAGTCATCTTATTTTGGAAGAGTAACCAGTTTTCTTGTATTGAGCGATTTTAAAAACCTAATTCAAATGATTTATAGAATGCGATTAGTTCTTGGAATGCGAATATCTTGGGGTTTACTTTTCTGCTGACCTGACTTGAAAAACACACACCGAATATATATCGTCAAAGGTAGCAAGGATGTTGAAATTTTTAAAGAGGAATTTCAGAGATGCTCGTCAGAAGGTTAAGAAAATTTTGTATTTCACAAACATCAGATTTATCGTGGAGTACGCCTGGGCAGTCTGGGACCATCAAGTCGGAACCTTTTGTACTATGCTGGAGCGTATTTAGAATCCTATAGCTCGATTTCACACAAACAAATGCTGTTTTAATGTCCATAGTAGCTAAATCAAGCAGGAGTTGAAATGGGACTCACTAGAAAAGTGCCATTTGCGACTTAACCTGGAACTTCTTACCCGCCGTGGTTGCTCAGTGTCTATGGTGTTGGGCTGCTGAGCACGAGGTCGCGGGATCGAATCCCGGCCACGGCGGCCGCATTTCGATGGGGGCGAAATGCGAAAACACCCGTGTGCTTAGATTTAGGTGCACGTTAAAGAACCCCAGGTGGTCAAAATTTCCGGAGTCCTCCACTACGGCGTGCCTCATAATCAGAAAGTGGTTTTGGCACGTAAAACCCCAAATATTATTATTATTATTGGAACTTCTTTACCGGATTTGCTTCAATAAGACTGTCATTAACTCTATATTTGCTCCCACCACATTTTGTATCACGAAGGTGCGACCAGGAATGAAAGATGCGTGAAACCAAGTATTGTACTGATGTCTTCAAACGCTATTTCATTCCACATGTCATCAATGAGTGGCACAAGCTGCCTCACTCCGTAATAGAATGCCAGTCCGAGTTAACATTTTGAGCACTATTGTCGGAAAACTGATGTACTTAATGCACGTAGCTGCTGTTGCCCGCTCTTCGTATTCCGATTTCCTTATTTTCTTGCATTGATAGATGTGATTTCACACCGGGCGATCCTTTCCTTTCTTTTTCTTTTTTCCAGTGGTATTTACAAGGACTACGTGGTGCGTTGAAATAAGGAAATTTGTGGGTGCTAGTTGGAATCGGTTGGCGCAGGACAGGGGTAATTGGAAATCGCAGGGAGAGGCCTTCGTCCTGCAGTGGACATAACATAGGCTGATGATGATGAGCCCATGCCGCATGCTGTATGACTATCTTTGGAAGTTGTATATTTGTACACCCCTTTGCAATTATGCCTTCACCGCGATGCAGGAGACAGGAATAAATAAATAAATAAATAAAAAAGCCAAACCTGGCGTATCTTTCTAAAGTATTCAACACAAGTAGCCTTTTGTTAAAAAAACGGAAAGCAAGGTATATCCGCAGTCCAGCCGAGAAAAATCATGGCAAAGTTATATTTCATCGATTAACACATCAACCACATCCAAGAGACTGCGGGACCAGGTTCGCAAGTTTAGGGGCGATTGTGCTCCCTACACAATGCCCATACTCTCAGCTCCAGGCGCGCCAACAAGTTCACAGACACAAGCAGACATATTATAACAGCACTTTTACACCACATCTATCTCCGCAAACTATACCGCTGCCTTTCTAAAACACAAACTGTGTGCAGAAAAAGAAAAGCTTCCGAGAACGGAAAGTTCAGATAGACCATTTAATATTCCTTCAAAGCTCTATGTAATAAACAGAGTAATCTCTTTGAGTAAAAGGACAGCTCATGGTCCTGACAAAATATATTACACTATGCTGGCTCACCTTTGCCAGAAAACGACGGAGGCCTTGTTGCGCTTCTTTAAGGCGATCTGGGAAACCCCCAATATGCCTACAGAGTGGGAAAAAGCAGTTATTGTTCTGTTCCTGAAAGCGAGAAAGTTACCGAATGCTCCCAGCAGCTGTAGAGCTAACTACTAACACTAACAACCGCTAACAAGACCACTAACAAGTTGCCTGGTAAAATCATATGAAAGCGTAATAAATATAAGAATAACATGAGTTCTCTCAAAACAGATAACTTACTAAATACTCACCAGTGTGGTTAGAAGTAAGGCTGCTCAACAATTACCCACCTTGTTAGTCTTGAACATACCGTACCTGAGGCATTCCTTTACAAACAACACTGCCTAGAAGTCTTTTTTCGACCTAGAAAAAAGCATACGCCACTACATGGATGTATGGTATTTTGCACGACTAAGCACCACTAGGAACACGCGGCAGGATGCTCAACTGTTTGGCCGATTTTCTATCGAACCAGACATTTCAAGTGCGTCTGGGTGCAACAGTGTCCCGACTCTTTGTCCAAGAAAATGAGCTTCCATAAGGTTGCGTATTAAGCACTAGGCTTTTCGTGGCGAAGATGAACTCTATGAATTCAGTTGTACCGTCCAACATTATGGCCTCTTTATACGTCGACGAGCTTCAAATTGCATGCCGTGCTTTGAGTATCTCTACATGCGAAAGGCAAATCTAGAGAACATTAAATAGGTTGACACAATGGGTCAATAAAAATGTATTTCGTTTTTCTACGCAGAAAACTGTGGCACTCGTGTTTTCACAAAAAAGGGGGTTATACCATGACCCAGCTCTGTTATTAAATCAGAGCCCACTACCAGTTAACCACGAGCAAAAATTTTTAGAAATAGTTCTTGATGTTAAAGTAAATTTCATCGCCCACATTAACAGCATAACAACAAAGGCAAAAAAGCGCTTATTTTTTTTTCTTATTTATTTTCGTGACGCTCAATCGCCGAGGAATTGCGGAGTGGAGCGGGTGACAACATATAAACAAAGAAAAGAACAGAATGAAACGTGCAGCGTTATACATCATTAGTGACAAATAGTAAAAGTGAAATAAAATGTAACAGAATAGTACTAAAACAAATATAACTGAACTCAACAGAAATAAACACAGCACGTTATACAATATTAGTGGCAAAATATGAGGGTAAGAAAAATTTGGGAAATGGAAACGCACAGTGGAAAAGAAAAACACGTGAACAAGCAAAAGAAAGGAGTGGGGTGGAGAGATACACAAGATGATTAAGCAGGGCTATCACAATGCAGGTGCCCAGGTAAAGAATGGGAAAAACAGAATGATCAGAAATGGAAACAATGTCGTCGGGTAGGTGATTCCAATCATTTGATGTTTGCGGTATGAAGCAAAATTAAAATGTGTTTGTGTTGCAAAAAATGCCGTTTACTTTGTGTTTATGGTCAATCCGTAATGAACGATTAGTGGGTGGCGTGATAAGCTCGGTAGGTAGTAATGAATGAGAGAAGCCCTTATGTAATAGGCAAAGGCGGAAATACTTACGAGGCAGTGACAGAAATGGCAGCGACGGAGCTTGTTTCATTGACGTTGTGCTTATTTTACGGTGGTAATTAGGAAGAATGAAACGTGCGGCATTACTCTGAATTATTTCTAGGGGCTTCATTAAATTTGCGTGACGAGGCTTCCAGATTTCAGCGGCGTATTCTATTTTCGAGCGCACAAGAGTTCTCCATAGAATCATTTTGAGGGGAGGTGGGGAGTTATTGAAGTTATATCGTAAGTATCGTAATGTGCGGTTAGCACTGTTACTGATCATAATATGGAGTATTTCATGTTATATTATGGGTAACAGTAACCCCCAAGTAACGGTATGATGACACATGGTCGAGTTCGATGTCACCTAGTTTGTACGTTGAGGAGCTAACGTACTGCCGAGAAGCAGTCATTAGTTTGCATTTGTTAGGATCTAAATTCATCAGCCAGTTATCGCACCAACTTGCAATCTTATTTAAGTCTGTGTGCAAGGTATTTTTATCATCATCGTTACGTATTTCCATGTCAAGTACACAGGCGTTTGCATAGAAATGCATAGAAGAAACGCAGTTAGGAAAATTGTTAGGCGAATTGGCGGCAAAAGCGCTGTCCCAGAGCGTCTAAAGGCCGGACTCGCAAGCAGTGTATTAGGTCTCGAGTCTATTGATGTGCACAACATCACTAGATGCCAGAGTAGACGATGAGGATGAACGCACAGAAGCAATTTCGTACGTCATAGGTGTCACCTTGCGCAACATGCGGTAGGGCCCTGTGTATCGCGAAAGGAGCTTCTCTGAAACTCCGACATGACGAGAGGGCGACCACAGGAGCACGAACGCACCAGGCGAAAACTGTACGTCATGGTGGCGGGCGTTGTAGTGACGCCGCTGAGTGGTTTGCGAGGCCGTCAGTCGAGCACGGGCAAGCACGCGTGCATGGTCGGCGAGCGCGATGGCGTCGCGCGCATACTCGCTTGCGGAGATCGCAGCAGGAGGAAGTGCCATATCAAGGGGCAAGGTCGCTTCGCGACCCTACAGTAGTTAAAATGGGGAAAATCCGGCGGTGTCGTGTCGGGAAGAATTATATGCAAATGTGACGTAAGGAAGGGCAATGTCCCCGTCGTGGTGGTCTTTGGAAACGTACTTGGACAGCATATCGATAAGAGTACGGTTTAACCTCTCTGTCAGGCCATTGCTTTGAGGATGGTATGAGGTAGTCAGCTTGTGTTTAATGAAGCAGGAACGCACAATATCGGCGATGACTATTGTGAGAAAGTTACGACCACGGTCAGTAAGCAGCTGTCGCGGGGCGCCATGAAGTAAGATAACGTCACTCAAGAGAAAGTCCGCGAAGTCACGGGCGCAACTGGTATGGAGAGCCCGCGTGATAGCGTATCGCGTGGCGTAATCAGTTGCGACGGCTACCCATTTGTTCCCAGACGATGACGTGGGCAAGGAACCGAGAAGTTCTAATCCAACACGAAAGAACGGTTCCACAGGAACGGTGATTGGCAGAAGATGACCGGCAGGTAGCACCTGAGGTGTTTTCCGACGCTGGTAGGGGTCACAGGCTGTTAGATAGCGTCGGATGGAGCTAGCGAGGCCAGGCCAATAAAAGCGGCGGTGGACGTGGTCGTACGTGCGGGTTACTCCAAGATGTCCTGCAGTGGGTGCGTCATGCATCTCAAAAAGCACAGACTGTCGTAGGTGTTTTGGCGCGACAAGATCAGATCCGTCAGGCACGAAGTTCCTTCGGTACACAATGCCGCCCTGGAGGACATATCGGCAAACGAATGCGTCGGTAGGTGTAGAGCGCACACGCTCGATGAGTGCTCGCAGCGATAGGTCTCGGTACTGCTCATCGGCGATGTTAGCGAAGGCAGAGACAGAGAAAATGCCGTTGGCGGTACTACTGTCATCGTCATCAGGCTCGTCTTCCGGCAGGCAGTCAGCGTCCTTGCGTAGTCAGCCAGATTTGTAGGTGGGAGAATACGAATATTCTTGGGAGGCGTAAGGCCCAGCGACCACGTCTTCCTGTAGGATCCTTCAGTGAGCATAACCAGCAAAGCGCGTTACGGTCCGTGACAACGGAAAAGGGTTGGCCATATAAGTATGGGTGGAACTTCGCAACCGCCCAAACTAGGGCCAGACACTCAAGCTCAGTGATGGAAAAGTTGCGGTCCGCGGGCGAGAGCCGCCTGCTGGCGTAAGCGATAACACGGTCTTGGCCGCGCTGGCGTTGTGCCAGCACTGCGCCAATTCCGTGACCGGTGGCCTCAGTACGGACTTCAGTAGGCGCAGAAGGATGGAAGTGGGCAAGAACGGGAGGCGTAGTGAGAAGGTCGATCAGATGCGAGAATGCAGAGGCCTCGTTATCGCCCCACAGGAAAGGGGCGTCTTTCTTCAAAAGCTCGGTTAGTGGTCGTGCTATGGTCGCGAAATTTTTCAAGAAACAGCGGAAGTGCGAACAAAGGCCGATGAAGCTGTACACATCCTTGGCACACTTCGCAACAGGGAAGTGCGTAAAAGCATGAATCTTGCCTGGGTCCCGTTGCACTGCGTTCGCTTCAACGAGATGTCCAAGGACGATAATCTGGCGACGGCCCAATTGGCACTTCGGTGCGTTGAGTTGCAGGCCGGCTCGACGAAAAACGTCCAGGACTGCTGAGAGGCGCTGGAGGTGGGTAGCGAACGTTGGGCAGAATACTATAACGTCGTCCAAGTAGCACAAACACGTGGACCAGTTGAAACCGTGAAGAAGGGAAACCATTATGCTTTCAAAAGTGGCAGGAGCGTTAGATAGACCCCACGGCATGGCATCACTTTCAAATTATAAAGACCGTCGGGAGTTACAAAAGCAGTCTCCTCGTGGTCGAGATCGTCCACGGCAATCTGCCAGTAGCCAGAGCGTAGGTCAATAGAGGAGAAATAGCGAGCACCGTGGAGGCAGTCAAGGGCGTCATCAAACCGAGGTAGGGGATACACGTCCTTTTTGGTAACCCTGTTAAGGTGCCAATAATCCAGACAAAAGCGCCATGAGCCACCTTTCTTTTTTACCAGTACAACAGGTGACGCCCATGGACTACATGGCGGTTCAATAATGTTCTTGGCAAGCATTCTGCGAACTTCGGCATGAATAACTTGACACTCAGCCGGTGACACTCGATACGGGCGGCAATGAATAGAAGGGGCATTGCCGGTATTATTGCGATGTTTAACAGGTGTAGTTTAAAGTCGAAAATATCGTGGCAGGAAAACAAAACGTGGTAGACCTCACGAGCGTGCTCGGACGGCATGTCGGGCGCAATCATTTTCTGTAAGTAGGCGATAGTACAAGTTGCCGACTGCAAAGGTAGAGGAGGATCAGCTGATCGTCTACTGCAATAAATTCTACTGAGTGATCCTCGAATGGAGCAAAGCTGGGCCAGAGACATCCCGCGTGGCAGCATTTGTGTTGTCAAGTGAAAATTGACCAATGGCAGGCAGACGCGATTCGCCGTAATAGATAAAACTGTGTGAGGTACGGTGATCCCGTGTCTAAGGAGGGCGCCTTGCAGAGGAGCCGCGTCGTAGTGACCGTCAGGTACTGGTGGGGATGACACTAAGTCAACGTAGGTCATTGCAGAAGATGGCAAGCGAACGAAGTCGATGGAAATGAGGTGACTGGGGTGTGGTTCAGCGGGATCCAGAACAGGCAGGTCAAGGCGGAGAGTACTGGCGGAAGAATCGATGAGAGCAGGATCTGCGGAGAGGAAGTCTAAGCCGAGGATGAAGTCGT
The DNA here is from genome assembly GCF_050947875.1 of Dermacentor variabilis. Classification (NCBI taxonomy): domain Eukaryota; kingdom Metazoa; phylum Arthropoda; class Arachnida; order Ixodida; family Ixodidae; genus Dermacentor; species Dermacentor variabilis. The sequence goes on along the minus strand of NC_134574.1, from coordinate 2,780,541 downwards.
GGGGACAGTGGGCGATGACTGTGAATAGCACGATAGTCGAGCGATCGGCGACGAAAACGTGGGTGGCACACATACCAATTACAGGGGCTGTTCCGCCATCGGCGACACGAACAGGCGTCGTGGCGGGCGTGATCATTTTCTTCAGCCGGTTACGAAGGTCAGCGCTCATTACCGAGAGATGTGCCCCAGTGTCTATAAGAGCAGACACATAAACACCGTCGACTTGCACGTCAAGAAGGTTCAGATGAGTGGGAAAAGTCAGTAGAGGATTTAGCGGCGTAGGGAGCAATGCAGCATCACCTCGAGGCGCTGCATCGTCTAGTTTTCCTGCTGGGAGCTGCGTCCGAAGGGAGGCGGCGAATAGGAGCGACGGGGCTAGGGAGAGCGAGATTACCGTCGTTGGGGCGAAGGCGAACGAGAATAGGGGTGGTTCGGCGCAGGAGAATCAGTGGCGGCATTATCGGAGCGTGCGGCATAGAAACGAGAAGGGCCATCTGGGGGCGGGAGTAGGCAGTATAAGTAGACCGGGTCGGGGAACTCCAGCGACTGAGACAGTGCCGAGAAATCTGCCCGATTCAATGGCAGTGAAAACAACTGGGCTTGTCGTTAGCAGTGCGCCATTCAGATGGGTTGCGGAAATGTGGTGGGTAAGAAGATGTGGCACGGGGCGGAAACGAAGAAGCCGGGTGGGTATCAGGGCGATGGGCCGAGCAGATGGTTTGAATACCAAGGTTCACGAACTCCTGGCGGTCAACTGACTGGATCAGGGAAACCGTGACTGCAGATGCGTGGGAAGGGCTGGAGTAGAAGGCAGCCGAATAGGCGGCCTCGATCTCACGCCGGACGATCCTGGTAACATCGGCAGTGTTGTTGGGACGAGGGGCGTCGGCACAGGAAGATGTCGCTGGGGTGTTGGGCAGACGGGCAAACTGCTGGTCGATACGTCGGCTTTTAGCGAGTTCCAGGCGTCGGCACTCTCTGGTGCTCTGTGGAAGAGCCACACTGTGGCGGCTGTTCCGCATCAATATATCTGTTGCTAGTACGCTTAGCGAAGAGGGAACATGTGTTACTAACCTGCACAAATGAAAAATAGCCGCGCGAAGCGAAAATGAGCCATCATGCCACAGGCGCTCTTCCCGTGCACACAGAAGCGAGGCGAAGTTCGAATGTTCGGTAACGCTTGCACAGGGACTGCTTGCATTGCCGATGCTACTGTCCTGGTCGAGTGGAGCGCTGTGTCTCGAAGGCAATCTTTGAAAATCACCGGTTGGTATGACTCGTTCCCACAGTTGCTATCTTCCGGCAAGGGGTGATTCGAAGGTTCTTCGGTAGGTGGCATGTAGATGAGTGACACGTCGCAGCAGGGGTAAGCAGCGAGACGGGCACGAAGTAAAAAAAGCCGCATGAAGGAAAAATGAGCCATGATGCCGCAGGCGCTCTTCCCTTGCCCAATTTCTGAAGGTCCTATCAAGTAAGCATTGGGGTTCCGACCGAACATGCCTGTTGCGTACTTACCGCTCTATCATGCGCAGCATTCATGACTATGGTAGTACAGTTTACGGGTCAGCAAGGCCGTCATACATCAAACATCTTGATCCCACAGACAATCACGGAATACGCTTAGAAACTGGTGCGTACAGGACGTCCCTAGTAGACAGCCTTTATGACGACAGTAACGAACCCTGTTTTCAATACCGAAGAGCCTCCCTCACAATTTCATACGTACTCAGAGTCACGGCTCTACATAATCATATTGTAAAGGGGTTAAAAACAGTGAGATGTATATTTACAGCCTATTTACAATACTTGTAGCAGCTGACAAGATGGTAGACAGCGCACGAATTCCGGAGCGCCGTCTTCTCTCGATCGAGATAAAAACATCTCCTTCGTCACCGTGTCGCATGACTCCCGGTGGCTGAAGCACCGGCTCGGTGCTGTTTAGAGGGCGGGCGAGTGATACAACTTAAGCCGCGCGACGCGGACCACGTCGGAGCGATGATAAGCCACGGTTGGCTCAAAAGGGGCGATTTCGTATGTGACGGATGTTACTTGGCGCATGGCAGGGTAAAGGCCAGAGTAGCGTGAAAGTTACTTCTCCGAGAGGCGAACGCGTTGCGACGGCGATAAAACGAGAACCAGGACGCCCGGTGTGTAATGGACGTCACGATGGCGGGCGTCATATAAAAGCGCCACTGATTGTCCTGTCACTCCACAAGTGGACGTCGGGAAATATGGCGTGCTTCTTGAGCTTTGAGTACGTCTTCATGGGCGCATTCCGATGTGAAATTCAGACTAGCAGGCAGAACGGTGTCGAAAGGTAGCGTAGGGTCGCGGCCAAACAATCGGAAGAATGGAGAGAAGCCTACGGTATCATTGCGAGACGAATTATAGGCGAAAGTAACGAACGGCAGCGAAACGTCCCAGTCGCGATGGTCAGCGGAGACATACATGGGCATCGTGTCAGTACGGGTGCGGTTAAGGCACTCGGTTAGACCGTTCGTTTGTGGATGGTAAGCAGTATCAAGTTTAGCAGAATGCGTTGTTGGGCAAATTGGTTCATTGTGTTTGGAAAGATTGGATGTGCTTTGTAGGCGATCACAAGGAAGAAGACAGGACAGGCGCAGACTAACAACTGAGGTTTATTCGAGGGAAACACTTAAATATCAGACCATGCCAGCGCAGGCGCATCAGGGTATCAGCAGCAGAAAAGAAGAGAAAAAACACAACCACAAAAAAACAAATGGCGTGGCTCAGCTAATCTTATTATCTAGGAAACGTGCCTCCCTATTGTAAAGCATGACCGATGTGTCACTGATGCATGCTTGTCCCTCCTTTTTTATATAATATACCACTGGAATTCCCGTGCTTTTTCGTTACTGCACTTGCGCAGGATCTTAACCTGGTTGAGCAGAGGCCTGCATTTATGATCTAGGCAATGCATGGGTAAATGACGTTGCTCCATGTTTTTAATTGACCGTTCGTATACTCGGATTCGCACGTTCACACAACGGCCCGTCTGACCTATGCAAGTTTTGTCGCATGTCAGGGGAATCTGATAAATAACGCTAACTTGGCAATCTACATGGGGGTTCTTATGTTTCACGCCGCAGCCGCCTTGCATCTTTCTGGCGTGAAGTCGCCCAATGCGGACGCAAAGGTGACTCAGCTTGCAGGGAGCCGAGAAAACGAGTGGGACGCCGTGCTTGGTTGCTATCTTCTTCAGATTGTGTGCAGTTCTATGGACATATGGAATTACGACTGGCTTTGAAGCCTTGTTGGCTACATCAGAGTTTACTTTTTGAGGCGCTTTTAGCCTCTTTTTCGAGCGTTTCAACCACTGCCAGCACAACCACATCAGGGAGTTCAGCCTCTTTCAGCCTAGAAATTTGCATGTCGAAGCTGGCCTGCATGGTATGCGTACATGACTTCTTCAGAGATTGCTCAATAATCTGTTTAGCAATGGCCCTTTTGGTGATTTTAGACTGAGCTGAAGGATAGGGGAACAGTTGTTTTTGTGTGGGAGGGCAGAAACACCAACAAATGTAGTCTTTTCCAACGCTAAGTTTGAGGTCAACGAACTGCAGAATGTTATGGACAGGGGGCTCATGTGTGAAGGTCAGACCTAAGGCATTATTCTCAAAGAGATTTAAAATGTCTACAATGGGCATCGTCATACAGAGAATCATTTCGTTCCTTCAGCAGCACATGAAAATCGTCAACATACCTGAAGACGTGTGCTACTTTGTCTTTGTCAAGTACACCAAACAAGGTGTGGTCAATACTCGACAAAAAGATATTGTATAAAATTGGTGCTACGCATGACCAAATGCACACTCCCTGTCGCTGCAAAAAAGGTTTGGTTGTCAAAGGTGATAAAAGTAGCACTCAGATAAAATTCTAAAAGAGCCAGGAAACTGTCTACCGAAATGCCTGCTGAGTTTTGGAAACCAATGACATCGTTAGCTTCAATGCAGCTACGCACTGATTCACAAAGTGGCTGCTGAGATATGGAGTAGAATAAATCTTCTACATCACACACACACACACACACACACACACACACACACACACACACACACACACACACGCACGCACTACATCTTATTAACTCTCTCAAGGTTACATCAGCAACAAAGGAGAGAGGACGCAATGCAAAAAGCTGCGTTCTTGCAGCTTGAGAGCCACCCTGCGCCCTCTGCCGGGGTGCATATCCCAGCAGCTGATCACAACAGCAGTGGAAAAGCGCACTCACAAACACAAAAGAAATACATCCGCAAAAATATCTACATCGGACATTTGCGGGAAGTTACGCCTCTACTATCACATGGACTTTATTAGACAAAAGCTACTCCACATAACCTATGCACTTAAGAAATGCACATAAAAAACTAATTTACAGTAAACCGAGATACAATGCAAGTAAAATGAAGGTACATGAAGCTATGTGTATGCTCTAATCACGAACTATATCCAATCATACATGGGAATAAGTTTGGCTAATGTATGCTATGATGTCTCTTCAAGTATGATGTTGTTCTTTTGCAAAATGTTGAGATAATGTGATAAATTATATGTCAGTGACTGCTTATCGTATGTTGTGCGGCAGAAAGGTACACTCCATGGCATTTTGTTCCGTGTATTGTAGGATAGAATCGAACGAGTCAGGTTGAGACTTGATAAAAAGAGCTCATTATTACTGGAAACAGCGTTTTTATATATAGAGATCAACTTGAATGGGAATAACTGATATTGTCATGATATTAAACCTTGCAATGTAGGGGCCCGTATGAGTACACCACGGTACATTAGCTATTAATCTAATTGCTCGTTTTCGACAAGTAGAATTTTCATTTGGTTCTGCTTAGTTGTCCGCCAGAACATGAGACAATAAGTTATATGTGGCAATATAAATGCATTGTAAATTAATATTTTCACTTCAGTTCAGTTCAGTTTATTACCTTAAAGGTCCCCCGTAGGGGCATTACATAAGGGTTGGGTTTTTATAAGATAGCAAAACATTGTCAGAAATAATTATTTAACAAAATGGTCGGTTACAAGTTCTGTGAACGAAGATGGGCAAGTTGTATTAGCGATGTTGGCGGGAAGGCCATTCCAGTCTGTGGCGGTACGGAAGAAAAAGGAGGCTGCGAAGGTGGTTGTCCGTGCACGTGGGCGTGCCACTTGAAGTGGATGGCTGGTGCGATGAGATATGCGTGCTGCTGCTGTGATGTAAGGCTCTTGATTAAGGGAAGAAAAGAAGAACTTGTGGTACAGGGAAAGAATGGAAATGCCACGTCTGTATCATACTTGGCCACCACGGAAGCAAACGAGATGATAGCAGCGCATCCTTCTTTCCCCTAACCACTTCTGCGCATGCGGCACCCTCTCACACGAAGATATAAAAGCCACCACAATAAAGAGACAGCTAGTTTTTCGATGCCCAACCACTGTGTGTGTCGACATGCTCAGACGCGCACGATACCTGGTGTCAGAAGTCCCCGCAGCCGTGCGGCAGGAAGCAAGCCATGGAAGCCTTAAAACTGCCCTGCCCACTACAGTTGACCGGCAATGTCAGAAGGAACTGGGAACTCTTCAAGCAAAGACTGGACCTATTTCTGACGGCTACCTCGAAAGACCATCCCAAGACAGAAGCGGTCAAGGCGGCCATCCTCCTGAGCGCCGCGGGTGACGAAGCGCTTGAGGTCTATAACAACTTCACATTCGCCGCAGGTGAGCTCAAGGATGACTACGAGACACTAGTGCGGAAGTTTGATGCGTACATTATTGAGCAAGGAAATGAGATTTACGAACGCCATTTGTTCCGTATGCGAGTCCAAGATGAAGGAGAGAGATTCGAGCGGTTTGTACGTGAACTGAGGACACAAGCCAAACTCTGTAATTTCGGGACCCTTGAAGAGTCTCTGATTAGGGACCAGATTGTATTCGGGACTAATAACAAGACTGTCCGAAAGAAAATGCTGCGGGACAAAACCTTGACTCTACAAAAAGCCGAGAACATATGCAAAGCAGCTGAAGCGGCGGCACAACAAAATGCTGCATGGGCCAACGAGCGCGTGCAAGTAGACTCCACTGGCCGATATGAACGGGGCAAAGAACAAAAAGGCCGGCGCAAGCACTGTGGTCGAGCGCACGCGCCACGGCAATGCCCAGCCTACGGAAAAACTTGCTACGCATGTAAAAAGCGGAATCACTTTTCATCGTGCTGCAAGAACCCGCAAGTTCACGGCATTCAGGAAGATCGTAAAGACAGCTTTGATGTCCTTGACGTCAGCATCTGTGGCGTAAGCACAAAACCAGGGAAAGACTGGACAGTGCGTGGCAAGGTCTCTGGTCACGAGATAGAACTGAAAGTCGATACTCGTTTCCAAGCCAAATTAATTCCGCTCAGCATTTTTCAGCGCATCTCGAAAGTGAACACGTTGCGCAGCAGTGCTGACTGCCTACAACGGCTCCGAAATCAAGCATCTCGGTGTCGCCACTAAAGCACTAGAGATGAACGGTACCACGAGAGATACGGCCTTCTTTATTGTCAAGAAAGGACGCCAAGCGATCATTGGCTTGATCGCATGCATCGAGTTCGGCATTGTCCCAGCAAACATCGACTCAGTCAGGCGAAGTGGAAAAGCAGGGCCAGAAACAGAATTTGCACATCTTTTTCATGGAACGGGCAGCGTACGAAGAACGTACAAAATTGTTCTGCGACCAGACGCGGTTCCAGTCGTACAACCTGCTCGGAAAGTACCTTTTGCACTGAAGCAACCATTGCGTGACGAGCTGGCACGCATGGATTAGGCGTCCATCATCGTCAAAGTAGAAGAACCCACCGAATGGGTAAGTCCTCTGGTTGTGGTAAGAAAAAAGAACGGCGCTCTCCGAGTATGCATGAACCCTAGAGAAGTAAACAAAAATATATTACGTGAGCGCTACCCGATGCCTACCCGCGAAGATATAGAAAGTGAGCTTTCAGGTGCTCGATTTTTTTCGCGACTGGATGCCAACTCTGGTTTTCATCAGATACCCCTTGATGAAGCTACATCGCACGTCTGCACGTCGCCACTTCCTTCGGGCGCTATCAGTTCCTAACGCTACCGTTCGGCATTTCCTCTGCCAGTGAGGTCTTTCAAAAGACACTGACTGAGATCTTTGAAAGTATCCCAGGAGTATGCGTTTACGTCGACGACGTCCTCATTTGGGGTACTGACAAAACCCAGCATGACCAACGTTTGCGTGCCGCGCTGGAAAAGGCAGAAAAAGCAGGACTCACGTTTAATCCTGAAAAATGTGCGTTTGGTATGAAGGAGATAACATTTCTAGGTGACATAATCAATGAAGGCGGCGTGCGCCCAAGCCCAGAGTTGATTGAAGGCATCCGAGCCATGCCCACGCCGGAAGACAAATGCCGTGAGAAGAATGATGGGTGTCGTCAACAATTTCCGAAAGTATCTACCCAGCTTAAGCGATAAAACGGCGTTGCTGCGAAGCCTCGTCAAGGACGATACGGTTTTTGAGTGGACTACCGCCCATCGGCGCGAGTGGCAAGACGTCTGCGAGGCATTAACATCGCCGCCGCTCCTGGCATTTTTTGATTAAACTAAAGAAACAAAGATCTCGGCAGACGCGTCAGCCATCGGCATTGGCGCGTCGCTATTGCAAAAACACCAGAATGAATGGCGCCCAGTGATGTACGCCTCGCGAACGCTGATTGCGAAATGCGATATTCGCAAACCGAGAAAGAAACGCTTGGCATAGTGTTCACCTGCGAAAAATTTCACCAGTTTACTTATGGCCGCAAGATCCTCATAGAGACGGACCACCGACCGTTGTTGGCCATCGCAAAAAAATACATCGGAGAAATGCCACCCGGGCTACAGCGTTTCTTTGTTCGCCTTCTAAAATACAATTATGACTTGCAGTTCGTTCCTGGCAAGGACCTGCTCCTGGCTGACATGCTCTCCCGTGCACCCTCCCTTTCACCAAACCCGGAAGCAATGGAGGACATCGAGGTTCATGCAGTTCGTCTAGTCTCGTGCATGGTAACCCCATCGAGAAACGTCGCCTTCAGGACGAGACACTATCTGAGTGCTGTAATGCATCAACTGTCGCGTGGAACATTCAAGGGGAATTACGTTCGTTTACGGCTGAACTATCTGTCATTGACGGGATACTACTGAAAGGATGCACAATTGTCGTACGCAAGTCCATGAGGAGCGAAATGCTAACAAAGGTACACGCAGGTCATCTGGGTATGAATAAGTGCAAGACAAGAGCGCGCGCTCTTATATTTTGGCCTGGACTAGACAGCAGCATTGAATCAATGATTCGTTCGTGCAACTCATGCCAAAAATATGCGTACGAGCAGCAGTCCAAGCCCCTTATTTTGCGCCCGACACCTAGCATGCCGTGGTACAGAGTAGGCATCGACATATTTCATTTCGCCGGGGAAGAGCATCTAGTAGTGTTCGATGAGCACTCCAATTTTCCTGAAGTGGAAAAGTTATCTACAATGACGGCCCATAAGGTGGTACAAAAAACATCCGCGATATTCGCGCGCTACGGGATCTCTGTGCAAGTACTTACAGATAATGGGCCTCAATTTGCATCCAAAGAGTTTGCAGACTTCACAAGGCGATATGATTTTGAGCACATTACATCCAGCCCGCAATTTCCGAGATCAAATGGACTTGCTGAAAAGGGAGTACAGATAGTTAAGCGCATTATGAAATAGACCAATGAATCTTGCGACGATTTTTTGTTAGGACTCTTGTCTTATCGTGTGTCTGTACTAGAGGATGGCCATTCACCTGCCCAACTGTTACAGGGATGGCACCTGCGCTCACCAACATTCCGGAATACAGCACTGAGCTGGGATGCCCAATAGTCAAGCATGAACAGCAGTCCACGGGCAAAACGCTGCACCCTTTGCAGCAAGGAGACACGGTACGCATACTGGACGACAACTGGTCACGTAAGGCAAGAGTGCTTCAAGAAGCGGCTCCCCGGTCCCACATCGTGGAGACAGAGGATGGAAGGCTTCTAAGGCGGAACAGACACCTGCTTCAAACGTGGGGAAAATACCGCAGGGTAGACGAAGATGGCAACAGAAACGCTGAAAATAGTAGCTTACAAAACGAAAGACAGGAGCCTCCAGAACAAGGCCAAAGTGCACCCGGGTTAACTGGTCATCCGCAAGCCAATATACAGGTCTTCCCCAAAGTGGAGACATCGAAAGCAGAGCCCCGCAGGTCGACCCGTCAGCGCAACAAGCCTCAACGGCTGCAATACGAAGCGAATTTCCGTCAAGTCGCCTAGCTTTCTTTTCTTGCCTTGTGGTCATAAAGTCCTTTTTTTACGTTAAGGGAAAGGAGATGTATCTTACTTGGCCACCACGGAAGCAAACGAGATGATAGCAGCGCATCCTTCTTTCCCCTAACCACTTCTGCGCATGCGGCACCCTCTCACACGAAGATATAAAAGCAACCGCAATAAAGAGAGAGCTAGTTTTTCGATGCCCAACCACTGTGTGTGTCGACTTGCTCAGATGCGCACGATACAACGTCGACATGAAAGTATTGACAAGCCGGATTCTGATTTCAGTGATGAAACGCTGACGTCGTATGAATATGAGGTATGAATGAATCTAACAGCACGATTTTGAACTGATTCTAATGCGTCGGTGAGATATGCTTGATGCGGGTTCCAGATAGCTGACGCGTATTCCAGTTTCGGCCCGACAGGTGACTTATATGCTAGTAATTTTAAATCTGATGGAACCTGCCGTAGGTTCCGTTTTAGAAAACCTAAGGTTTCGTTAGCTGCAGAGATAATGCTAGTGACATGTGCGCGCTAAGACAACTCGTGAGACAGGGTTACACCTAGATGTTTATAGGATTATACTGATTCTAATGGTGTGGTATTAATTTCATATGGGAAGAAGGAAGGGTTGCGACGGCGGGAGAAGGACACGAATTTACATTTCTTGGCGTTAAGGTTCATCGGCGAATTGCTGCACCATTCTAAAACACTGTTAAGATCATTTTGGAGTGCAGTATGGTCAGGTGAGTTATTGATAGAGCGGTAGATGACGCAGTCCTCTGCAAAGATGCGTATATTACAGGATACACACTGAGGTAAATCATTAACATATATTAAAAATAACAAGGGACCAAAAACAGATCGTTGGGGCACGCCAGAGGTTACTGGGAGGGGACTTGATAGGTTACCGCTATTAAAAACCATTTGTGTGCGATTAGACAAAAATTCATTTATCCGGATTAGAACGTTAGGGTCCAAGTTCAACAGTTGAACTTTTAGTAGCAAACGTTTGTGGGTACTTTATCAAATGCCTTTGCAAAATCTAAAAAGATTGCGTCAGTTTGTACATTGATGTCAAGGTTAGTATGCAAGTCATCAACGAAAATAGCTAATTGAGTTTCGCAAGAGAAACCTTTGCGAAAACCATGTTGTGAAGGGTGAAAAAAGTTATTACTGTCCAAGAAGGCAATGATTTGAGAGTAGATGACATGTTCAATGATTTTGCACGGCACGCTTGTTAGTGAGATGGGTCGATAATTTAATGGAGAATTCCTTTTACCGGTTTTGTAGACTGGAATGACTCTTCCCACTTTCCAATCACCCGGCATGTTTCCTGAAGAGAGTGACTGTGAGCAAAGTAAGGACAAGTATGATGCAGCCATGTGTCTTGTGTTTCTTAGAAGTTTATAGTTAATTTCATCAATGCCAAATGAAGATGATTGCTTAGTCTTCTGGATTATGGATGAAATTCCGTCAGCACAAAATGGGATGCATGGCATGTGACCATGTTGTACAAAGGTAAAGAAATGTTTGTTTCGATTTCTTTCGTAAATACTGTTGGAAATTCGGAATTAAAAGTGTCAGCGCATTCAGTATCGGTAATTGTCTCGTTTGAGTCATTGGTGAGCGTAATAGTGTGAACAGGATGAGGATTTATTACTTGCCAAAATTGTCTTGGGTTAGTGCGCAGCAAATTTGGGAGTGTAGTGCCATAAAAGGAACGCTTTGCGCTGCGGATTGCAATCAGATATTCGTTTTCAGCTTCGTAGTAAATTTCCCAACGATGCGAGTTCGTTATTTGTAGCCACTCGGTAAAGACGTTTCTTTTATTTTCTAGTTTTTTTAAGGCGTTAGTAAACCAAGGTTTTTGATTATTGGGGCGAATGTGAACTTTAGGAATATATTTGTTAGCCAAATCAGTTAACTTATCCTTAAACATCGATCAGTTATGGAATATTGACTGATTGCGATACGCGGCTTCAACCGTGGGGAAGAAGGTCTCAAGTTCGTGGTTAATTGCGTCAAAGTCACCCTTTTCGTAAAGCCTTATAGTTTTATTATGTGTCTTATTTGGTGTTACAGGAAAAGAGAAAGTAGCATGAGTGACTTTATGGTCACTAATTCCTCGAAGGTGTGTAATTGATGAGATGGTACTGGGATCATTAGTCAGGATGAGGTCCAGAATGGTTGCGGATTCTGGTGTGACACGCGTTGGCTCCGAAACTAATTGTGTCAGAATAAAGTTCAAACAAATGTCAATGAAATTCCTTGTCTCTGGGGGACCTACTATTGAAGAATATGTTAAGTTGCTCCAGTCTATGTTTGGGAAATTAAAGTCCCCGAAAAGTAAGATGGAGGCATTAGGGTAGATGGTCGTTTGTTGTATTAAATTGTTATTGAGCTCCCCACAGAATTCAGGAGTGGCATGTGGAGGCCTGTAGCAAACCCCCAGCAGCACTGTAAGTGGTGATATGCGATATAGTAGCCATACTATTTCGAGTTTTGATGCGATGTTAATAAATGAACACAAATGTTGCCGGTGAACTGCTACAAGAACGCCACCGCCCATTGTGCCTGCGTGGTCAGTTCGATGAACATGGAAGTCGGGTAGCTCGGCCAAAACTTCGGTATCAGTGACGTCATTGTGTAGCCAGGCTTCTGTTAGAATGAGCAAGTTGCTGCCTGTTGATGATATGATGTTAGATATAAGCTCGCGCTTCGGAAGATGACTACGTGCGTTAGTAAAGACTGCGGAAAACGAAAGATCTTTTCTAGGTGAAAGTTCTGGTTGATTCTTTTTTTGTAGAGGACGGGATGATTGCTACACAATTTCTTTTACAGAGTTAGATGATTCATCAAAAACATATCGTTTCGGACCAATGTACAAAGTTTTATAGCGTAGGGAGTATGCAAGTGATTTAGATTTGGCGAAATGCAAAAGGGCCTTCTGTGCTTTCTGAGTCAGGCGAGAGAAATCCTCACCTACACTATAATTAGTTCCTTTCAGCATTCGGCCTTTTGACAGAAGGGCGTCTTTCGTTTTCCAATGTGCGAATTTTACTATTATTGGACGATTTCGATCTTTGGTGTGTTTTCCTAAGTGATGTGCCCGTTCTATATCTGTGGGATTGATGTCGGTTTGTAAATGATTACGGCAGATCTGGATTAATAATTCTCCAGACTTAGTAGATGTTTCATTTGTAGTGGGGTCCGTAATACCGTGGAAGATCAGGTTATTGCGGCGAGATCGGTTTTCGGCGTCGTCCAAACGGGCCTCTAACGCTGTTACTAGGCGATTTGTTTAAGTTGATGTTGTCTGCAGTATTTCTATGTCTCGGCGTAGAGGCATGAGAGCCTGATAATGGGCCTCTAAGTCGGTCATGCGCTTATTCAGGTCACTTATTGTTTTGTCTGTGGTGGTCAGCTGCAGTTTCAGGCCCTTTAGCTCCTGCACAAGTGTTGTTTGGCCTGCGGTTAGTTTCTGCAATTCGGCCAGTACAGTGTCAAGACCAGGGTTAGTGTCGACGTCACCAGATATGATTAGTAGCAGACGGATGACATAAATGCACTCAGTGGCAATCGCAACGCAGCACCGTGGACTCGGGAGCTGTACCAGAAGATAATTGCTTGATTTTTTAGCAAAAAGTGCATATGTTTGATTAACTTGCATGGCGAAAGCAAAGCGGTTAGCGAACTGCACCAAGGTACACTCACCGGGCCCACAGAGCTGCGTCGACGGTGGTTGTTGCTTTATAGCTGGTAGGGCTGTTGATGGCGATGAATCTTTCCAAGTTGGCTCCAGGACCGGTAGGTGGCATTCAAACGGTGAGGCAGATTGAGATGGCGATATGTGGAAACCAGGCAAAGGATTGCACGTAGCCGCTCCGTCTTCGTGACAAGGGGAAGCCTGCACTGACGACGCACGCGAGGATGCGCATGCCAGAACAGGAAGCAGCAGGTTGTAGATGAGATAGACGACCATCTGCATGGCGAAAGCGAACTGCACCAAGGTATAGTCACCGGGAAGTGTGTGCCTCTGGCGACATAGGATGCCATTATTCCTGTTTATTTTAGCGCATATATTCTCAATATGTTTATCCCAATTAAGATACTCGTTCAAAACAACACCAATACATTTCACAACTGGCACGACCTCAATTTTTTTGTTTGCTAACCAAAGGTCGAGATTGGTACGCACCGTTCTGTTTTTAGCTCGGAATAATATTGCTTTCGTCTTGGTAATGTTTACTTTTAGGAAATCCTTAAAGTATCATTGACGCAGGAATCCTAAGAACTGATTGCCGAGTGCTAGTAGGTCAGTTTCTGTATTACTTGAGGCAAGCATTGTGAGGTCGTCTGCATACGCTATTATGTGTACAGGAAGAGGAGCAGAAAATATACCATTAATGTAGATATTAAATAATAGCGACCCCAGAATGCTGCCTTGGGGTACACCAGAGAGGATAGGTTTTGAGTCTGATATAGCGTGATTAAGGGAGACCATTTGTTTACGATATTTCAAATATCATTGAATTGAAGATAAGCTCGTTCCTCTAATGCTATAATAATTGACTTTATGTATCAGTAAATCATGATTAAGCATGTCAAATGGTTTTGAGAAATCAACAAATATTCCGAGTACATGGAGCTTTTCCTCAAACGCATTTATTATCTCTTTCTGCTTAATTAGTGCCATTTCAGTGGACCTTTGCTTTCTGAAACCGAATTGACTGTCTGATAAAACTTAATGTCTAACTAGAAAACTATGAATTCTCACGTAAATAATCTTTTCCAGACCTTTGGATAATATTGGATGAATTGAAATAGACCTCTTATTAGCCATATCCGAGGTTGCACCACCTTCGTGAATTACAGCCACTTTTGCTACCTGCATTTCGCTTGGAAAGACGCCAGATGCTAAAGCTAAGTTATAGATATGCATTAGCATTGGGGCTAGTATGTCAACTACAAACTTCAAGGGTTTGACCTGAAAGCCAACTTTATCTTCAGCTCTGCTGTTTTTTAGATTTCTAAACAGTGTCATTATTTCGTCTTCATGTGTAGGATACATGAACAGGGATTCTGGAATACATGGCGTGTTATACACGTAACCCACAGTTGTGTCAGTGGGACAGCATAATGTTTTGGTTATATTAACAAAGAAATTATTAAATTCATTACACAGTTCCTCCCCACTTATTGGTATATTATCTTTCATTATTGTCGTAATAGTTGTTTTTGAGGTGCGATATAGTAATTTGTTCAATTGGTCCCACTGGTTGTGAGAATTTCGTTTGGATCTCTCGGAAAATGCATTAGTAAAATACCTTAATTTGGCAGTTCTTAATTCTCTATTTAGCTGGTTCCGGTATTCTTTATATTTCGCAAGCTTGATAGGCTGGCGCGATTTTATGAATTGCGCAAACATTTTCTCTTTGGTCTTTATTTTGCGCAGCAGTTCTTGCGTAACCCACGGCTTCTTAGGATTGCGTTTGCGCGGACGGATTGCGGAAAACATCTGTGATAGACAGTTTTTATTTTGAACAAAAATGCATTACACGCCTCATTCACGTATTTTAAAGACAGCACATCGTCCCAACTTGTTTCATATAGCATCGAACGAAAACGGTCAAGTGTGGTGATATCAATGCGTCGAAAATGTGGAGAGGGTGCTGTGGGAACTCGATAAGGGCGTTCAGCTGGGACAAAGGCAAAAACTGGGAGATGGTCACTTAAGTCGGACAGTACAGTGCCAGCTTTCTTGTCTCGCATTTTCTTGCGTTCGTGATTGCAATATCAATGGAGGAAGATCTGGAGCACGTGATGCGTGTAGGTACTTCGATAAGATTGAAAAAGCCATAGGCATCTATTAAGCTTATGAATCTCCTTGTGGTGCTGAATCACATCGCGTATCAATGCTCGAATCCCCCGATAAATATCATACTTGCTGGTTTGCTGTTTCATAATCCAGCAGGCTTTCGAGAACGTCTAGGCAGCCTCTCAAATTTCCATCAGGAGGACGGTATAGAACGGTGAAAAGGTTATTTCCACCTCCTACTGTCGGTATTTCAATATCTGGTGTAGAAACTGTGAATAGCTCGTTTTCTACTGCAGCTAGTGTGTTCAATATCTGTAACGACACTCCGCCACCTCGGCGCCCAGGTCTATTAAGAACAAAATGTGTATAGTTACTTACAACTAAATAGTTTGCATCATCTTGATACCAGGTCTCGGTAAACATAATTACATCAAAAGATAATTGGAAAACAGAAAGAAGGGCTTCTATTTCATCAACTTTGTTGTTTATGGCAGTTCAAGTGAAAAAGTTTTCCGGCATTTGTGCTGACTAGCTTGTTTAATTGTGTTGGAGCAAGCAGGGGATAGCAATCCATGATGAAGAATAACTTCTTAGATCATCTTGGCCACGTCACTGCTATTCGTGATCTTTAGCAGCGTGCTGTTTTCAGATTTACGCGCATAGATCTGGCCTCCAAGCACCCAGACGAACTTCCAGTTTGATTCGCGCTTCTTATTGACAGCCATCCCGAGCAAGCGCTTGCGATCTGGGCACAGGTGCTCGTTGACATACACTGAACTCGTTTCCTCAAAACCAAGGTCTGTACATGACAGTCTAATTTTTCGCGCCTTTTCAAGAAAAGTGTCTCGCTTCTTTCGATGCGTAAATTGTGCGACTGTATATTTCTCTGTTTTGCTTCAATGAACGGCCACCCTATGACATACGTCAATGTCGGAAGACGCAATACTTTCGCCTACTTTTTTGTCAAATTTATCAAGGTTATCGAGAAAGCTTTCACCTGTGCTCATGGGTATCCCTTTTATTTCTACGTTTGCATTCCGCGAATACTGTTCACAATGTACAAGCCGTGCCTCACACAATTTGACCAGGGCAGCAAGATAATCACAGTTATTTCTTAAAATTATGTTTTCTTCAAGCAATACCTTATTTTCCTCGTCTGTGCTCTTGAGGTCATCCTTTATCTCATCATATTTCTCACTGATGAATGACATACTAGTTTTTACTTCTCTGAGCTCATTGCGGACATCGTGTACAAGCGATTCCCTGAAGGCCTTAAATTCAGCCCTGATTTCTTTCCTCCTTTCTTCTAGTGCTAGCGCTAGTTCCTTGCTCATTTTGGAAATGATAGTCTGAGGCAAGCTGCGACGAAATCACAAGAGCAGCAGTTTACAAATGGCAGCGGCGGCGTGGCAGCCTGCAACCTACAGAAATATACAATGCAAAATGACCAACCTGCAGCAAAGCAAAATAGTCGGGTTAGCCTCTGTGTCAGTCGTGCTGCTCACGCCACTGCCGCCAAGAGCGGTCCACGCCGTCCTCGGGCTTTTGTAGCCGAAGCCCGCCGACGTCACAGCGCCTGGTCCAATCGTCGGCGCACATATATCTTCAGATATCTTCGGCACACGATGCTCCGTGTCGACTTCTTCCGGAAAGGTATGGGCGGCTGTCTGTGCGTGCAAGGTGCCGGCGCAGTTGCAGTAAAGCGAAATAGTCGGGTTAGCCTCGGTGTCGGTCGTGTTGCTCACGCCAATGCCGCCAAGAGCGGTCCACGCCGTCCTCGGGCTTTTGTAGCCGAAACCCGCCGACGTCACAGCGCCTGATCCAATCGTCGGCGCACATATATCTTCAGATATCTTCGGCACACGATGCTCCGTGTCGACTTCTTCCGGAAAGGTATGGGCGGCTGTCTGTGCGTGCAAGGTGCCGGCGCAGTTGCAGTAAAGCGAAATAGTCGGGTTAGCCTCTGTGTCGGTCGTGTTGCTCACGCCAATGCCGCCAAGAGCGGTCCGCGCCGTCCTCGGGCTTTTGTAGCCGAAGCCCGCCGACGTCACAGCGCCTGGTCCAATCGTCGGCGCACATATATCTTCAGATATCTTCGGCACACGATGCTCCGTGTCGACTTCTTCCGGAAAGGTATGGGCGGCTGTCTGTGCGTGCAAGGTGCCGGCGCAGTTGCAGTCAAGCGAAATAGTCGGGTTAGCCTCTGTGTCGGTCGTGTTGCTCACGCCAATGCCGCCAAGAGCGGTCCACGCCGTCCTCGGGCTTTTGTAGCCGAAGCCCGCCGACGTCACAGCGCCTGGTCCAATCGTCGGCGCACATATATCTTCAGATATCTTCGGCACACGATGCTCCGTGTCGACTTCTTCCGGAAAGGTATGGGCGGCTGTCTGTGCGTGCAAGGGCCGGCGCAGTTGCAGTAAAGCGAAATAGTCGGGTTAGCCTCTGTGTCGGTCGTGTTGCTCACGCCAATGCCGCCAAGAGCGGTCCACGCCGTCCTCGGGCTTTTGTAGCCGAAGCCCGCCGACGTCACAGCGCCTGGTCCAATCGTCGGCGCACATATATCTTCAGATATCTTCGGCACACGATGCTCCGTGTCGACTTCTTCCGGAAAGGTATGGGCGGCTGTCTGTGCGTGCAAGGTGCCGGCGCAGTTGCAGTAAAGCGAAATAGTCGGGTTAGCCTCTGTGTCGGTCGTGTTGCTCACGCCAATGCCGCCAAGAGCGGTCCACGCCGTCCTCGGGCTTTTGTAGCCGAAGCCCGCCGACGTCACAGCGCCTGGTCCAATCGTCGGCGCACATATATCTTCAGATATCTTCGGCACACGATGCTCCGTGTCGACTTCTTCCGGAAAGGTATGGGCGGCTGTCTGTGCGTGCAAGGTGCCGGCGCAGTTGCAGTAAAGCGAAATAGTCGGGTTAGCCTTTGTGTCGGTCGTGTTGCTCACGCCAATGCCGCCAAGAGCGGTCCACGCCGTCCTCGGGCTTTTGTAGCCGAAGCCCGCCGACGTCACAGCGCCTGGTCCAATCGTCGGCGCACATATAACTTCAGATATCTTCGGCACACGATGCTCCGTGTCGACTTCTTCCGGAAAGGTATGGGCGGCTGTCTGTGCGTGCAAGGTGCCGGCGCAGCTGCAGTAAAGCGAAATAGTCGGGTTAGCCTCTGTGTCGGTCGTGTTGCTCACGCCAATGCCGCCAAGAGCGGTCCACGCCGTCCTCGGGCTTTTGTAGCCGAAGCCCGCCGACGTCACAGCGCCTGGTCCAATCGTCGGCGCACATATAACTTCAGATATCTTCGGCACACGATGCTCCGTGTCGACTTCTTCCGGAAAGGTATGGGCGGCTGTCTGTGCGTGCAAGGTGCCGGCGCAGTTGCAGTAAAGCGAAATAGTCGGGTTAGCCTCTGTGTCGGTCGTGTTGCTCACGCCAATGCCGCCAAGAGCGGTCCACGCCGTCCTCGGGCTTTTGTAGCCGAAGCCCGCCGACGTCACAGCGCCTGGTCCAATCGTCGGCGCACATATATCTTCAGATATCTTCGGCACACGATGCTCCGTGTCGACTTCTTCCGGAAAGGTATGGGCGGCTGTCTGTGCGTGCAAGGTGCCGGCGCAGTTGCAGTAAAGCGAAATAGTCGGGTTAGCCTCTGTGTCGGTCGTGTTGCTCACGCCAATGCCGCCAAGAGCGGTCCACGCCGTCCTCGGGTTTTTGTAGCCGAAGCCCGCCGACGTCACAGCGCCTGGTCCAATCGTCGGCGCACATATATCTTCAGATTTCTTCGGCACACGATGCTCCGTGTCGACTTCTTCCGGAAAGGTATGGGCGGCTGTCTGTGCGTGCAAGGTGCCGGCGCAGTTGCAGTAAAGCGAAATAGTCGGGTTAGCCTCTGTGTCGGTAGTGTTGCTCACGCCAATGCCGCCAAGAGCGGTCCACGCCGTCCTCGGGCTTTTGTAGCCGAAGCCCGCCGACGTCACAGCGCCTTGTCCAATCGTAGGCGCACATATATCTTCAGATATCTTCGGCACACGATGCTCCGTGTCGACTTCTTCCGGAAAGGTATGGGCGGCTGTCTGTGCGTGCAAGGGCCGGCGCAGTTGCAGTAAAGCGAAATAGTCGGGTTAGCCTCTGTGTCAGTCGTGTTGCTCACGCCAATGCCGCCAAGAGCGGTCCACGCCGTCCTCGGGCTTTTGTAGCCGAAGCCCGCCGACGTCACAGCGCCTGGTCCAATCGTCGGCGCACATATACCTTCAGATATCTTCGGCACACGATGCTCCGTGTCGACTTCTTCCGGAAAGGTATGGGCGGCTGTCTGTGCGTGCAAGGTGCCGGCGCAGTTGCAGTAAAGCGAAATAGTCGGGTTAGCCTCTGTGTCGGTCGTGTTGCTCACGCCAATGCCGCCAAGAGCGGTCCACGCCGTCCTCGGGCTTTTGTAGCCGAAGCCCGCCGACGTCAGAGCGCCTGGTCCAATCGTCGGCGCACATATATCTTCAGATATCTTCGGCACACGATGCTCCGTGTCGACTTCTTCCGGAAAGGTATGGGCGGCTGTCTGTGCGTGCAAGGTGCCGGCGCAGTTGCAGTAAAGCGAAATAGTCGGGTTAGCCTCTGTGTCGGTCGTGTTGCTCACGCCAATGCCGCCAAGAGCGGTCCACGCCGTCCTCGGGCTTTTGTAGCCGAAGCCCGCCGACGTCACAGCGCCTGGTCCAATCGTCGGCGCACATATATCTTCAGATATCTTCGGCACACGATGCTCCGTGTCGACTTCTTCCGGAAAGGCATGGGCGGCTGTCTGTGCGTGCAAGGTGCCGGCGCAGTTGCAGTAAAGCGAAATAGTCGGGTTAGCCTCTGTGTCGGTCGTGTTGCTCACGCCAATGCCGCCAAGAGCGGTCCACGCCGTCCTCGGGCTTTTGTAGCCGAAGCCCGCCGACGTCACAGCGCCTGGTCCAATCGTCGGCGCACATATATCTTCAGATATCTTCGGCACACGATGCTCCGTGTCGACTTCTTCCGGAAAGGTATGGGCGGCTGTCTGTGCGTGCAAGGTGCCGGCGCAGTTGCAGTAAAGCGAAATAGTCGGGTTAGCCTCTGTGTCGGTCGTGTTGCTCACGCCAATGCCGCCAAGAGCGGTCCACGCCGTCCTCGGGCTTTTGTAGCCGAAGCCCGCCGACGTCACAGCGCCTGGTCCAATCGTCGGCGCACATATATCTTCAGATATCTTCGGCACACGATGCTCCGTGTCGACTTCTTCCGGAAAGGTATGGGCGGCTGTCTGTGCGTGCAAGGTGCCGGCGCAGTTGCAGTAAAGCGAAATAGTCGGGTTAGCCTCTGTGTCGGTCGTGTTGCTCACGCCAATGCCGCCAAGAGCGGTCCACGCCGTCCTCGGGCTTTTGTAGCCGAAGCCCGCCGACGTCACAGCGCCTGGTCCAATCGTCGGCGCACATATATCTTCAGATATCTTCGGCACACGATGCTCCGTGTCGACTTCTTCCGGAAAGGTATGGGCGGCTGTCTGTGCGTGCAAGGTGCCGGCGCAGTTGCAGTAAAGCGAAATAGTCGGGTTAGCCTCTGTGTCGGTCGTGTTGCTCACGCCAATGCCGCCAAGAGCGGTCCACGCCGTCCTCGGGCTTTTGTAGCCGAAGCCCGCCGACGTCACAGCGCCTGGTCCAATCGTCGGCGCACATATATCTTCAGATATCTTCGGCACACGATGCTCCGTGTCGACTTCTTCCGGAAAGGTATGGGCGGCTGTCTGTGCGTGCAAGGTGCCGGCGCAGTTGCAGTAAAGCGAAATAGTCGGGTTAGCCTCTGTGTCGGTCGTGTTGCTCACGCCAATGCCGCCAAGAGCGGTCCACGCCGTCCTCGGGCTTTTGTAGCCGAAGCCCGCCGACGTCACAGCGCCTGGTCCAATCGTCGGCGCACATATATCTTCAGATATCTTCGGCACACAATGCTCCGTGTCGACTTCTTCCGGAAAGGTATGGGCGGCTGTCTGTGCGTGCAAGGTGCCGGCGCAGTTGCAGTAAAGCGAAATAGTCGGGTTAGCCTCTGTGTCGGTCGTGTTGCTCACGCCAATGCCGCCAAGAGCGGTCCACGCCGTCCTCGGGCTTTTGTAGCCGAAGCCCGCCGACGTCACAGCGCCTGGTCCAATCGTCGGCGCACATATATCTTCAGATATCTTCGGCACACGATGCTCCGTGTCGACTTCTTCCGGAAAGGTATGGGCGGCTGTCTGTGCGTGCAAGGTGCCGGCGCAGTTGCAGTAAAGCGAAATAGTCGGGTTAGCCTCTGTGTCGGTCGTGTTGCTCACGCCAATGCCGCCAAGAGCGGTCCACGCCGTCCTCGGGCTTTTGTAGCCGAAGCCCGCCGACGTCACAGCGCCTGGTCCAATCGTCGGCGCACATATATCTTCAGATATCTTCGGCACACGATGCTCCGGGTCGACTTCTTCCGGAAAGGTATGGGCGGCTGTCTGTGCGTGCAAGGTGCCGGCGCAGTTGCAGTAAAGCGAAATAGTCGGGTTAGCCTCTGTGTCGGTCGTGTTGCTCACGCCAATGCCGCCAAGAGCGGTCCACGCCGTCCTCGGGCTTTTGTAGCCGAAGCCCGCCGACGTCACAGCGCCTGGTCCAATCGTCGGCGCACATATATCTTCAGATACCTTCGGCACACGATGCTCCGTGTCGACTTCTTCCGGAAAGGTATGGGCGGCTGTCTGTGCGTGCAAGGTGCCGGCGCAGTTGCAGTAAAGCGAAATAGTCGGGTTAGCCTCTGTGTCGGTCGTGTTGCTCACGCCAATGCCGCCAAGAGCGGTCCACGCCGTCCTCGGGCTTTTGTAGCCGAAGCCCGCCGACGTCAGAGCGCCTGGTCCAATCGTCGGCGCACATATATCTTCAGATATCTTCGGCACACGATGCTCCTTGTCGACTTCTTCCGGAAAGGTATGGGCGGCTGTCTGTGCGTGCAAGGTGCCGGCGCAGTTGCAGTAAAGCGAAATAGTCGGGTTAGCCTCTGTGTCGGTCGTGTTGCTCACGCCAATGCCGCCAAGAGCGGTCCACGCCGTCCTCGGGCTTTTGTAGCCGAAGCCCGCCGACGTCACAGCGCCTGGTCCAATCGTCGGCGCACATATATCTTCAGATATCTTCGGCACACGATGCTCCGTGTCGACTTCTTCCGGAAAGGTATGGGCGGCTGTCTGTGCGTGCAAGGTGCCGGCGCAGTTGCAGTAAAGCGAAATAGTCGGGTTAGCCTCTGTGTCGGTCGTGTTGCTCACGCCAATGCCGCCAAGAGCGGTCCACGCCGTCCTCGGGCTTTTGTAGCCGAAGCCCGCCGACGTCACAGCGCCTGGTCCAATCGTCGGCGCACATATATCTTCAGATATCTTCGGCACACGATGCTCCGTGTCGACTTCTTCCGGAAAGATATGGGCGGCTGTCTGTGCGTGCAAGGTGCCGGCGCAGTTGCAGTAAAGCGAAATAGTCGGGTTAGCCTCTGTGTCGGTCGTGTTGCTCACGCCAATGCCGCCAAGAGCGGTCCACGCCGTCCTCGGGCTTTTGTAGCCGAAGCCCGCCGACGTCACAGCGCCTGGTCCAATCGTCGGCGCACATATATCTTCAGATATCTTCGGCACACGATGCTCCGTGTCGACTTCTTACGGAAAGGTATGGGCGGCTGTCTGTGCGTGCGAGGTGCCGGCGCAGTTGCAGTAAAGCGAAATAGTCGGGTTAGCCTCTGTGTCGGTCGTGTTGCTCACGCCAATGCCGCCAAGAGCGGTCCACGCCGTCCTCGGGCTTTTGTAGCCGAAGCCCGCCGACGTCACAGCGCCTGGTCCAATCGTCGGCGCACATATATCTTCAGATATCTTCGGCACACAATGCTCCGTGTCGACTTCTTCCGGAAAGGTATGGGCGGCTGTCTGTGCGTGCAAGGTGCCGGCGCAGTTGCAGTAAAGCGAAATAGTCGGGTTAGCCTCTGTGTCGGTCGTGTTGCTCACGCCAATGCCGCCAAGAGCGGTCCACGCGTTCCTCGGGCTTTTGTAGCCGAAGCCCGCCGACGTCACAGCGCCTGGTCCAATCGTCGGCGCACATATATCTTCAGATATCTTCGGCACACGATGCTCCGTGTCGACTTCTTCCGGAAAGGTATGGGCGGCTGTCTGTGCGTGCAAGGTGCCGGCGCAGTTGCAGTAAAGCGAAATAGTCGGGTTAGCCTCTGTGTCGGTCGTGTTGCTCACGCCAATGCCGCCAAGAGCGGTCCACGCCGTCCTCGGGCTTTTGTAGCCGAAGCCCGCCGACGTCACAGCGCCTGGTCCAATCGTCGGCGCACATATATCTTCAGATATCTTCGGCACACGATGCTCCGTGTCGACTTCTTCCGGAAAGGTATGGGCGGCTGTCTGTGCGTGCAAGGTGCCGGCGCAGTTGCAGTAAAGCGAAATAGTCGGGTTAGCCTCTGTGTCGGTCGTGTTGCTCACGCCAATGCCGCCAAGAGCGGTCCACGCCGTCCTCGGGCTTTTGTAGCCGAAGCCCGCCGACGTCACAGCGCCTGGTCCAATCGTCGGCGCACATATATCTTCAGATATCTTCGGCACACGATGCTCCGTGTCGACTTCTTCCGGAAAGGTATGGGCGGCTGTCTGTGCGTGCAAGGTGCCGGCGCAGTTGCAGTAAAGCGAAATAGTCGGGTTAGCCTCTGTGTCGGTCGTGTTGCTCACGCCAATGCCGCCAAGAGCGGTCCACGCCGTCCTCGGGCTTTTGTAGCCGAAGCCCGCCGACGTCACAGCGCCTGGTCCAATCGTCGGCGCACATATATCTTCAGATATCTTCGGCACACGATGCTCCGTGTCGACTTCTTCCGGAAAGGTATGGGCGGCTGTCTGTGCGTGCAAGGTGCCGGCGCAGTTGCAGTAAAGCGAAATAGTCGGGTTAGCCTCTGTGTCGGTCGTGTTGCTCACGCCAATGCCGCCAAGAGCGGTCCACGCCGGCCTCGGGCTTTTGTAGCCGAAGCCCGCCGACGTCACAGCGCCTGGTCCAATCGTCGGCGCACATATATCTTCAGATATCTTCGGCACACGATGCTCCGTGTCGACTTCTTCCGGAAAGGTATGGGCGGCTGTCTGTGCGTGCAAGGTGCCGGCGCAGTTGCAGTAAAGCGAAATAGTCGGGTTAGCCTCTGTGTCGGTCGTGTTGCTCACGCCAATGCCGCCAAGAGCGGTCCACGCCGTCCTCGGGCTTTTGTAGCCGAAGCCCGCCGACGTCACAGCGCCTGGTCCAATCGTCGGCGCACATATATCTTCAGATATCTTCGGCACACGATGCTCCGTGTCGACTTCTTCCGGAAAGGTATGGGCGGCTGTCTGTGCGTGCAAGGTGCCGGCGCAGTTGCAGTAAAGCGAAATAGTCGGGTTAGGCTCTGTGTCGGTCGTGTTGCTCACGCCAATGCCGCCAAGAGCGGTCCACGCCGTCCTCGGGCTTTTGTAGCCGAAGCCCGCCGACGTCACAGCGCCTGGTCCAATCGTCGGCGCACATATATCTTCAGATATCTTCGGCACACGATGCTCCGTGTCGACTTCTTCCGGAAAGGTATGGGCGGCTGTCTGTGCGTGCAAGGTGCCGGCGCAGTTGCAGTAAAGCGAAATAGTCGGGTTAGCCTCTGTGTCGGTCGTGTTGCTCACGCCAATGCCGCCAAGAGCGGTCCACGCCGTCCTCGGGCTTTTGTAGCCGAAGCCCGCCGACGTCACAGCGCCTGGTCCAATCGTCGGCGCACATATATCTTCAGATATCTTCGGCACACGATGCTCCGTGTCGACTTCTTCCGGAAAGGTATGGGCGGCTGTCTGTGCGTGCAAGGTGCCGGCGCAGTTGCAGTAAAGCGAAATAGTCGGGTTAGCCTCTGTGTCGGTCGTGTTGCTCACGCCAATGCCGCCAAGAGCGGTCCACGCCGTCCTCGGGCTTTTGTAGCCGAAGCCCGCCGACGTCACAGCGCCTGGTCCAATCGTCGGCGCACATATATCTTCAGATATCTTCGGCACACGATGCTCCGTGTCGACTTCTTCCGGAAAGGTATGGGCGGCTGTCTGTGCGTGCAAGGTGCCGGCGCAGTTGCAGTAAAGCGAAATAGTCGGGTTAGCCTCTGTGTCGGTCGTGTTGCTCACGCCAATGCCGCCAAGAGCGCTCCACGCCGTCCTCGGGCTTTTGTAGCCGAAGCCCGCCGACGTCACAGCGCCTGGTCCAATCGTCGGCGCACATATATCTTCAGATATCTTCGGCACACGATGCTCCGTGTCGACTTCTTCCGGAAAGGTATGGGCGGCTGTCTGTGCGTGCAAGGTGCCGGCGCAGTTGCAGTAAAGCGAAATAGTCGGGTTAGCCTCTGTGTCGGTCGTGTTGCTCACGCCAATGCCGCCAAGAGCGGTCCACGCCGTCCTCGGGCTTTTGTAGCCGAAGCCCGCCGACGTCACAGCGCCTGGTCCAATCGTCGGCGCACATATATCTTCAGATATCTTCGGCACACGATGCTCCGTGTCGACTTCTTCCGGAAAGGTATGGGCGGCTGTCTGTGCGTGCAAGGTGCCGGCGCAGTTGCAGTAAAGCGAAATAGTCGGGTTAGCCTCTGTGTCGGTCGTGTTGCTCACGCCAATGCCGCCAAGAGCGGTCCACGCCGTCCTCGGGCTTTTGTAGCCGAAGCCCGCCGACGTCACAGCGCCTGGTCCAATCGTCAGCGCACATATATCTTCAGATATCTTCGGCACACGATGCTCCGTGTCGACTTCTTCCGGAAAGGTATGGGCGGCTGTCTGTGCGTGCAAGGTGCCGGCGCAGTTGCAGTAAAGCGAAATAGTCGGGTTAGCCTCTGTGTCGGTCGTGTTGCTCACGCCAATGCCGCCAAGAGCGGTCCACGCCGTCCTCGGGCTTTTGTAGCCGAAGCCCGCCGACGTCACAGCGCCTGGTCCAATCGTCGGCGCACATATATCTTCAGATATCTTCGGCACACGATGCTCCGTGTCGACTTCTTCCGGAAAGGTATGGGCGGCTGTCTGTGCGTGCAAGGGCCGGCGCAGTTGCAGTAAAGCGAAATAGTCGGGTTAGCCTCTGTGTCGGTCGTGTTGCTCACGCCAATGCCGCCAAGAGCGGTCCACGCCGTCCTCGGGCTTTTGTAGCCGAAGCCCGCCGACGTCACAGCGCCTGGTCCAATCGTCGGCGCACATATATCTTCAGATATCTTCGGCACACGATGCTCCGTGTCGACTTCTTCCGGAAAGGTATGGGCGGCTGTCTGTGCGTGCAAGGTGCCGGCGCAGTTGCAGTAAAGCGAAATAGTCGGGTTAGCCTCTGTGTCGGTCGTGTTGCTCACGCCAATGCCGCCAAGAGCGGTCCACGCCGTCCTCGGGCTTTTGTAGCCGAAGCCCGCCGACGTCACAGCGCCTGGTCCAATCGTCGGCGCACATATATCTTCAGATATCTTCGGCACACGATGCTCCGTGTCGACTTCTTCCGGAAAGGTATGGGCGGCTGTCTGGCGTGCAAGGTGCCGGCGCAGTTGCAGTAAAGCGAAATAGTCGGGTTAGCCTCTGTGTCGGTCGTGTTGCTCACGCCAATGCCGCCAAGAGCGGTCCACGCCGTCCTCGGGCTTTTGTAGCCGAAGCCCGCCGACGTCACAGCGCCTGGTCCAATCGTCGGCGCACATATATCTTCAGATATCTTCGGCACACGATGCTCCGTGTCGACTTCTTCCGGAAAGGTATGGGCGGCTGTCTGTGCGTGCAAGGTGCCGGCGCAGTTGCAGTAAAGCGAAATAGTCGGGTTAGCCTCTGTGTCGGTCGTGTTGCTCACGCCAATGCCGCCAAGAGCGGTCCACGCCGTCCTCGGGCTTTTGTAGCCGAAGCCCGCCGACGTCACAGCGCCTGGTCCAATCGTCGGCGCACATATATCTTCAGATATCTTCGGCACACGATGCTCCGTGTCGACTTCTTCCGGAAAGGTATGGGCGGCTGTCTGTGCGTGCAAGGTGCCGGCGCAGTTGCAGTAAAGCGAAATAGTCGGGTTAGCCTCTGTGTCGGTCGTGTTGCTCACGCCAATGCCGCCAAGAGCGGTCCACGCCGTCCTCGGGCTTTTGTAGCCGAAGCCCGCCGACGTCACAGCGCCTGGTCCAATCGTCGGCGCACATATATCTTCAGATATCTTCGGCACACGATGCTCCGTGTCGACTTCTTCCGGAAAGGTATGGGCGGCTGTCTGTGCGTGCAAGGTGCCGGCGCAGTTGCAGTAAAGCGAAATAGTCGGGTTAGCCTCTGTGTCGGTCGTGTTGCTCACGCCAATGCCGCCAAGAGCGGTCCACGCCGTCCTAGGGCTTTTGTAGCCGAAGCCCGCCGACGTCACAGCGCCTGGTCCAATCGTCGGCGCACATATATCTTCAGATATCTTCGGCACACGATGCTCCGTGTCGACTTCTTCCGGAAAGGTATGGGCGGCTGTCTGTGCGTGCAAGGTGCCGGCGCAGTTGCAGTAAAGCGAAATAGTCGGGTTAGCCTCTGTGTCGGTCGTGTTGCTCACGCCAATGCCGCCAAGAGCGGTCCACGCCGTCCTCGGGCTTTTGTAGCCGAAGCCCGCCGACGTCACAGCGCCTGGTCCAATCGTCGGCGCACATATATCTTCAGATATCTTCGGCACACGATGCTCCGTGTCGACTTCTTCCGGAAAGGTATGGGCGGCTGTCTGTGCGTGCAAGGTGCCGGCGCAGTTGCAGTAAAGCGAAATAGTCGGGTTAGCCTCTGTGTCGGTCGTGTTGCTCACGCCAATGCCGCCAAGAGCGGTCCACGCCGTCCTCGGGCTTTTGTAGCCGAAGCCCGCCGACGTCACAGCGCCTGGTCCAATCGTCGGCGCACATATATCTTCAGATATCTTCGGCACACGATGCTCCGTGTCGACTTCTTCCGGAAAGGTATGGGCGGCTGTCTGTGCGTGCAAGGTGCCGGCGCAGTTGCAGTAAAGCGAAATAGTCGGGTTAGCCTCTGTGTCGGTCGTGTTGCTCACGCCAATGCCGCCAAGTGCCGCCATACCTCACCAGCCAAGTGGCTGGTGAGGTATGGAGTAGAATAAATCTTCTACATCAACGGAGAACCCAAATCCGATTGAGTCAACTGTCTGCAGAAGCCAAATAACATCTTCAGGATTATTCGTGGCAAACGGATCATCAATATGCCACATATTCAAGTGCTTCTGCAGAAAGATATTAATTTCATGTTGCCATGTGCCTTTCTCGCTAACAATGGCTCTGAAGAGCACATCAGCCTTGTGGGTTTTAGCGGTAAAAAACACAGACCAACTATCGTTCTTACTGTTGTTAACAACATGAGACAGTTTGGCTAGCTCTAGGTCATCGCATAAAGAGATTGCAGATTGCTTCACGCGAGTGCGTTTCACGCGTTTTCCTCTTCTTTTCTGCTGCTGATACTCTGATGCGCCTGCGGTGGCATGGTCTGGTATTTGTTTCCCTCAAATAAACCTCAGTTGTTAGTTTGCGCCTGTCCTGTCTACTTCCTTGTGATTGTCTACAAAGCGCATCCAATCTTTCCAAGTAGCAAGTTTGTGTTTAGTCGCGCACGAGTGTAGAATGCCATTGACAACTTTAGAAAGAAAGTAGCTGCCTCGGTCGGTGGGGAGCTGTCCAGGGGCGCCATGATGAAGGATGACATTCTCTAGGAGGAAATTGGCGACATAGGTTGCACAGCTTGTCGGAATAGCCCGTGTGATTGCATATCGGGTGGCGTAGTCTGGTGCTACAGCATCCACTTGTTTCCCGAAGCAGACGTAGGAAAACGGCCTAAAAGACCAACACCTACACAGAAGAATTCGAGTAGAATATAGTAGAAAATAGTAGCTCATTGTGTCATAACATATTCACCCGCCACCTACCTTTCCGAGTATTTCCCGCTTCCCCTTTCCCCATTGAGGAGTAGAAGGCTAGAGACACGCTCTCCAGGCCAACCTATCCTTTCTCTTCATTAAAATCTACCCCTCCTCTATTGCTCTTCCTGTCCGTGATGATGCCCAGGGGGTCGCCTGACCTGACAATGGTGCGGTGGCCGCGTTCCAACACATCAACCTGCCACCATTTTGGCCCAATAGCCCCAGCATCTGGCTCCTGCAGGTTTAGGCGCACTTCCTTCTCCGGAATATCATCCGTGAACAGACTAAGTTCTTACATCTGGTGCCCTCCTTACCCCTGGACGTCGCCGATTATTTAGCGGATGTAACACCTCACCGGACTTGAACCATATCCCTTCGACACGTTGACGGCGGCTATCATTTCGCGCAAGTCAGAGTCCGAGCACAGCAGACTTCAGCAGCTCATCACAGCTAAGGAGCTCGGTGACAGTCAGCTGCACAGTTCCTTCGACGCATGCGCCAGCTTCTTGGTAGAGACCCACCTTTGAACACGACCAGCTGCTGCGAGAGCTTCCTCCTGCGTCTCCCGCAGAACATGGTCCCAGTTCTTGCGGCGGCGGCTGATGTACCGTTATACAAGCTCGCTGAACTGACTGACCAAGTTGCGGACTACTAGCCCCTAGCCTCAATGACGTTACGACTACCCCTCCGGCTACTGCTTCAGCTCCTACGCTAGCGAACAGAGAGGGCCGTCCGGACACCCTTGTCAGAGGTTTCGAAGACCTCGCGGCCTTCGCACGCTGATCTTCGTCGAGGTTCCGTTTCCCCATTTGCTTCCCGGTGCCCCCGCGCTCTCCAGAGCTTCAAACATCCGACGCACGACACGACAGCGCCTCTTTGGCTGTATGCTGGTACCACCGCACATTGGGCATCTCTCCTCGCAAGTGCACCCATGCGTGCTCCTGGTCGGCAGATGCTCTCACCGGCCATTGACGGTGGCAAGTGGTAGTGGTCGAAGGACATGCCGCCTATTCTACGTTTCTGACAAGATCAGTGGCGCTCGCTTCCCTGTCGACACAGGAGTCCAGGTTAGCGTCACACCGGCCCCTTGTACAGGGGCCGGTGTGACGGCCCCTGTACAAGTGGTGCATACTGAGTTGGTGCATACTTGACATAAAAATGGTTACAACGTAATCACATGCAACCACAAAGTATGAAGGACGGGACGGGAACATGCCCGAAATTTAAGCAACTTAAAGGACAAGTATGCACATTTGGTCGCGCACGTAATTGAATGCACAGGATGCGAGGCTCGTTTGGGAGAGACGAAGATTCTCGGCAAGAGTGCCGACGCGACGGCGCGCGTCACTTTGGAAGCGTTCCACATACACAAATATGGCAGCAAGTGCGTAAGGACCCCTTCTGTATCACTTTTTGCTGCAGAGCTTCATTTTTTGGAAGCGACTCCTTACTGATTTCAATGTTTGTTAGTATCCCTCGCCTTTTGCTAGTGTTTTTATCGTTTTTTTCGTTTTCTTGTTTTTTCGGCGCTGATTCCGTTGACTGCTGGCACGTTCGTTCATCGATGCGCATTGTCGTTTTCCCCGATTGTATCACTCCCTGCCCCCTTCACTTTGGCCTTTCCCCTTATATAAGGCATCCGTCTTCCGTCAATACAAGTTAGTTGACAGTCAGCGCTTGTGTCCCGTCCTTCATACTTTGTGGTTGCATGTGATTGCGCTGCAACAATTTTTATGTCAACTCCGCCATCCACACATACGGCCAAGGGTCTCTTTCACTTAACCTTGGATTGCGCCGTATGTTTCGCTGGATTTTTATTCTGGCTGATGTTTCCCAAGTTGCTCTCGGCGCTGACTTCCTCTGTGTCTTCAACCTTGCGGTAGACATGCATCCTCATCGCCTCATCGATCTCAGCACGCACCTCTCCATCAGTGGTGTACTCTGCACCGACTCGCCGACAGGGCTTCGAACCCTCGCAGCCGCTACGCCGTACCAAAAAATCCTCTCTGATTTTCCCACTCTTAAGAAGCTGCATGCCAGAGAGTCACTAGTGCAGCACTCTATCACTCACCGCATCGTGACCTCTGGACCTACCGTCTTTACTCGGCGCCGCTGACTCTCTGGAGACCGCCTTGCCATCGCTCGCCGTGAGTTTGAGCACATGCTTGAACTCGTTATTGTGTGACCTTCCTGAAGCAAGTGGGAATCGCCACTCAACACAGTGCGAAAGAAAGATCGTGGCGACTGGAGGTCATGTGGGGAATACCACGCTCTGAACGCCCACAGCTTACCAGACCGCTATCCACTTTCTCAGATAGAATACTTCACATCGAATTTGGCTGGGTGCACGATCTTCTGTAAAATTAAGTTAGGGAAAGTTTATCATCAAATCCCTGTGGAAACCACTGACGTTCCGAAGACGGCCATTACCACACATTTCGTCCTCTTCGTGTATGTGACGATGCCTTTTGGATTGCGCAACGCTGCACGTGCTTTTGAGCGCACCATCAACAAGGTCACGCGAGGACTTGACTTTGTGTTCGCCTACCTTGATGATCTTGTCGCAAACTCATCCGACTACGAGCATGAAGCTCACCTGCGCGCCGTTTTCCAACGCTTCATGTTACGGTCTCGCCATTGACCCCCACAACTGCCTCTTCGGAGCTGCTACCATCGTGTTGTTAGGCCACCTTGTCACTCTACAAAATATCCGGCCTCCTGTCAGCAAAGC
Source organism: Dermacentor variabilis (assembly GCF_050947875.1). Lineage (NCBI taxonomy): Eukaryota > Metazoa > Arthropoda > Arachnida > Ixodida > Ixodidae > Dermacentor > Dermacentor variabilis. The sequence goes on along the minus strand of NC_134574.1, from coordinate 2,748,762 downwards.
GAAGGCAATTCAAGACTTGCCAACCCCGACTTCACAAAATAGACGCTGAGAATTCCTGGGCCCAATGAATTTTCATCGCCGCTGTCTTTCGATGTCTGCCAATTTCCTGAAGCCTCTGACCGACCTACTGGATATCCAAAAAGATGTGGCTGCACCACTTGAGTGAACTCTAGATGACGTCTGCCTTCGCTACAGCTAGGAAGGTACTGTGTGGCGCCACCGGGCGAATGCATCCCGTTCCTGATGCCCCAATTTGTCTCATTACTGATGCATCGAACAGGGCAGTCGGCGCAGTTCTCGAGGAACACGTACTTGGTTGGCAGCCTCTTGCTTTTTTCTCGCAAAAACTTAAGCCACCAGACAGCCCCTTAATACAGCACATTCGGTCGAAAACTCCTTCCTGTGAGCCTTGCCATTAAGCATTTTCGCCACATTCTGGAGGGCCGGGACTTTAACGTCATCACAGACCATAAGCACCTGACGTTTGCCTTCCACAGGAATCAGACCAACTGCGCTGCATGGGAGATCCGCCAACTTTGCTTTATCTCCGAGTTGACAGTGGATCTCCGTCACGTACATGGGCCGGAAAATGCTGCCGCTGATGCACTCTTCCGCTTCCATGCCATGGCGTCGCAACCACCGGTGCACATGAAGGAGCTAGCAGCCGCTCAGTGCAACGGCCCTGAGCTACATCTCCTTCGTCCCTCATCCATGTCCCTGTCTTTCACTGAATGCGCGGGTCCGTTTTCTTGCTCGTTGATAACGTGCGAGACATCCACTGGTGTTTTTCGACCCTCCGTGCCTTTGGCTTTTCGTCGCGCAATTTTTGATCAGCTGCACAGCATGAGCCACCCAGGAATTTGTGCGACCCAGAAGCCAGTCACAACTCACTTCCTTTGGCCTAGCACCAATGCAGACGTCCGTCGCTGGGCCCGAACCTGCCTTCAATGCCACCGTGTTAATGTTCACCGCCATACCGTCACGTGTTATTCCCCATTTCGGCCTCCAGACGCGAGATTTTCCCACGTCAACCTCGACATTGTCGGCCCTTTGCCGCCATCACGTGGGGCTTCTTACCTGCTCACATGTGTGAACCGCTTCACCCGTAGTGGCTCTAATGCTTCCCATTACAGACACTACGGCAGAGACAGTAGCTACGGCTTTCATGAGCGGCTGGGGGTCACGTCTTGAATCTTGCCTGAGGCCTCCTTCTGTGGTCACCACCGACTGAGGTCGCCAGTTTCAATCGTCCCTATTCACTGCGCTTGCCAATATGCTGGGCCTTCTACACATCCATACGACCGCCTACCATCCTTCCACGAATGGCATGTTGGAACGACTTGATTAACAATTCAAGGCTGCCATAACCACTTATCAGCCAAGAAACCTTGGCTCGTCCACCTTTCAGCAATGAAGGCTAACCTAGGTTGCTTTTCGGCTGAACTCGCCGACGGCGCTCCCCTGCGCCTTCCTGGAGAATTCTTCGCTCCGTTGTCGCCACCTAGCACCTATGATGCTTTCACCTACATCAGGGAGCTGCGCACCGCGCTTCGTGACCTTGCTTCTGGAATTCCTGCTGACCAGCACCGCCGGTCTCTATTTGTCAGCCACGATATGGATTCCTGCAGCCATGTCTTTGTTCGGTGTGACCACGTTGGTGCACCACTCACCCCGGCCTACGATGTACCATTCCGCGTACTCCATCGTACGCATAAGACGTTCACGCTGAACATTACTGGTCGCGAAGACGTGGGCACTGACCGACTGAAAGCTGCTATGTCGCCGCTCTTGCGCTCGCGATCCCTCCACTCAATATGGCCGCGATTCCTTCATCACTCAGGGTGGTCACATCTAAGCATGCTCACGGAGCGGCACCTCCGGCTTCCGCTCAGGGGGGGGGGGGGGAGGCTCAAGGCGCCCCTTGCCTGAGGCCTCCGCAGCAGGCTTCAACTCGCTCGGCGTGCAGCGCCCGTCAAGGCGGAGGAAGTTAGCTCCCGGCCGCGCAGCGTGCGCAGTGCAATATAAGAAAATAAAAAGAACAGTTCAAAACCCAACGCTTCCGGAGCAGGAACTTCCTCACATTGGCTCCGGCAATGCTTATCATGCGAATGGTGCATCATAGCTGTAGTTGCGTTTACACCATAAAAACCTAAATAACTAGCTAACAAAAGCCTAGGATCACCACGACATACTTGGGATGGTTCATTTGTATTAGCACATTTTACTTGCAAAGATAATGTGCTGCTTGCTAAGAATCAAATGGCATACAGTGCAGGTTGTAGCATTCGATCTAAGTTGCATATAGCGCTAAGCATATGTGCTTACACAGTGATACCCCTGCCACACGGGCACACGAAAGTCTATTGAACAAAAAATTTCTCCCGAAAAGGAGTCTCGCCTGCAGAAACACTAGAGGGAGCGATCTATTTTTCAGAAGCGGTCTTTCATGGAAAGGAAGTTTGTCGGTCTCTTTTACAGCCGAGAAGGGGTAGCCTCGCAACAAGTGGACGCCAGCAATTCTTGTGTAATAAAAAAATAAGCAAACGTCTGTTTTTCTGTCACCTAGGCTAATCGTAAAAAAATATTTTATGTCTCACAGAAGATGCAGTAAACCGTGTAATGCTCATTTTCTTCTATGCTTTCGTAAGCAAATGGATCGCGTTGCGGATGTCCGATGACGACGCTTACAGACGCGCATCGCGCAGACGAGAGAAACCGTGCTCGGCACTGTGAGCATCGACGGTGTTAGGGTTGGCGTCTGACACCACGTGGCGAAAGGAATTTCATCCGACCATCCTGCGATGGTTGGCGTCTCGCACCTCGCGCAAAAAGAACTTTCTCTCGCCCGACCTTCTTCCACGAGGCCTCGTCGAAATGAAGCGTCACTTCGTAATTCGCCATCACCGTTTCGAGAGTCTACCTGTCTGCCGGTAGCCCCGCAGTGTACAGCCTCTTTTGTGTGTGTTTGTTTGTGTGTACGCGCGCGTGTGTGCGCGTGTGTGCGCGTGTGTGCGCGTGTGTGCGTGTGTGTGCGCGTGTGTGCGTGTGTGTGCGTGTGTGTGCGTGCGTGTGTGCGTGCGTGCGTGCGTGCGTGTGCGTGTGTGTGTGTGTGTGTGTGTGTGTGTGTGTGTGTGTGTGTGTGTGTGTGTGTGTGTGTGTGTGTGTGTGTGTGTGTGTGTGTGTGTGTGTGTGTGTGCGAGTTTAGAGAGGCCCTTTCCTCGAATCGGACCTAGAAGAGAACTTCCACGAACCAGCAAAGCGCAGAAGAGGCGGACAGGCGTCTACGATTCGGGGGGCGGGGCGACTTCCTTTCAGCAGGCTCGGTATAACCAGAGGAGGAGGGGCCCTCAATCTGTGCCGGTCACGTGACATCGACGGAAGCAAGATCCCGCCCACAATTGTAGAGAGCCTATTTAAGGGGCTCCGAAATGTACTTTTAATCACTTCATGCTCTTCTACTTTTCTTTTATCTACATTTGAATAAATCATGCAAGTCTCGCACTAGAATATCGTCTTGCCCTTGCTTGGTCGCCATGGTGTACCGGATGCCTGCAGCCCGCTGACAACGCCACGCTACCCAATAAGTAACGTCGGTCGAGCTTCATTAAGCAGGCGCCGCTGTTACTCGGCAGCAGTACGATACGCTACCCTGTAGTACGCAACAACGGCCGACGCCGCAGACGGAAGAGCTCTGGGCGCACGCAAAAAGCAGCGGCTGCACTGGTCGGAGAGGGATTCGCGAATGCTTATCAAGCTGTGGGAAGACAAGCTGTGCTCATTACGTGCGCACCCCACGGCGCGAACACTGCAGCCAACGTGATAAAAGAAGCCCAATGTTGCCAGACAAACTTGCACACTTCGCTAGTCTTGTACACACTCTTTAAAGTACGAGAATAAATAGTTGCTGTAACATTTCCTAATTTGGCGTCCTCAAACTTATTTAAAAAATGTACAATACAATAAGGTTTCCTGGCACGACAGCGCATCGGGAATGGCACGCTCACGCTGGTTCTTGTTACAGGGCGCTATCATCACCTGGGCGGTCTGTTCTTGGCTTGTTCACCCAAGCCAGAACTTTGGTGTCAAGTTATCACTACCACTGTCTGCATCGCAGAGCTGGAAGCCGGTTCTGGACGAAGCTTGATTCACCAACTGGCAACCCGGGCGTGCGACGACTACCCTCGGCGCAGCGTGCGCAAGCCTTAAATGCCAGCCATCAACAGCGCACGTTGGGCACGACAGCGCACCGCACCGGGAATGGCACGCTCACGGTGGTTCTTGTTACAGGTCAGATACCTGAATAATGCGGCGTCTGTTAGGAGCAGTAACTACTGTTTATGTGCGGTGCCGTGCCCTGTACAGCTTAATGATTTGTTTAAGCGGTGTTGGCTGTTGTATTCTAACATTCACAATGCTTTTTCTGCCCTTCTGCTCACACTTTCTGGAGACGTTGAACCAAATCCTGGTCCAATGTCCAAAACTGAAGCTGATGCATTTGCCTAGGCTCTAAAATCCATTCGAAAGCTTGAAAATGGTCACGCTGCTTTAAACGCGTTACTTAAGGAGACGAAACAAAAGCAAGGGGTAGCATAAAACAAAATCAAGCTGCTCAGTGCAAAAATCATAATATTAGAATCCGCCACTTCTTCGCATTCCACAGCCGAAGCCGGGACAAATTTTGATGCTATAAGCGACGTTTCCAAGCAATTGGCAGCCACATCGCCAAGATGTAGCGACCCTGAAATAGACTACGCCGCTCGAATCTCTTGTTTTTTGGAATAGATGATGATACCAAAGAAGATTGGGCTGCGTCCCAGCAAGAAATTATCAAGTTTTGCTCAGAAAAACTGGGCGTTACCACGACAGCTCAGCAATTCGAGTGCGAGCACCGTTCGGGCAGACATTCGCAAGAAAAACGCAGGCCAATCATAGCAAAGGTAACTTTTTTCAAAGACAGAGCGTATCTTGGCTTCAGCATCTAAACTGAAGGGATCGACGTTTTCAATCCGCGAGCATTTTTCTTCCCCAACGCGACAAGCGAGGCGGAAATTAATTAGCTTTGCTAAGAATAATAACAAGGCATTTAAGTTGCATGTCGACCGAATGCGCATAGACTCTGAGACGTACAGCTACGATGTCTCAACCGATGCAGTTTTCACGGTGAACAGATAACTCCGGCACAACACGCATGTGCGCAATCACCATAAACCAAACCAAACGTTCACTTCTTTGTCCTTATCATTATCGTTTGCTAACATCCGTAGTATTATGTCAAAGTGCGATCTTGTTCCTTCTTTTCTTAACGATTGCAATTCGAATGCTCTTGCTTTTACCGAAACCTGCTTAAACCCTGGAATAACTCATAACAAAATTTCCCCCGGTAACACAACCTACAACATATACAGGCGCGACCGAGATAAGAAAAGAGGGGGCGGTGTCATGATAGGAATTAAAAAGAATATCACATCTTTTGATGTTCAAACCCATACTAGCCTCGAAATCATTTGGGTAGCCTGCTCTGTATGAACCGCGAAAGTACTGCACGGTAACTGTTACCGTGCGCCGGATTTTGATTTTTCCTTTGTAACTACATTACATGACAGTATGAATAAGGTAACTGTTCTGCATCAGGCAGATATAATGTACCTATGCGGATATTTTTATCTTCCTTTAATCGACTGAGTTAATTTATCCTCTTTGTGCCATATGTGCACAAGCTTTATTTCTTTAACAGTATATTTTAACCTATTTCATGTAGTTAATCAGCCGACTCATAATTCCGATCTTTTGGATCTCATTTTAGCAACAGCTCCAGAAACTGTGACGCATATAACTTACTTAGGTGGATTCAGTAATCACCAGCTACTCCAAGTGACCATCGATATTCCGTGCGCGTCCACCGGTTCCACAACAAAGCAAATTAGAGACTACAATAAAGGCAATTAAAATATCATCAATTTAGAAATAGTCTTTTTTATTGATGTATTTGAGCCATCCTTTCACCGCAGATCTGTCAATGAAAATTGGGTTCTATTCAGAGATAAGTTGTCTGCATTGATTGAAAAGCACGTTCCTCTTGTTACTATACTAAAACTCTTCCCAGAATGAGAAACAAAAAAAAATGCCTATATGCAAACGCAAAGCGCGTACAAACAACATTGGCTTGGGATAAATACAAAAGCTATCTAAAAGAGTACTGCACAGCTTTATTTGGTTGGATGGATGGATGCAAAACTTTAATGAAGGTCCTGAGGTACGCGACTCAGCGCGCTGCGGGCCGCTCCCACGTTGGGACAGTCAGGCCATACCCGACCGCCGCATCGTGCACCCTCTGGACAGCCCATAGTTGCGCCCCGGCATCGGGGTTCTTAATAGCGGAGAGCCACTTGTCCTCATTAATTTGTTCTGTGCCTCGTAACGAGGGGCAACGCCAGATCATATGGTCTAGGCTAGCGATGTCATTGCAGTGCCTGCAAGAATCAGTGGCATAGGTGTCGGGATAAAGCTTGTGGAATAAAGATGGGCTGGGATACGAGCCTGTTTGCAATAATCTGAGGGTCAATGCCTGGGCTCTATTTAACTTCTTGTGTGGAAGGGGACAGTCTCTCCTGCCGAGATAAAAGGGCTGCGCAATTTCATTGTATGTGGTCGGTTGATCTCTGTTCTCCACCACTGCGGGCCGGCGTTGGAGTTCTCCATGGTCGCGGAAAGCGAGACCTCGCGCCTTGGAGTGGGCCAGCTCGTTGAGGTTTGTGGGGCCTCCCACGATCGATCCCACGTGAGCGGGGAACCACGTGAGGGTGTGGGTAGCGAGGCTTTTGCCGTCGAGGATGCGACAGGCTTCCTTACACACAGCGCCAACGCTGAAAGTGCGGATGGCTGCCCTGGAGTCGCTGAAGATATGGGCATGTTTGTCGTCCAAGAGGGCCAAGGCAATGGCCACTTGCTCGGCCGCACGCGACGACGTGCTTCGTACCGAAGCGGCATTAACGGTCGAACTCCTGTGGTTGATCGACACTACCGTGAAATTGTTGTTGTTGCCATACTGGGCCGCGTCAACGAAGCAGCTGCCACCAGGGAGTTCTGTCGCGCGGCGTAGGAGCGCCACCGCCCTGGCCTTCCTTTTTTCTACGTTGCACTGGGGATGCATATTGCGTGGGGCAGGCGATATGAGGATGCTATCTTTCTGCTCTTTGGGAAGGCCCTGATAGGCGTCTTTGACAGTGGCCGGGGGGACGCCCATCTCTGTTAGCAGTCGTCTGCCTGCCCTGGTGCCGGAGAGCCTGATAATCTGTGCCCTTTCTTGTGCTTCTGCAATTTCTTCCAGGGTATTATGAATACCCAACTGCAGGAGTCGGTCGGTGCGTGTGTAGTTTGGTAGTCCGAGCGCGCTCTTGATCCCCCTCCTTATCATGGCATTTAGCTTGTCTCGCTCGGCCCTCTTCCAGACGTGCATGGCCGCTACGTAAGTGAAATGGCACAACAAGAAAGCGTGGACTAGCCTTATCAGATTCTCTTCGCTCAGGCCTCTCCTTCTGTTAGCCACCCGCCTGATTAGACCGATGACGCTATCCGTCTTCTTTGCTAGTTTGTGAATGGTGATGCTATTCGTGGCCGCCCCTTCGAGTGTCATTCCCAAGATTCGAATGGACGCGACTTTGGGAATGGGATCTCCGCACTTGGTGTAGAGATTGATGTCAATTTCAGTGGGGTGTTTCCAGTTATGTGGCTTGCGGCCCTTTCTAGTTGGGCTGTAGAGAAGGAGCTCCGATTTCTTTGGGGAGCACCGGAGTCCCGTGTCGGTTAGAAAGCGCACTGTAGTGTCGACAGCTTCCTGGAGAGCGGCTTCGACTTGTACGTCACTGCCACCCGCGCACCAGACAGTGATGTCGTCTGCGTAGATCGTGTGACCGATGGCCTGGACCTTGCCTAGGTACCTTGAGAGGTCGACCATTGCGATGTTAAAGAGGAGCGGTGAGATGCCTGACCCCTGAGGGGTGCCTCTTCTGCTCAGCTCCATTTTCTCCGATTCCAAACATCCAGCCTTGAGGATGGCGCATCGTTTGGTCAAGAAAGATCTGACGAAGGCATGGAAGGACGAGCCTAGGACGAGTTTGGAGATGGCGTCGAGAACGAACTCGTGACGGATGTTATCAAAGGCCTTCTCCAGGTCCAAACCAAGGATGGCTCTCGTGTCCCGAGTGCAGCGTTCCAGGATTTGTATCTTGATAAGCTTCATGGCGTCCTGGGTGGAGAGGCCTGGCCTGAAGCCTATCATGTTGTCAGGGAAAAGGTAGTTGGTCTCGATATACTCGGCGATTCTGTTATGGATGGCGTGCTCGGCCACCTTCCCTACACATGATGTCAGTGAGATGGGGCGGAGGTTGTCCAAGCTCGGCGGTTTACCAGGCTTTGGGATTAGTATGACCTTCGCCAACTTCCATTCTTCCGGTACAATTCCCTCTCACAAATCCGATTTATCTCATCTGTGAGAAACTCGATCGATGCGTCCTCTAGGTTTCTGAGAGCCTTGTTGTTAATGTGATCCGGGCCGGGCGCTGACTTGCCATTGAGGTCGTGTAGGGAACGGCGGATTTCACTGGCTTTGAAAGGCTCGTCCAGCGCGGAGTTCGGCTTCCCTTTGTATACTGGGTATGCCGCATCATCGGCCACAGTTTTGAGCGGCAGGTACTTCTTAGCTAGCATCTCCAGCGCGTCCTTTTCCGAAGACGACTTCTTGGCTTCGTGGAGCGCTTTAGCGAGGACACCTCTTTGGTTTGACTTGGTGCCGGAGTCGTCGAGCAAGTGTTTGAGAAGATTCCACTTGCCTCCCGTGCGCATCTGCCCGTGGATTGAATTGCAAATTTCGTCCCATTGCTGCCTAGACAGGGCTTGGCAGTGCTCGTCGATCTGCTTGTTGATCTCGGCTATCTTTTTTCTGAGCTTGCGATCTAAGCGTTGGCTTTTCCACCTGTCGAGAAGTGATTGCTTGGTTTCGAGGTGTGCTAGCCTGCTATCCATTTTGTCTGTTTGTAGATCCGTATCTATGGTTTTGGTGGTTGAGCAGACATCTTGCAGAAATAATGCGCACCACTGGACGAGACTCTCCGGCTTTTCTCCACGGGCGGCGCGGGCCCTGCGAACCTCACGGAATTTGTCCCAGTCAGGGACCGAGAAGGCCTTCTTTCTTTTCTGCTCCACTTGTAAGCTGGTGACCGTGATGTAGTGATCGCTACCGAGGTCTATGAGCAGATTTGACCACACGGCTCAGGCAGCGTTTTTAACAAAGGCGAGATCTGGGACGGAGTCCCTGGTCGAGGAGGTTATGGTGGGAAAGGCTGGGTCCGTCAATAGAGAGAGTCCCGCATCTCCCGCCTCCTGCCACAGGCTTCTGCCCTTGACCGTGTCGCGCGTGTAGTTCCACGCGTGAAAGGGGGCATTGAAATCGCCGGCCACAAATAGTGGAGAGTTTACGGCGATTTTCGTTGCCCTAGTGATGATGGTTTTGAAACGTTGTCTGTGATCGCTCGGGCTGCTATATACGTTAAGTATAAAAATGCTGGAGATGTTGGATTGACTTGGGATGACTTCTACTAGGGAGGTCTCCGTCTTGCTAGGCCGGACCCCTAGATCATGTGCGACGAAAGTGAACTTGCTGCAGACTAATGTGCAGATTCCTCTGCCGTCCCCACGGAGAGCCAGAGCTTTGTATCCCTGGAGTGAAACCTGATCAGTCATCGTTTCTTGCAATAATATAACATGTGGCTTTTCTTTGTGAGTGCGAACAAACTGCGGCAGGGTACATCTTTTATGGTGGAGTCCCCTGCAGTTCCACTGCCAAATTCTAAATTGGGTGTGTGGCCCCATCATTGCTGTATAGAGCACCTTCTGGCGTTGCTGCTAGGGTCTCCAGCGAGATGGTTCTATTAATCGGTCCGGGGATGTGCAGTGGTGGCGGCGTAGGTCGCCAAGAATAAATATTTTTCACAAGATTTACCGCGAATTATTACAAGCAATCGAAAGAAATTCTGGAACATAGTTAACCCTAGTAATAAGTGCAGTAATATTTCATCGCAGGATAAAAACAACGCACCTACACCTGACGGTCAATGTCCGACAGCATTCAACTCATTTTTCAGATCCGACTTTACAAGAGAAGATAGTTGTAACATACCTTTTGTTCCCGATTTTGATTTCCAGTACATGGCTTCTATCACTATCACTTTAAAAGGCGTAGTCGATCTTATAGATAACCTTAAAATGTCTTCATCCTCTGGCATAGATGGTATAAATTCTAAAATACTAAAAAAAACACAGTACTAGTATCAAGCAAAATTCTCCTGCACCTATTTAACCAATCCCTTACAACTGGTATGCTTCCTACAGACTGGAAGATAGCAAAAGTAGTGCCTGTCTTTAAGAAAGATAACAAGAGTTCTAGTGATAATTACCCTCCTATATCACTAACGTGCATTTGCTGCAAAATGTTGGAACACATTATCGCATTCCCTATATAATCTCATCTTGAAAGTAATAACTTTTTTTACCCGAAGCAGCATTGTTTCCGAAAAGGATTTTCTTGCGAAACCCAGCTATTAGAATTCACGTCAGACTTACACTTTGATATGAACAGTAATAAACAAATTGACTGCATCTTGTTGGAAACCATTCGACCGTGTAGCCCATAGTCGCCTGATATCAAAGCTCTCAGCAATTAAACTCGACTCGCTAACCCTATCATGGAGTGGTAATTTTCTTACTAATCGCGAACAGTTCACTGTTGTTGCTAACTTTTCTTCTGGCCTCTCTGACGTCACCTTTGGCGTACCTCATGGAAGTGTACTTGGACCTCTTCTCTCTTTAATTTACATTAACGACTTACCGAACAATATATCATCTTCTGTACGATTATTTGCTGATGATTACATCGTATACCGTTCAATTAACTGTCCCTCTGACCACGCGGCACTCCCAAATGATCTTGCACATATCAGTGATTGGTGCGTTACGTGGCTCATGTCTCTAAACGTGTCGAGGTGCAAAGTAGTTTCCTTTTCTCGAAAAACTGTTAACTCTCATTTTTCTTATCATTTGGATTTTAACATAGTTGACCACACCACAGAATACAAGTACTTAGGAGTGCTCCTCACGCACAATCTTTCATGGACTAAACACATCACCTCCATTTCAGCTAACGCCTCCAGATCATTACGATTTCTGCCTGCAACCTAAGAAGTGCGCCTTCACCACTACGAAAACTAGCTTACATAACTATTGTACGGCCACAAATTAAGTATGCCTCTTGTATATGGTCTCCTCATCAAAATTACCTCATCTAACTCTTGGAGAGCATCCAGAATAGAGCGAGCCGCTTCATTTCAAATAATTATAGTAACCAGTGAAGTGTAACCCAAATAAACATGATCTTTCGTTGCAACCACTAACTACTCGCCGTGATATTGCCCTTCTATTATTATTTCATAGATTCGTTCACACAGTTGGCCTAACCTTATCAAACCTGAGAAAAGCATCCTCGACGTCACAACGAAATCAGTTCAGCTACACCCGACTTTATATCAACACACACACTTTTATTTTTTCAGCTTTGCCCCGTGCGGTCCGTTTATGGAACGCTCTACCAGAATGCCAATCTAAACACAGTGGATTTCACAATCTGCTAACCGACCAATATGCCGTTTCAACCGTCTAAACACGTCCTGCCTTTTTAAAATTTTCCTGCATTTTTTCTACAAGTTAATAAAATAATTTCAGTGGACCCAAACTTTTTTTCCAATACTTACTTCTGTATAACATGCAAAAACGTCTGCAATGTTATCATGCTAGTATGTTATTGTTCACCATTTATTGTAATTCCTCTACATATTGTATTTGGTAATGTATTAATTTTCCATGTTGTGTGCATACTCCTTTCATTATACTGATGTGTATTTTTTCCCGATTCCATACTAATATGTTACCGTATTTCCCCCCTTACCCTATGCCTCATCGAAGGCCTGTAAGGTACATATAAACAAATAAATGAATAAAAAATATATTTCGAGATTGATCACTTTATTTGCCCGATTTTCTTTCGAACGACAGCGCCACGCTTTCGGTACCGTGTCCAGAAGGAAACACTAAAAAGAGATCGTCGGTGCGGTGCGTCTGCTGCACAACGCCTCTCCATTAAAAAGTATTTCAACTTCGTAAAAGACCGCTTACATAAAAGAGTTTTTGTGAGCTCAGGTGACAGAGATATTAGATATGTGACATTTCATTAATAAAAGTACCGAGTCACGCCTAATTTATTTAGTCAAGTAGACGTTACATCATATTGTCACGTGGTGGTGACGTTAAGACCACAGTAGCAATACTGTGAAAGGCAAAACTAGATTTTATTGGGCGAACCTGTGCCCAGAAAACAGGCTACACTTATAGCACAACGACAGCGGCGAACACAGTCGGCGATTGTCGAAAAATCTGATCAGGGGGTCAAGCGCGCCGGCTTTTATACAGCAGTCGTCGAATGTTCCAGACTCATCGTTGGGAACCACATGCCTTCCAGAAAGTTCTACATCATTCGAGTCACACGATGAAATCAGATAACACAAGCTTCGGCGACAACAGACAGTGGATAGAAGCATCGATAACTTTCCAGAAACTTCGGATACATGAAGGCGCGATAACATTTGTTAGGCGGCCAAACGTGGTCGCCCGATTAAGATAAGTACACGTGTCATTACCCCGCTCATAATAAGCATCAACCCGATACTGCGAACAAACGAAAGTAATAAAAAAGAAGCACTCGTAGCAAAGAAAACAACAAAATAAGGAAGTTTGTCAGCGTCCATAAAAGGGTTTAAGGCGCACCACGTGGACCACTTCAGATCGTGCGCGGAGCCGCTGTGAATGCGAAATGCCGTCTGGCACGACCTCATAGTCCAGTGCGCCAATGCGTGAGATGACCTTGTAGGGTCCGCAATAGCGTCGCAGTAGTTTCTCACTGAGTCCTCGTCGGCCTATCGGGGTCCATACCCAAACACGGTCGCCGGGCTGGTACTCTACGAAGCGTCGTCGGAGGTTGTAATGTCGGCTGTCGGTGCTCTGCTGGTTCTTGATCCGCTGGTGGGCGAGCTGTCGGGCTTCTTTGGCGCGCTGAAGATAGGCAGCGACGTCAAGCTTCTCCTCGTCAGTGACTTGAGGCAGCATGGAGTTGAGCGTCGTCGTCGGGTTCCTGCCGTAAACCAGCTTGAACGGCGTGATCTGCGTTGTTTCTTGCACCGCCGTGTTCTAAGCGAATATTACGTACGGCAGGACGGCATCTCAGGTCTTCTGTTCGACGTCGACGTACACGGCTAGCGTGTCGGCGAGGGTCTTATTCAACCGCTCCGTAAGACCATTCTTCTGCGGGTGGTAGGCCGTTGCCCTCCTGTGCCTTGTCTGACTGTATTTCAGAATGGCTTGGGTGATCTCCGCTGTAAAGGTAGTTCCTCTGTCGGTGATGAGGACTTGTGGGGCGCCATGTCGCAGCAGGATGTTCTCAACAAAGCATTTCGCCACTTCGGCTGCGCTACCTTTCGGCAGTGACTTAGTTTTAGCGAAGCGGGTGAGGTAGTCCATCGCCACGACGATCCACTTATTTCGGGTTGTTGACGTCGGAAAGGGTCCCAGAAAGTCCATTCCGATCTGCTGGAATGGTCGGCAAGGAGGCTCGATTGGCTGTAGTAATCCGGCTGGCCTTGTCGGTGGTGGCTTGCGTCGCTGACAGTCTCGGCATGTTCTGCCATAACGGGCGACGTCGGCGGTCAGGTGCGGCCAATAATACTTTTCCTGTATCCTCGATAGTGTCCGGGAAAATCCGAGGTGTCCAGCGGTCGGATCGTCATGTAGGGCGTCGAATACTTCTCGACGAAGTCCTGACGGGACAACAAGAAGGTAGTTGGCGCGGACTGGTGAGAAGTTCTTCTTCACGAGTAGATTGTTTTGAAGCGTGAAGGAAGATAATCCGCGCCTAAATGCCCTGGGGACAACGTCGATGTGCCCTTCCAAACATTCGACGAAGCCTTTTAGCTCCGGGTCTGCCCGTTGCTGTTCGGCGAAGTCTTCCGCGCTTATCATTCCAAGGAAGGCGTCGTTATTCTCGTCATCTTGCGGCGGCGGGTCAATGGGGGCGCGTGATAAGCAATCGGCAACGCAGTGTTTTCGTCCGGACTTGTAGGTTACAGCGATGTCGTATTCTTGTAGTCTGAGGCTCCACCGCGCCAGTCGTCCTGAAGGATCCTTTATATTAGCTAGGCAACACAACGCATGATGGCCACTGGCGACCTTGAATGGCCTGCCATAAAGATAAGGGCAAAATTTAGCTGTAGCCCAAACGATGGCAAGGCATTGCTTTTCGGCCTTAGAACAGTTGCCTTCAGCTTTTGACAGCGACCGGCTAGCGTAAGATATCACCTGTTCGACTCCGTTTTTCCTCTGGACTAGAACGGCACCGAGGCCTAGGCTACTGGCGTCAGTATGGATTTCTCTATCGGCGTACTCGCCGAATTGCGCAATTACTGGCGGCGACTGCATGCGTCGTTTGAGCTCATCAAATGCGTCGGCCTGCGGCGTTTCCCACTTGAACTCAACATAACATTTAGTTAGACGTGTCAACGGCTCGGCGATGCGTGAAAAGTCCTTGACAAAGCGCCTGTAATAGGCACACATGCCAAGGAATCTATGCACTGCCTTCTTGTTGATGGGTTGTGGGAACTGTGCAATGGCAGCTGTCTTTTGCGGGTCTGGACGGACACCAGATTTGCTGATTACGTGGCCTAGGAACAGGAGCTTATCGTATGCGAAGCAGCTTTTTTCCGGCTTGAGAGTAAGCCCTGACGACTTGATGGCCTCTAGTACTGTCGCAAGCCGCCTGAGGTGATCGTCAAAATTTCCGGCGAAGACGACGACGTCATCCAAATAAACGAAACAGGTCTACCACTTCAATCCTGCTAAAACCGTGTCCACCACGCGCTGGAACGTTGCAGGCGCCGAGCCCAGTCCGAATGGCATAACCTTGAACTCGTAGAGGCCATCTGCGGTGATGAAGGCCGTCTTTTCGCGATCTCTTTCGTCGACTTCTATTTGCCAATAGCCAGACTTCAGGTCCATCGACGAGAAGTATTTAGCGTAGCAGAGCCGATCCAATGCGTCGTCTAATCGTGGGAGGGGGTATACGTCCTTCTTCGTGATCTTGTTCAGACGACGATAATCGACGCAGAAACGTAGGGCTCCGTCCTTTTTCTTAACCGAGACTACATGAGATGACCACGGCCTTTTTGACGGCTGCATGATGTCGTCGCGCAGCATTTCGTCGACTTGGTGCCTTATAGCCTCACGTTCTCGCGTAGAAACTCGATAAGGGCTCTAGCGGATTGGTCGAGCACACTCTTCGGTTATTATCCGATGCTTTGCGACTGGCGTTTGACGAATCTGTGATGACGTCGAAAAGCACTCTTTGTACCGTCGAAGTAAGCTTCTCAGCTGTTGTTGCTTAATCATGGGGAGACTTGGATTTATGTCGAAGTCTGGTTCGTGAACTACTGTCGTCGGGGTGCATGCGGCATAATCCGAGAGGACAAACGCATTGCTGGTTTCCACAATTTCCTCGATGTATGCGATCGTCGTGGCCTTGTTGATGTGTTTGAACTCCTGGCTGAAGTTTGTCAGCAACACTTTCATGTTTCCTCCGTGCAGTCGAGCGATTCCTCTAGCGACGCAAATTTCACGGTCGAGCAGTAGACGTTGGTCGCCTTCGATGACGCCTTCTACGTCAGCGGGTGTTTAAGTGCCGACCGAAATGCTCCAGCGAGGCGGGATGCTCACTTGATCTGCGAGAGCTTTCATGGCGTGGTGACTACAAGAGCTCTCCGGCGGTATCGTTTGTTCTTCAGACAGCGTTATCGATTTTGACTTCAGGTCTATGATTGCGCCGTGTTGGTTCAGAAAGTCCATGCCGAGATTGACGTCTCGTGAACACTGTTGGAGGATAAGGAAGGTGGCAGAGTAAGTCCGGTCATGAACCGTTATTCTTGCCGTGCAGATTCCAGTGGGCGTAATGAGGTGTCCTCCAGCGGTTCGAATTTGAGGGCCTTCCCATGCAGTTTTAACTTTCTTCAACTCGGTGGCGATGTGTCCACTCATTACGGAGTAATCGGCCCCTGTGTCCACTAAGGCGGTAACTGCGTGGCCGTAGAGAAGCACGTCGAGGTCGGTGGTTCTTTGTCTGGCGTTGCAGTTAGGTCTTGGCGTCGGATCACGGCTGCGTCGTGTTGAACTGAAGCTGGAACGTCGCGTCGTCAGCTCGTCTTTCGTCGTCGCATTCTTTGCTTCCAGACTTCGTCGGGACGGCGGCGTGTCGTTATGTCGTCGAGGTAGTTTCTTCGGCGTCTTCGTCGGCGGCGGAGGATCTTCGTCAGTTCGACGAACAGCAACCGCACCTCCATCGGTTGCTGCTTTTCGTTTTCCGGATATGGGCTCGCAGAGCAGCCCCGTGCTAGGCCAGAGTATGGACGGCGCTGCGGCGACAAGTAGCGGCCGGGTGAAGGCGAACAGGACGGTCGTCGAGGGCTCCACTGAGTAGCGGCGAGGTAGTCGGCGATGTCGCGAAGGCGTTCACCTTGCTGCGAGCGCGGAGCGTTGACGGCCAAACCTCGCAGTCCCATCTGCCGGTATGGGCATCGTCGGTAGACGTGACCCGTTTCTCTGCAGTGGTAGCAGAGAGGGCGATGGTCAGGAGCGCGCCAAACGTCTGTCTTCCTCAGGTAGCTGCGGTGGACGACGGGTGGGCGTGCTGGCGGCGGCGGTGGTGGTCGACGGAATCGTGGCGTTACGGGGTCCTGGCGCGGTTGCGGAGGGGGACCTTGACGGCGGACGACGGCGGCGTAGGTCATCGTTCGCGGCTGAGGTTGCGGCGATTCAAGGGCTACTCCGAGTTGTTGTTGGAGCTGCTCACCTACGGCGTCGGCAATCGAAGCCACTTGAGGCTGTGATCATGGGAACAGCTTCTGTAGCTCCTCCCGCACGACCGCTCGGATAGTTTCGCGTAGGTCGTCGGTGGCCAGTGAGTGAACTCCGGCGTAATTTGTCAAGTTCATGCGGCGGTCGAATTGCCGGTTTCGCATCTCGAGTGTCGTCTCTATGCTGGTGGCCTCGCGAAGAAAGTCGTCGACGGTCTTCGGTCGGCTTCGTACCATTCCGGCAAAAAGTTCCCCCTTCACACCACGCATGAGTAGGCGGACTTTCTTCTCCTCGGGCATTTCAGGGTCGACGTGGCGGAAGAGATGGCTCATTTCCTCCGTGAAGATCGTGGTTGTCTCACTAGGTAGCTGCACCAGGGTTTCTAACAGTGCTTGAGCTCGTTCTCGACGTACGACGCTTGCGAATGTCTGCAAGAAGCCGCTTCGGAACTGCTTCCAATCCGTAAGGTGGCTTCTCGGTTTTCGAACCACGTCCTGGCAGCGTCGTCCAATGCGGAGAAGACATGTCGCAGTTTGTCGTCACTGTTCCAGTTGTTAAATGTAGCGACTCTCTCATACGTCTCAAGCCAGCTTTCCGGGTCCTCGAACGTTGAACCGCGGAACGTCGGACGCTCCCTGTGCTGCTGCAGCACAACGAGGAACGCTGGGGCTGCCATTGGGGTGGACTTGGTGGAATATAACCAACCCTTATAGATAGCTTTCATTGATTACGAGAAAGCGTTTGATTCTGTCGAAACCTCAGCAGTCATAGAGGCATTACGGAATCAGGGTGTAGAGGAGCCGTATGTAAAAATACTAAAAGTTATCTATAGCGGCTCCAACGCCACCGTAGTCCTCCATAAAGCAAGCAACAAAATCCCAATAAAGAAAGGCGTCAGGCAGGGAGATACGATATCTCCAATGCTATTCACAGCGTGTTTACAGGAGGTATTCAGAGACCTGGATTGGGAAGAATTGGGGATAAAAGTTAATGGAGAATACCTTAGTAACTTGCGATTCGCTGATGATAATGCCTTGCTTAGTAGCTCAGGGGACCAATTGCAATGCATGCTCACTGACCTGGAGAGGCAAAGCAGAAGAGTGGGTCTAAAAATTAATCTGCAGAAAACTAAATAATGCTTAACAGTCTCGGAAGAGAACAGCAATTTACAATAGGCATCGAGGCACTGGAAGTCGTAAGGGAATACATACACTTAGGGCAGGTAGTGACAGCGGATACGGATCATGAGACGGAAATAATCAGAAGAATAAGAATGGGCTGGGGTGCGTTTGGCAGGCATTCTGAGATCATGAACAGCAGGTTGCCATTATCCCTCAAGAGAAAAGTATATAATAGCTGTGTCTTACCAGTACTCACCTACGGGGCAGAAACCTGGAGGCTTACGAAAAGGGTTCTATTCAAATTGAGGACGACGCAACGAGCTATGGAAAGAAGAATGATAGGTGTAACGTTAAGGGATAAGAAAAGAGCAGATTGGGTGAGGGAACAAACGCGAGGTAATGACATCTTAGCTGAAATCAAGAAAAAGAAATGGGCATGGGCAGGACATGTGATGAGGAGGGAAGATAACCGTCGTTAAGGCTTACGGACTGGATCCTAAGGGAAGGGAAGCGTAGCAGGGGGCGGCAGAAAGTTAGGTGGGCGGATGAGATTAAGAAGTTTGCAGGCATGGCATGGCCACAATTAGTACATGACCCGGGTTGTTGGAGAAGTATGGGAGAGGCCTCTGCCCTGCAGTAGGCGTAACGAGGCTGATGACGATGATGATGATGGTGGCCATCTTCCTGGTCGTCTCAGGCAAAAGTCCGTGCTCCGGGGGCAGTCCTTGCAGCCTGCGGCTACCTCGCTGGTTCTTGGCGACGTTGGTGTTGTCTTCCGCGTGCGGGCTTGGGTCACGGCTTTGTGGGGGCGTCTGGCACATGAACCCAAAGCACCTCCACCAGACGTCACGTGGCGGTGACGTTAAGAACACAGCAGCAATACTGTGGAAGGCAAAACTAGATTTTATTGGGCGAACCTGTGCCGAAAAAGCAAGCTACACTTATAGCACAACGAGAGCGGCGAACACAGTCGGCGATCGTCGAAAAATCTGATCAGCGGGTCAAGCGCGTCGGCTTTTAAACAGCAGTCGTCGAATGTTCCAGACTAATCTTTGGGACCAGCATGCCTTCCACAAAGTTCTGCACCATTCGAGTCACGCGATGAAATCAGATAACACAAGCTTCGGCGACAACAGGCAATGAATAGAAGCATCGATAACTTTCCAGAAACTTCGGATACATGCAGGCGCAATAACATTTGTTACGCAGCCAAACGTGGTCGCCCGATAAAGATAAGTACACGTGTCAGTATACAAAAAATGCACATATTACAAGGAATAAAGCTCTTGTACAGCGAATGTACATGATACACATCAGAAAAGCTCCAGGTAGGTTTTTTTTAATGTTTTGTCCATGATATTCCAACGCAGAAATAGGTGTTAACGAGTTTCTTTATATGTGCTGACGTCGATGCAGCCTTCAAAGTGTTTCTAAGTAAACTAGACAGCAGAGCTCTAGTTAGTATTACGTGCAGGTTGGCCATATTTATATTGACACGTGTACTTGTTTTTGTTTATCGGGCGACATGTTTCCCCACCTAACAAATGCTATCGCACAGCGCAGGAAGCGCCTTTATGTATCGGAAGTTTCTGGAGTGTTATTGATGCTCCCATCCGCTGTCTGTGACCGAGCCTTGTGTGATCTGATCGCAAGTGTGCGCGACGCGAATAATGTAGAACTTTGTGGAAGGCACGCGGGTCCCAACGATAACTCTGGAACGTTCGACGACTGATGTATAAAAGCCGACGCGCTTGAGCCGCTGACCACATTTTCGACAATCGCCGACTGCGTTCGCCGCTTTCGCCGTTCTTTGAGTGTAGCCTGTTTTCGAGGGCACAAGTTCGCCCAATAAAACGGTAGTTTCGTCTTTCTCAGTTTAGCTGCTTTCTTCACCGTCACTACCACGTGACATCTGGTGGAGGTGCTTGTGCGTTCATGTACCGAACGCCCCCGCAAAGCCCCGATCCAAGCCCGAAGCCCGAGGACAGAACGAACATCGCCCAAGACCAGCCTCCTAGCCCAAGACTGCAAGGACTGTCCCCAGAGCACGGAGGTTTGCCTGAGAGGACAAAGAACATCATGGCCAAGACAACCCCGATGGCTGCCCCTGCGTCCCCCGTTATCCTGCAACAACCTCGGAACCCACGGACCCTCCTTGGAACAGCTACTGAAGAACCGGAATCCTGGCTGGAAATGTGCGAATGAATCGCGACTTTCAACAATTGGGACTCCGACGACAAGCTGCGGTACGTATACTTCGCCTTATAAGACGCCGGCAGAACGAGATTTGAGAACCGTGAGTCGACAATGACCACATGGGACCAGTTCCGTAGCGGCTTCCTGCGCACCATTACGAGCGTCGTGCGCAAGGAAAGGGCCAAAGCTATGCTGGACGCCCGCGTGCAGCTTGCTAACGAGAACGTTGCCATCTTTACGGAAAAATTGAGCCGTCTGTTCCGCCACGCCAACCCGGATATGCCAGAGGAGAAGAAAGCCCGCCTACGCATGCGTGGTATGAAGGAAGAACTTTTCGGCGCAATGATACGAAGCCCACCGAAGACCGTAGAAGAGTTCCTTCGCGAGGCCACCAATGCGGAACCGGCAACTCAACCGCCGTACGAACTCTACCAACTACGCAGGAATTCAATCACTGGCCGCGGACTACCTGCGCGAGACCATCAGGGCCATTGTGCGCGAAGAACTGTGCAAGGTCTTGTCTTCGTCGCAGCCTCAAGTGGCCTCGATAACCGACATCGTGAAAGAAGAGGTGCAGCGACCGCATGGAGTTCCTGAGGTGCAACCACAATTACCGCAGCCCCAGCCAGAAGCGATGACATACGACGCCGTCGCACGCCGTCAAGGTCCCCCTTCGCGACCGCGCCAGGGCCCTGCAACGCCCCAATTCCGACGTCCGCCGCCACCGCCGCCGCCACCATGCCCACCCGTCGCCCAGCGACACCTACGCTAGGATGGCGGACATTTGGCGAGCCCCCGACCAACGCCCGCTCTGCTAGCACTGCGGAGAAGCCGGTCATGTGTACCCCCGATGCCCACACCGGCAGATGTGACGGCGAGGTTTCGCCGTTAACGAGCCGCGACCACAGATTGGCGAACGACCTCGTGATATCGCCGACTAACCTCGCCACCACTCAGTGGAGCCCTCGACGACCATCCCGTTCGCCGTCACCCGGCCGCTACTTGTCACCCTGGCCCACGGTGACAAGTAGCCTACACTGGCCCAACCCGGGGCCGGTCTGTGAACCCATATCCGGAAAACTAAAAGCAGCAACAGATGGAGGGGCGGTTGCTATTCGTCGAACTGACGAAGATCCTCCGCCGCTGAAGAAGAGGCCGAAGAAACTACCTCGAGAACATAACTACACGCCGCCGTCCCGACAAAGTCTGGAAGCAAAGAATACGCCGACGAAAGACAAACTAACGACGCCACGTACCAGCCACTTGTCGACGAAACGCAGCCTTGATCCGACGCCAAGACCTAACTGTAACGCAAGACGAAGAATCATCAACCTCGACGTGCTTCTCGACGGCCACGCAGTCACCGCCTTAGTAGACACAGGAGCCGATTACTCCGTTATGAGTGGACCCATCGCCGCCCAGTTAAGGCTACATGGGAAGGCCCTCAAATCCGGATCACGGGAGGACACATCATCACGCCGACTGGAATCTGCACAGCAAGAATTACCGCTGATGACAACACTTACCCGGCCACCTTCGTTATCCTCCAACAGTGTTCACGAGACGTCATTCTCAGCATGCACTTCCTGAACCAACACGGCGCAATCATCGACCTGAAGTCTTAGTCGATAACGCTGTCGGAAGATCAAGCGATACCGCCGGAGAGCTCTTGTAGTCAACACGCCTTAAGCGTGCTTGAAAGTCAAGTCAACATCCCGCCCCGCTGCAGCATTGTCATTTCCGTCGGCACCAAAACACCTGCCGACGTAGAAGGCGTCATCGAGGGTGACCAACGTCTATTGCTAGACCACGAAATTTGCGTCGCAAGAGTGATCGCTCGATTCCACGGAGGGAAAGCGGAAGTGATGCTAACCAACTTCAGCCAAGAGCACATCAGCAAGGGCCCGACAATCGCGCACATCGAGGAAATTCTGGAAACCACTAATGCGTTTGTCCTCTCGGATTCTGCGTCATCTACCCCGACGACCATAGTTCCGGAACCAGACTGCGACATAAATCCAAGTCTCCCCATGATTAAGCAGCAACAGCTCAGAAGTCTGCTCCGACGATACAAAGGCTGCTTACAAACACTAGTCGCAAAGCATCGCATAATCACCGAAGAATGCGCTCGACCACTCCGCCAGAGCCCTTAGCGAATTTCAACGCGAGAACGTGAAGATATAAGAGAAAAAGTCAACAAAATGCTGCGCTACGACATCATCCAGCCGTCGAAAAGCCCGCGGGCATCTCCTGCAGTGTTCGTGAAGACAAAGGAAGGAACCCTACGTCGACTTTATCGTCAACGTAGGGTTCCGGTGCCGGTGCCGGGGGGGGGGGGTTAAGTCGACTTTATCATGGTCGACTTAATAAGATCACGAAGAAGGACGTATACCCCTTTCCACCAATAGATGACGCATTAGATCGTCTCTGGAACGCAAAATACTTCTCGTTGATGGATCTCAAGCCTGGCTACTGGCAAATAGAAGTCGACGAGAGAGATCGCGAAAAGACCGCTTTAATCACGCCAGGCGGCCTCTATGAGTTCCAGGTCATGCCATTTGGACGGTGTTCGGCGCCTGCAATGTTCCAGCGCGTCATGGACACGATGTTAGGAGGATTGAAGTGGCAGACCTGTCTTGTTTACTTGGATGACGTCGTCGTCTTCGCCGGAAATTTCGACGATCACCTCAGGCGACTTGCGACAGTACTCAAGTCATTAGGGCTCATTCTGAAGCCAGAGAAGTGCCGCTTCGCTTACGATGAGCTTCTGTTTCTAGGCCACGTCATTAGCAAGTCTGGAGTCTGCCCCGGCCTGCAGAAGACTGCTGCCATAGCAAACTTCCCACAGCCCATCGACAAGAAGGCAGTGCGTCGATTCCTTGGCATGTGTGCCTACCACAGGCGGTTTGTCAAGGACTTTTCACGCATTGCTGAGCCGCTCACCCATCCAACTAAATGTGATGTCGAGTTCAAGTGGGAAACGCCGCAGGCCGACGCATTTGAAGAACTGAAACGACACATGCAGTCGCCGCCAGTAATTGCGCTATTCGACGAGTACGCCGATACAGAAATTCATACTGACGCCAGTAGCCTAGGCCTCGGTGCCGTTCTAGTCCAGAGGAGAAACGGAGTCGAACAGGTGATAGCTTACACTAGCCGGTCACTGTCAAAAGCGGAAGGCAACTATTCTACGACCAAAAAGGAATGCCTCGCCATCGTTTGGGCTAAAGTTGAATTTCACACTTATCTTTATGGCAGGCCATTCAAGGTCGTCAGTGACCATCCCGCGTTGTGTTGGCTTATACAGGAAAGGCATTATTCGCCTCGCCTGACCGCCGACGTCACCCGTTGTGTAAGAAGATGCCGAGACTGTCAGCGACGCAAGACACCGCCGACAAGGCCAGCGGGTATAGTACAGCGAATCGAGCCTCCTTGCCGACCGTTTCAGCCCATCGGGATGGACTTGTTGGGACACTTTCCAACGTCAACAACCGGAAAGAAGTGGATCGTCGTGGCGACGGACTACCTCACCCGCTTCGCTGAAACGAAAGCACTGCCGAAAGTTGGCGCAGCTGAAGTGGCTAAATTCTTTGTCGAGAACATCCTGCTGCGACATGGCGCCTCAGTACTCCTCATCACCGACAAAAGAACGGCCCTTACAGCGGAGCTCACCCAAACCATTCTTCAGTACAGTCAGGCAAGGCACAGGAGGACAACTGCCTACCACCCACAGACGAATGGTCTTACGGAGCGCCTGAATAAGACCCTCGCCGACGTGCTAGCAATGTACGTCGACGTCGAACACAAGACCTGGGATGCCATCCTGCCATACGTAACATTCGCTTACAAAACGGTGGTCGAAGTAACAGCACAGATCGCCCCAATTAAGCTGGTTTACGGCAGGAACACGCCGACAACGCTCGACGCCATGCTGCCGCACGTCACTGACGAAGAGAGTCTTGACATCGCCACCTATCTCCAGCGCGCCGAAGACGCCCGACAGCTCACTCGCCTTGCTTGCTTCGGACAGACCCGAATCGAATTCCGAAGTACTACGAGAACGTAGTTGCACGGTATTTCAGCTTCGAGTTCACAAGGCTGTTCCGACTATCACGAGAGACGTTTGAAGAACTGTCGGCGCCCTTTAAGTCCTCTCCGCATTTCCCAACGCCTCGAGGACGGCGGCCACAAACTCCCAGCGAGAATACGTGTCTTATCGCTTTAAGTTACCTGGGCACACAAAACAGCAAGTGCCGAATTGCCGACATATTCGATGTGTCTGAGTCGTCGGTGTCCCTGTGCGGGAAAAGCGTATTGGACTTCCTTTATCGATATTAGCGCAGATGTGATCGTGTGGCCAACGGAGCAAGAACGAAAAAAGATCAAAGCAGGCTTTCTGGCCAGAAGCAGCGGCAAGGGCCCAAGATACACCATAGGGCGTATCGACGGCATCCGCGTCAAGTGAATCCGATCAAGAGACCAAGTGAATCGACGGCGTCTCATTACAACAGTAAAAAGTACCCGTTCTTCATAATCCAGGGTATCTGCGATGCCGACCCCCGTTTTCTGAACGTGTTTGTCGGGTTTACAAGATCGGCACATGACGCTCGTGTGCTAAGAGCCCCTTCTTCAGTGACGCCGAGCAGAATTGCGGTGCGGACTACATCTTAGGAGATTCGATCCTACCCGCTTCTGCCTTGGCTGATGGCACCATATAAAGACAACGGAGGGACGTTTCCCAGATACAAAGAAGAATTGAACAGCAAGCACAGCCTGCAACGCGTCGCTATTGGACATGCCTTTGGTCTCCTGAAGCAGAGATTTCGTAGGCTGTACTTCGTTGACACGGATACCATTGACAGGTCGTGCATGATTATTCTGGGGGCATGTGTGCTCCACAATCTATGCTGCAACAAGCGGGGCATTCTCAGTGACCCCAGTGACCGTCCCAAGGATGTCTACATGGAGAAGTCAGAAAACGCCAGTGTAGTTGAGAGCCCTGCAGCTGCCCGTGCAGCATGTGAGCAACGGAGGAAGGCCATAGCTGAAAATCAAAGCTGAATTTTGCCTTGTGCAGTGTCACAATTGTTCATGGGCAAAATGCACTTGTGTTCTCTCTACACCATGACAGGATGCCATCTAAGAGGCAGAATAAATGTATTGACACGATGCTGTGCCTTTCTCTTATTCTGGCTCTCATGTCACTGTTTTGGCATATGGCTCCCTTCTGGCTTGCTTGCTGGTTGGAAATGTGTACAGTATTTAAACAAACTTCTTGTGCAACAGATGCAGTCTACTATTTATTCTTTCCTTCGTATGCTGAAACGAATCTTTCCATAAACTTCATTTTGGCTTCGTCTCGGGCAGCCCTCTTCTCTTCTAGTACATCTAACTTCTCCAGGTGCAATGTGATAGGTGGCCCGTCACTTCTCCTTTTGGGAGCCTGGCTTGAAGTGCAGGGTACTGCGTCGGGCTCAGCTTCGGGCCCAGCTTCAGGCTCAGCCTCTTCTTCTTGTGGCTGTCTGTAAAACAAAGAACAATATGGTGGTGTCACACTTCATAAGGCCTCATAGAAATAATGGCAATTTGTCCTTAGAAGTGCATTAACATGCCTGCAAAACTGTGCGATTGATAGCGCTCTCTTCCAGATATCATGCCAAAGTTCACAATTGATACTGGTGTTCTCTTCGCAATATTGCTACACTGTCAATGTGAATGATTTCACATCTGATGATAACATTAATGTGAACTTTTACTACTTCATCCAGCCATTCGCGTTTCGGTGATGAAGTTTAGGCCACATATTTCTAAAAGCATTGCCGTGCTGTTCTTTGAATTTTGCAAGAGGCAACTTCCACCAGTGTTATGCAGTCAAAAGACAAAACTTATGTCTCTTCGAAACCCGGTCGAGCAATCCTCAGACCTAGGGCATAGAGGACTGTTGGGCTCACGTGGTGCTCCCGTTCCAGCACCTCTGCAAGTTCCCTAGAGTAAAACATAACCAGGCTTGTAAAACACCAGCACCTAAAGACACGAAGCTGCTAACTGTTTTACGGTAGTAGGCGTATAGTGCAGTTTTTCAATATTTGTATAGCAGAAGTCTTGCTACAAAAGGGTTCAAGAAGTGACACCAAGTCCGTGCAAAGATACACCACCGAAGTCATGGAATCTCAGTTCCTTTAGGAGTACGTGAATCAGCGTGAAATACCAACAAACAGCAATAGATGCAAAATGTTGGTAATTCTAGGAAGGTTCTAATTCTTTTCATGTTTAAGGGCTGCAAAGGGATTAATAACAATTGGGATAACCTACTGTGGGTACTGCATGCTTTCCTAATACGGCCATGCAAAGAAAACGATAGCATTCCCTATTTGTTGAAGTACTGGCCCTAGGTAAAAGGTGAAATCACATGCAGAGCCAAAATGTACAGATCCGATTCCTGCATAAAATTTTGTTCTTGCAGTAGCGCTGTAAACAAGTTCAAACCGGGTAAATAAAAAAAAGATGAACAGCCGCACTGAAATTTTAAGGGAAATGGATATTCACATTCATATAAGTGTTTAATTGAGGCAAGTGAAAAATTACAGAACACTTACTCTTCGAACTCACACCTTGTTGCTCCCCGCCCGGACTTCTCGTTGTGCCCCTTCGCTCTTTTGTGTGTGCGCTCGCGGGACTTCCACTTATTGTGTACTTGCAGAGCTGTGAGCAGACATCCAAATTCTTCATTCAGCGCATCTCCGAGTTACTGCCACAGCTCGTTTTGGCACCTGCAAGACAAAACAAGATTCTGTTTAACACGTGCAGGTATAGATAAAGCGGTATTTGTCTGTACCTGAACCCGCTTCGCTCCTTCATCTCCTTATAAGTTCTGATCAAGAAGAGCGACCTCCTGCGGCTCTACAGGGCTTCCTCACAGTGATTGTTTTCTGCCGCCCCTATAGCGGTAGCAGAAGCGCCAGGGAGCGACTCACTACTGGTATCCTCAGAATCACAATGCCCACCGCTTCATGACTGTACGCGTATCATAGTAGTGCCGTCTGAAAAAAATAATAACATTATTGTTCATATACACGCGCGGCCAATCTACCACCGTGGGTGTGCGCATTCTCCTCAAGGCAGCAACAACACGGACGCCCATAACTAGGCCTTCAGCAAAATGACAGCTTCAACACAAACGCAAACTTACCTGCTGTCGCGTAGATTTCTGCGCCATTCTCCCTCACGACGACGCCGGACCCATCTACATCAGGGTAAACTTTCCGCAACTCGCCGTTGATTTCAAGCAGCATATCTGTGTCGTCTGCACACGTCTCTTGCAGGCCGCGTCCAAGCGTGCACAACTTTCCTGCACCTCCTTCGAAGCTGGTTCCGCGGTTCTGTGCACAACAGCGGCACCACGCTTGCACCTCGCTTAATCGAGGACGTTGGTGCAGGGGGCGCTGTGAATCGGGACTTGAGTGCAGCGCACAACTAACCGGTGCAAGAGGTGCAGCGAACTATGGCTGAATCGAACGCAGCTAATGTAGAACTTTGTGGAAAGCACGTTGGTTCCAGCGATTACTCTGGAACATTCGACGACTGATGTATAAAAGCCGACGCGTTTGACCCGCTGATCGGATTTTCGACGATCGCCGACTGTGTTCGCCGCTGTCGCCGTTCTTTGAGTGTAGCCTGTTTTTGAGGGCACAAGTTTTCCCAATAAAACGCTAGTTTCATCTTTCTCAGTTTGGCTGCTTTCTTCACCGTCACTACCACGTGACAATATTCATATTTTGTCATTTATAGCGCAATTCTTCTAGCGTCCCACGTTTGCTGATCGAGGTGGACACTAATTCGAAACAAAGAGTTAATATTATCTTCTTTATTAGGCAAGGAAAAATTTCTGGTAATTAACATGGAGCCTGATTTAGCAAGCTTATAGTGAAACACTAAGAAACTGTTTCTTTGAATGGCGCAAAAGCTTCGGAGAGGACAGTTATTTGGTGCAAGGTGGTGTCCAAGCCAGCTGCTTCCGAAGATTAAGCACAGCTGCTCATGGGTAATGTACGAAGCAGGTAAGGCAAGGTTGTGATGTTGGTGTGCGCACAAAATCAAAAAAGCTGTAATTCAAGAGATATGCGTGTTATCAAGTTTTATGCTGTGATTTAGGGAAAAGAGGACGGTTAAAAAAGAGCGTCCCTTCCACCACGACAAATGGAAAGGAACGGGATAAAGAACAGCTGCTTAAGCGTTTGAATAGGGCCAGAATTGGTCCCACACATGTGTAAAGCATTACTGTCTTGCACTATTACAGGAGTTGAACGTTGCTTTTACTAGCACGACTATCAATCGAAGCACGAAATGCTCTATGGTGATGTCAAGATAGTTTAGCATCAAGCCTTAAAAATGGACGCACAATAATAGAAAACGATCGCATTTTGTGCCACACTCTTGTCGGGTCCCTCGGTTAACCCCCTTTCTTCTCGTTTTCATTTCCTTTATTAAGCACAAGTAATTTCCCCTATGTTGTCCTTGTTGTCAGTGTTTGTTGGCTTCTTATGATATGACTAATAATATCGGGCCCCTCGGTCAGCCCCCTTCCTTCTTGTTTATTACATAACGCGGGTCTCGAATCCGGCAACATTGATGCCTTCAGGCAGCATGTGTGGGTTTATTGACCAGTTGCCTTCACCCAAAACGATCACGTTCTCGTGACGCCTGCGGCGAAAAGGGCGTTCCACGTCTGCCGTCAAGGTCTCTGAGTGGTGGCGCTGGCTAACACTCTCAGGGTTCTACTAGGGCACATAAATACCCAAGAAAGTGGATGGGGAAGCGGCGCCGCTGTAGCTCAATTGGTAGAGCATCGCACGCGAAAAGCGAAGGTTCGGCTCCCACCTGCGGTAAGTTATTTTTTCGTCCACTTTAAATTGTATTAGTTTATTGTTTCCTTATTTCATTTATTAAGCACAAGTAATTTCCCCTATGCTGTCCTTGGTGTCAATGTTTGCTGGCTTCTTATGATATGACTAATAAAATCGGGCCCCTCGGTTAACCCCCTTTTTACTTGTTTACTCTTGTGCCAAGAAAATCAGCAGCCCCATCGTGATTTGTCATCGTGTGGACACCAGTTCTCACGGGAAGCACAACACGAAGGGCCCTAATACCGTATTAGTAAAACAGTTCCTCCGCGAACGTCGTATCCCTAATCGATCGGATCTCACCTGTTTACGTTGTATGCTATCGCGGAATTTTTTTTCACTTTGAGAAATTGCCATATAAATGCCTGGACAGACCATTAAAGAAACGCTGACACTGTTTAAAAAGCAGACAAACAAACTAAACACGGAACTTAGACGCGCTACGAATGCTTATCATGAGCATATGTTTGCAGACACCGCTGTTAAAGATGCTGAAACCTTGTGGAGCATTATCAATAAGGTCTTTTGCCGCGAAAAGCATTCTACCTCACCAGACAATATAATCTATTATAACAATGAAATTTAAGGTTTAGCACTCGCAAACCATTTCAATAAGTACTTTGCAAGTATAACCGTGCCACAAGAAGGAAGGAAGGAAATCAACTTTATTCGAGGTCTTGCAGGCCACTAGAGCTTTGGGCTCTCATGGAGTGAGCGTCTCCCACGACAGAATCGGGAGGTTGAGTTTCCTGGCGGCGTCGTGAAGCTGCTGTACGGCCCAGAATTGGGGAGCGAGTTCTTCGCTCCGGATTGCTTCTTCAAACTTGCGCTTGTCCTGTTCGCAGTTTATGTGAGCTTGCGAGCGCGGCCAGAGTAAATGATAGACGTTAAGAGATGTATTGCAATTGCTGCAATAAGACTTGTCGCAGAGCTCAGGCATGTAATGGTGTAGTCTGTTTTGCGTGGGGTATGTGTCTGTTTGTAGCATTCTGAGTGTAACCGTTTGAGCTCGACTGAGCATGTGGTGTGGCTTGCTATACTCTCTACGTTGTAGGTAGTATTGTTTAGTGATTTCATTTTAAGTAGTGGGGGCGTCCTTGTTCTCCGAGTGGTCGGGTGAAGCCACGCGGTCTGTAAGTGCGCGCGCAGCCTCGTGTGCCGCCTCGTTGAGGTTGGGGACGTCGCCACAGCAAACTCAGCCTGATACGTCATCGTTTATTTCCGTTTCTAACAGCTTATTTTTCAATCCCAGTAGTGAACTTGAGGTATTTAGCACTATCATGAACCTTAAAAATAGTAAATCTCTTGACATTGATGATATCCAAATAAAACCTATAAAGTGTGTTTTAGAATACATCACTCCCGCTTTAACGCATATATATAATCTAGCTTTACACTCTGCGGTGTTTCCAGAAAAGATCAAAATGAGTAGGGCAACTGCACTTTTTAAAGGAGGCAACAGAAACGACGTGTCAAATTGCAGACCCCATCTCAATCATTCCAGTATTTTCCAAAAAAAATTAGAAAATATTATTTTTTTCTCGCTTACCAAACTTTTTCGACAGACAAAACATTCTATCTAGTGCTCTGTAAAGTCAGGTCAGCAGAATCTGCTGTGCTCACACTCAAGGAACATTTACTAAAACACATACGAAAAGATGTCTTCACATTGGCACTATTCATTGATTTCAGTAAGGCATTCGATTGCGTAAATCATAAAATTTTGCTATGTAAATTATCACAGAATGGCATTAGAGGTACTCCTTTAGCATTATTTGAGTCTTACCTTACTAGTCGAAAACAATCAGTATACATAAAACTCGAGTAGTAAAGTTTTGTTCCTTTAATAAATGGCGTGCCACAAGGGAGCGTACTAGGTCCTATGATCAAAAATAACGTACAGCGCGAAGGACAAGGACAGCGATGGACGACATACACAGCGCTGACTTCCAACAATATTTTATTGCGTTGCCACATGTATATATATATATATATATATATATATATATATATATATATATATATATATATATATATATATATATATATATATATATATATATATATATATATACACGATGTGGCAACGCAATAAAATGTTGGAAGTCAGCGCTGTGTATGTCGTCTATCGCTGTCCTTGTCCTTCGCGCTGTACGTTATTTTTGATCATGAATTGCCATACCAACTAGCCCAAGCAACCACCCTAGGTCCTATGCTTTTTAACCTCTACAGCAACGACAATACTAATATTTATACAACTGTAAAATTTATCGTGTATGCCGATGAATCTAACCTTCTCATTTCTAGTCCGAATTCACAAGAATTAATGGGAAAATGTAAGTATCTACTCACTAAGCTATCTGAATGGTCAGCATCCAATTGCCTAAAGATAAACCCTTCGAAAACTAATGTTATTTTGCGCAAAAAATAAAGTTATTACGAGTAATCAAACTTTAGTG
Source organism: Dermacentor variabilis (assembly GCF_050947875.1). NCBI lineage: Eukaryota > Metazoa > Arthropoda > Arachnida > Ixodida > Ixodidae > Dermacentor > Dermacentor variabilis. Next base: position 2,717,088 of record NC_134574.1, on the reverse strand, counting down.
TGTGCTGGTAAAGAACTGCAAACTGTGGATGAACATAAAAGATTAGGCGTCACTTTTTCTTCGCACCTTACTTGCGATAAACATATTGAAAATATCTGCACAAAAATGTCTGCTATCACAGGCGTTCTGTCTCGATGTCGGCGTCTTCTTACAACCACAGCAAAACTGAACATTTTTTATGCTTTACTTTTTTTGTATTTATATTACTGTAGCTTAGTGTGGGCGACTACAGGAAAGACAAATATTATGAAAATCCTTTCTTTGTAAAAGAAAATGATTCGGCCCATTGACAACATGGGTTACCTGGAGACAACGTGGCCAGCGTTCATAAAGCATAATATTATAAAAATGGAATATTTCTACACGTTTCGCCTTCTAAATTCATTCTATTTCTCAAATACCGCCTTCACAAATTTCCCAGTGTCTGGTGCATCTTTCGCACCAAAATTCGATTCTTCCAATACAAGAAATAGTGATACGTGGTATGTTCCGTGGTTTCGTAATAAATATAGCCTACAATCATTAAAACATACTCTACCACATATATTAAATAAATATAAAGGTACATATACTTCTTCCTCCAAGAAACTGCGAATGCATTTTGTAAACATGTGATCAATGATTGTTTTTCGTTCTTAAGAGACAACTGTACATGTTACTTATTTTGTAACCCATAGCATGTATTTCTATCTTCTGGTGTATCGAATGTTTCTTCATTTTTTTAGTCTGTATTATCTAGCCTCTATATCAGAGCGAATTGTATTAGCTTTGTTAGTAACCCTTACACACATACTTCCATTTTTCTGATGTATCAAATATGTTTTCTTTCTTAGTCTCTATATTATTTTCGGTCTTGTTATCTTGCATTTATGTAATTAATTTATTCTGAGTGTCTAACAATGTTACGATTTTGATGCAACCACCATGTATGCCTTGTAAGGGACCATCGGCCTAGTCAAGCTGTTTTCCAACAGCTTTTAGCCTTTGGTATCCACCAGAACAATTGTAATTCTGGAAATAATTTGAATTGAATTGAAAATACCCCCTTCAGGCTTATTTCGTGCACCACAAATTTTTATTCACCAATTTTTTGTACCTTAAAAATCATTAAGCATATGAAGTTTTCAATTCCCAAGTTCATAGAATGGGTTCCATCAATCCCTACAGGAACATCAGATATGAGTACATCAACTATGACATATCTAGCATACTCGGAAAGCACCTATACTGCCACTTTAAAAACATGGTTGGTGTGGAATATCACGTAAAACAGAAAACCCATTGCAAGATCTACTGACGTGTACACAGTGATTCGTCTACTTTCCAACTCACTTTAGTAAAGTACCTTACAAATATCTAAACTTACAGCACATGGTCAAGCCAATTTCCTTTAATATGTACGCGACAAAGCTGTTTTGAATATTTATATATTCATCAGTGCTTTGCTGTTGATGCGGTATTTTTCTGTACATAATTGCACATACAGCTCGTGAATGGTATATTGCTGCACTCCGAATGGCCGTGACAAACATGCTGAAAAATTTCCCGGGTAAAGCTTTCCCTGTATATATTTCCATACCTTCCAGAAACGATGGTGGCTGTGCATAGACAGCTGCGAGGACTACCTATCAAAGACCTAGAACTGTAACTTGGCAAGTTTATTAAGTTTTCTTTTTCAAGCTCACTCCTCGAACTTTTCTGATAAGTAGGACGGACGGACGGACGGACGGGACAGACAGACAGACAGACAGACAGACAGACAGACAGACAGACAGACAGACAGACAGACAGACAGACAGACAGACAGACAACTTTATTGACAAGAGCCCCACAGTTAGGGCACTTTGCAATCTAACACATGCCCCACTGTCGGGGCACACAGAAAGAATAACGCATTGTTCAACAGTCTTCTCCGTTGCCATCGCAACAAAAAAAGGCGTTTGTACAGAAAGGCAAAGCTGGCCTCCACGCCAGCAGCCTGGATTAAATACAGTTGAATGCCTCAAATCCTTTTGTTCCATCCTTCGCGTTTCCAAAAATAGGTACTTTTCGCAGGACTTACCGGCTTTCCTTAAATTTAATTCCAAAAACTTTTGGCGTGTTATATCTTCTGACAATACTACCAACCATGTTATATTGTGTAGTCAAGGTCACACACCACTTTCGGACAGTGAATGTCCCCATATGTTTAATAGATATTTTGCAGCCGTATGCACAAGGGAATATCGTAACTACATACGCATTGTTCTTGACCCTTTATTGCTTTTAATGTAGATTAATGACTTGCCCGTTGATATCTGTTCCTCCTTATGACTTTTTGCTGATGACTGCATCATTTACCACTCAATTAATTCTATAGCTGATCACTTCGCTCTCTAAAGTGACCTAAACCACATTTCAAACTGGTGTACTGAATGGCAAATGGCGCTTAATTCGACTAAATGCAAAGTAATCTCTTCCAGTCGCAAGCGTACAAATTGTTACTCCTCGTACTTCATTGATAGCACAACGTATGGTGTTTTTCGGGCATCATCAAACAAGTATTTAGGTGTTCACCTCGAGCATAGTCATTCATGGGCCACGCACATTCAGAACACTTCTGCCAAGGCTTCCAGATCACTTGGGTATCTGCGCCGGAATTTGCGAAACTCCCCCAACAATGTGAGAAAATTGGCTTACCTAACAATTGTGTGACCGCAACTAGAATTTGCATCAGCTATCTGGATGCCATATGAAAACTACCTAGTCAAAATGCTAGAATCTACAAAATAGAGCCACTCATTTCATTACATGGAACTTTTGTCCCCATTCAAGCATAACCCAGATCAAACTTGATATCTCTCTAGAACCGTTCGATTTTCGTCGTTCCATTGCTCTTTTATGCCTATTTCATAAATATCATTACAGGACCAGGCCGTCTTCATTACCTCTGGAAGCATCTCCACGGATTTCGCGTCGACTGCATAATCAATTTAGCACAAAGCGCATGCACGGCAGGACCTAAGACTTCAATTCATCGGCACTTTCACGCGGCATTGCTCTTTGGAATGATTTGATTGGATTGGACAAACTTTAATAAAGGTCCTGCAGGATGCACATCAGCGCGCAGTGGGCGCCTCCCACGCAGGGACCGACAGGGAGTACCTGGCGGCCACTGCGCGAGCCTGCTGGACGGCCCATTGCTGGTTTTGTAGGAGCGGGCTTCGTAGGTCTTCTTCCAATTGTCGGAGGTAGAGTCGGGCGGAGCGTTTCTACACTTCCAGAACACGTGTGCGACTGTCGCCGTGACCCAGCACGAGGGGCCCGCATCGTCGAGGTAGACGTCCGGGTAGAGAATGTGTAACGGGGCGGGGTTGGGATACGTCTGTGTTTGTAACAAGCGTAGCGTTAGCGACTGCGGCCTGTTTAGTTTGGGGTCCGGGGGTGGAAAGAGACGTCTTCCCAAGCAGAAGTGTTTAGTGGTTTCGTTGTACTTTACTGGGGCGTCCCTGTTCGCCTGCAACTTATCGAGACGCGCTAGCCCGGGGGTTACGGTGCGGTCGGTAAGCGCGCGCGCAGCGTCGTGGGCTGTCTCGTTGAGGTTGGGTGGGGCATCTGGAATCCGACCCAGGTGGGCGGGAGACCAGACGACGGTGTGGTGTTTGAGGGTGCTCGGATCAGCGCCGCGGAGAGCGCGTAACGCCTGGTCGGAGACGCCTCCTCTCTCGAACGCTTGGATGGCCGGTCTCGAGTCGCTGATTATTGTATTTCGCTTGTCGTCGAGCATCGCCAGGGCTATGACCACTTGCTCCGCCACCTCGGGGTTACCTGATCTTCCAAACTTTATCGCATCCATCTGTGACCACCAATCATTCCATGATCAGCTGCGAGAAAATTTTTCTAAGGAGTGGCGTCGTGATTTGTGCCTCTTCAGTTGGCTCGCATTTCCATTCTCGTTGCTATTGCCATATGTCTTGTAATTTTGTGCATCTTACATCAATGACATCTGTATGACCAATGTTTCTTTTAAGATATGTATTGGCCACATACGACGCACTCGTTTTACTCATGGTATAATACAATGTTCCTTACGCCTATGTAAATTTTTGTTATCATTTGCTATGTACAATTTCTCGCTTTTACTTCTTTTGCATTTTGCGTCGTTATTTGGTACTTGTTCCTATACAATTTACGCATTCAGAGACACCATATCTAAAATAGAATTTTTACACATTGCAAACAGACTGTCATCTGTTAGTTTGAATTTATTTCGTACATTGGGTAGGTAATACTTTAGTAGCTGTGATCCATAGTTTGCACGAGGCCCTGGATGGTGCCAGCCAACAGTGCACGTTATTCACCACATAGAGGGATCTAGAGTTAAGTTTGCTAATGGGCGTACGTGACGGCTGTTATGGATAAGTTCTTATCTATTTGTCGCTAAGGGGTAGTATTCGTAGAAGGTTTCAGTTTTTAAAATGTTAAATTGAGCAAATGATTCGGACGTATGTGCATTGTATGGTATACCTGCAGTGCAACGTATGGCGTTTTTCTGCAATATGATTAAGTTATGTAATGATTTCTTGCTCCCTGTACCCCAGATTAAATGACAGTATCGCAGATGTGGCGTAAAAAGAGCATTATAAGATTTTTCTGTTCTGTTAATATGTAATGACATGTTTAGTAATCCTACTACTTTACAAATTTCACTTCTTATGTAATTGGCGCGGCGCTTCCAGGACGTGTATTCATAAAATACAACTCCCAATGTTTTTGCAAAGGGAGATAATTCTATTATGCAAAAAAGAGGTGAGGCTTCTTTATGAAAATGAGAGAATTCTATTTTAACAATATTCAGGTATAAAGAATTGAGCATAGGGCATGTTGTAAATTTGGCTCGGAACAAAACTGATTTTTTCTTTGAAGAGTTTATTCGTAAAGAGTTTGTTACGATCCAACTGCACAATATACTTAGTGTAGATTGTACTTGCCACTGCTATGATATTATCAAAATTCATTCCATAAAAGAACGACCTGGTGTCAATTGCATAAATTACATATTCTATTGAACTGTCTTCTCTTACGATGTCGTTTCAGTTCAGTTTATATTCCTTAATAACCCCCGATTTCAGGGGTATTACAAGGGTGACAAGCCTGAAGCCTTCTCAAGGAATCCAAAACACAGTGGTGCCATCACGCAGCGGACCGGCTAAAGCAGTCAAATAAATGAACAGAGACGAGAAGAGTGCTGAACAACCGGAACAGCGAAGTTATGTGTCTGCACTGCAGCGACCCGAATCGCGTTGCGATGAAAAAACACCACAGGAGGACTGTCAGCAGGTGATACGTGCTCTCTTCAAGGCCTTGCGATCGCACAGTCACTGCTGTACAAGTGCGGCTGGGAAACCGAAGCCTCAGCGTCGCCTCCGTATATGTGCGCCTGAAAGTCTCAATGGGAGAAATTATAAGAGACCTCTGCAGCCGCTGCCCAGCTCCGAGGATTATATGTGGGGACTTTAACGCGCACCATACTCTCGGGGGTTACAAGGCGATTGATGCACGTGGGAAGAAAACTGTTAGTGCTTTAGACACCGAGCGACTCTGCGTGGCAAATGACAAACAGCCAACGTTTTTTCGACCACCGGCCTCTTACAGTGTCATTGACTTGACATTACACTCAGCGGACATTCTCGCATCGTCAACGACGAGTAAAGATAGAATGGCAAGCGACCTTTTCCTGTCTTCGTTAACATTGCTGGATATAGAACCAACGGCCGAAGATCCTGTCCTGTGATACATTGGGATACGTGCAGGGACGGCCTAAGCGAATCATCTGGAGACGTGTTCACGGACACGCTTCACGTAGCAAGGGATTAGCTACCGCTGAGCTGACGCTACCCGACCACTTCCCCGCTCCGGATCCAAGGCTCAAAAATCTATGCGCTTCCCGTAGGAGAGCGGAACGGAGGCTGAGGAGGACGAAGGGCGACCCACCAATAACCACCATATAACAGGATTAACGCAGTGATTCGACTTTACACAAGGAAAATAGGAAGAGATCAATGGGCAACATTTTGTGCAAGAGTATCGGTCTTCACGCCCATTCCAAGGATATGGTGGGTTGTTAATAACTTTGCTGGAAACTTTCGACCAAACAAGCCATTTGAAGCCCTAGCATCGAAGTTAGGCAAGGAGCTCGCTTGTCTTGCGAATGCCTTTGTTGAAATATACTCTTCCGGCAGGTTAGCTGGCACAAGCAACCCGCCTCCGCCGCTATCGTCGTCTCTAATGGATGCTCCTTTCACACTCAGAGAGTTGGAACTAGCTATGACATTCCTCCGACGTCGCTGTGCGGTGGCACCTTACTTTATCAGTAATAGGATGCTGACTAACCTACCGGTTGAAAGACGACGTGATTTGCTGGCATTTTTTAGCCAAGTGTGGGCCAGCGGGGATATCTCACATTTTTGGAAGGTAGCATGGGTGGTACCGGATCTGAAGCCTGGAATCAATCCTGCAGCTCTGGACTCATACCGACTGGTATCGCTGACCTCCCGTGCAGCGAAGCTAATGGAGAAGATGGCGTGCACAAGACTCACTTGGTATGTCGAGCAGGGTCGAAAACTACCATCGTGCATGACTGGGTTTCGGCAACGTCTAAGCGCTCAAGACATTGTGCTGGACCTGCTAAGCAACATAGAACATTGCAGCGCGGATTGTCTGTCGACACTTGCTGTTTTCATGGATGTTTCAAAGGCTTACGACTACGTGTCTCATACAGCCATCACCAGCCAGTTACAAGTTATAGGCGTCACGGGTCACCTCTTGCACTTCATACATACGTTCCTCAATGATCGTCGCATCCGAGTTCGTCTTGGCGACGCTTTCAGCGATGAAATACGTATATTTCGTGGCGTGCCACTGGGGATTGTTTTATCTCCCTTATAGTCTAACATCGCCATGACTAGCTTCCCAAGAGTACAAAGACATCGAACACCAGTGAAGATATCTATATATGCCGATGATATCTGCGTATGGGTCTCCGGCTACCAGCACCGCCGCCTCGCACGAATAGCCCAGGGAGCGGTAAATTCCATTCAGGGCTACTTGGCAACGATTGGATTATCACTATCAGCAGACGAATCATGATTCAAAAATAACGTACAGCGCAAAGGACAAGGACAGCGATAGACGACATACACAGCGCTGACTTCCAACAAGATTTTATTGCGTTGCCACATCGTGTGTATATATACAAGAAGAGGCATGCGCAGAAAATGTACGACAGTCACAGGGGTTGTGCTAACAGCAAGTCATTATGTGACTGTCCCTGTGTGACTGTCCCTGTGTGTGACAACCCCTGTGACTGTCGTACATTTTCTGCGCATGCCTCTTCTTGTATATATACACACGATGTGGCAACGCAATAAAATCTTGTTGGAAGTCAGCGCTGTGTATGTCGTCTATCGCTGTCCTTGTCCTTTGCGCTGTACGTTATTTTTGATCATGAATTACCAACTAGCCCAAGTAACCACCCTAGAATCATGATTCGTACTATTTCCTGGAGTGAGAAGAAAATCTACACACGCTTGACGCTGAATTTGGCCGGATACCAAATTCGACAATTCGCCAGCGTCCGATTTCTTGGCGTTACCTTAGACCACAGGCTAATATGGCGCCGCGGTGTTGGCCACGTTGTGGCGTCATCGTAACTCCGGCTACATGTGCTCAAGCGAGTCGCTGGCATACGCTGGGGTAAGCACCCGACGTCGATGCTACGCCTACATACAGCGTTGGTTACCAGTCGGATCCTGTATCAGCTACCTCTGATGGCACCCTCAGATAGCCATCCACAGATAAGGTATTCGACTTTGCCTTGGAGTCCCTCAGCCATCATCAAACAAGAAAGTGCTCTACGAAGCTGAGTCACGCCCTCTGCGACTTCAGGCTTCCCAGGCTCTCATGATCCAGCTACTACGATTGAGTGAGTCTACGCCCGGCAAAGCCCTCTTACGACGTATAGGTAGCAGGCCGGGCTCACACTTTTGTGCAGCACTGAACACGCTTCGCGTTTTAGGATTGCGCTGCTCGAGAAAGAGGGAAAGGATAGAACCACCCTGGACATTCGAGGACATAACATGCAACTTACGTGTACCACGATTGCAGTCAAAGAGCTGCATTCCATTTGCAGAAGCCAAATCACTAGTCCTGGGGCGGTATAACGTAAAACTATTCCAAACTTTTCTATTCCAATTCTGCAATCAGCCCACCGCGATGGTCAAAAACTTTTTTTGACCACCCCCACTTCACCTGTCTGTCACACATTGTTGCAGCGACATCAGTTGCCGAGGGAATACTTCGGCAAGTGCAGCAATCAGGGACTGCTGAACGAGCGGAAAGAGATAGTAACGGAGAGAAAAAAAGACCAACAGTGATACCTTATATCCACCGGTTGTCGCACAACCTAAAGAAAATTGCCTCCGAGGTAACACTGATGTGGTTTTTTTAGCACCCAACAAACTAATCAGCCTGAGCAGGAAAACAAGACCAGAAAGGAAAGAAAGTGCCCCTAGCTGCCAAGTTAAGCAGAGGAAGAAGTTCAGAGAATGTAAGACTTCAATTATATATCGTATACCCTTATCGTGCGGGAATTATTACGTCGGACAGTCGGGCAGATGCATTAATGATAGACTGCGCGAACACAAAAATAAAGTCGACAAACTTGTATCAGATGGGTTTCTCTCCCTTCATTGTAAGCAACATAAGTGCTCCCCTCTGTTCGAATCAACAATCATTACCGGTAGAAACAAGTGCGAACTCACTAGACTTATAATAGAAGCCGAGCAGATTGGTGCCCTAGGGGATTCATGTATCAGCAAACCATCATTGGCTCTCTCTGAAAAAGAACTGAAATTTTTGCGCATGGCTTAGCATATCACAAAATGTATCGCTCTGATTGTTAATCTGTTCACGTGCCTGTGACTCATGCGGTCTGAGTATATAAGTACGACCTGGTTTTCGACAATAAACAGTGTTGGAAGTTAGCGCTGTGTGTGTCCCTTTGTGTCTTCTCTTGTCCCGTCTTTGAATCGCGCTACCATACTCCCCTTGAAGATGCATTACCAACAAGCCCACATTGCAACCCTGTCACACACGTCACGAAAACCGTGACAGCTCCCCATCTGATATGACGTGACACACTGATTATATACATAATTTGACAGAACAAAAAATAGTTCTTTTAGATTCGACGCCTTTTCTCCATAAGGACTCGGCTATAGGACAAAAGTTTTCGGGTTGCACCCACTTCACCTGCCTGTCACGCGACGTCACAAAACTGCAACAACTCACCGCGTCAAAGTGACGTGTAGGCGTTAAAGATGCATTATTATGCCTAAAAAACTGAATTTTATTCTGGATAGCCGCTGGCTGCCCCGTTCCTTAAGGAATAAAAGATGGCTGCGGCCGATCGCTCAGGCACTGGTTACTCACAACTGCCGGAGAACATGGGTTTATTTGCGTATAATGAAACATTGCGTGGTCGTGGAACGTTTTCGAGCACTTTCGGCACGTTTACGACCTCGTTCTGCCAACTCTTCTTTGCTGAAGATCCGTTTTAGCGTCATTCTTATGCTTCCGTTCCCTGCCGCCGCGATTTTCGACCAGCGACCGCAAGCTAAGTAAGGGTAAGCGGACTAATCGCAGTCGCCGGCACCACCTCTTCATACGGTTATCGGTTTTCAGTGCACTGGCTCGGCCTCATCGAATCCCTCTCACTTGAGCGTGCTCCTCGCCTCTTGTCAGCCAATTAGATAAGACAAGCCGCTCAATGTAGGCACTGTTACTCGTTTTTTATGCAATCAAAAATGACCTCCTATGAACGAGGTGAGCGTTTGATTCGTCTGTTCAGCAGCCCTATGGGTGACCGGTCGATGCTTGCGTCGGCGGTTACGCAAATTTGACGTGAGTAGATTGGAATAGAAACATATTGGAATAGTTTAATGTTATACGGCCCCTGGAACATTTGAGCACGACTTACCCGAATCACCTACAAGTATACACAGATGGCTCTGTCAAAGCTGACGAAGAACGCTGCGCAGCAGCGTTCTATATCCCCTCTTTAAGATATACGTGGTCTGGCCGTCTGGACTGTATAGCCTCCTCGACAGTTGTGGAAGGCATAGCAATAGTTTCTGCTCTGCGCAAACTAAGGAATTTGGCTCCGCAGAACGTGATTGTCCTTACGGACTCAAATGTCGCGTAACAACAATACCGTGGTCTGCCATCTCTTATGTTCCCATGCAAATCACTAGCCATCTGGAAAGAACTCAACAAAAGATTCACAGTAAAGTTTGAGTGGATTCCGTCCCACATTGATATTTCCGGCAACGAAAAAGCTGATGCGCTTGCATATGCAGCGCTCTATCATCCTCCAAAAGTCAAGGCTACAAAAAGTAATCAGGAGAAAAAAAAATCTGACATGCGAAATCACTTTGGGTCGCTTTGGGTTCCACCACATATGCCCTGCGTAACCAAGAAATTTCACCTAGAGGAAACCTGAATTCTATATCGAATAAGGACAGGATCTGCTAGTACACCAGTCTTGTTATTTAAGACGGGGTGAATCGATTCTCCGAACTGTATGGCATGCAACGAGACAGGAGATATGGAACACTTTGTGTGTTCCTGCCAGAAATTCCAAGAAGAAGAGACCCTCTCCTCGAGAATCTGCAAGAAAAAGGGCTTCCGCATGCGTGCCTGCACCACCTTGTATTTGCCGAGGGATCAGTTATAGCCCGCAAAGAAACTTCACGTCTCCTTACCGAATTCTTAAGAGAAAATGGTTTGATGGACATATGGTGAAACCCTTCAGCGGTGTGGTAAGATACGCTCGGTCGGAGCAATTGCCGGCCTTGATCGCCAGGCGAAACCAGCCTGTTGCTGCAATTCCCCACCCACACCACCACCCTCACACCCACCACCTCTCCTTTTCAATCCTCCGACATGTTACCAGGCATAGGACGCAGCTGGCAAAGCGAGCGGAGGCGAACGCAACCAGGAGGAACGCGGTGCGATGAGGAATGCGGTGTAACGTCATGTGCCTCCTCAGAGCACGGCCACGACGAAATCCCAAGTTCGTGGCCAGTAAAGCTTTCACTTTAAAACAATGGGATAAAACCAAGCCAAAAGTGCGTGTAACCTCATTAAGAAACACAGACATAGCCAATAATATATAAGGGCTTGAATAAATCATCGGAATCAAACCCCGGCCCTCAGTCCCCAGCAGCCGCGAAGCAACTGACCACGGCGGCGGTCAGATCTGTGACGCTGCAGAGGGTGCTAAAAATACCTGGCTCCGGACAGGCCGCCATTGGAATCTGAACCTGGCAACGTTTAACGTTAAAACGTTATCTAGTGAGGCGTGTCTAGCAGTGTTATTGGAGGAATTAGAGGGTAGTAAATGGGATATATTAGGGCTCAGTGAGGTTAGGAGGACAAAAGAAGCATATACAGTGCTAAAAAAGGGGCACGTACTGTGCTACCGGGGCTTAGCGGAGAGACGAGAACTAGCTGGTAACATACAAGATTTCTATAGCATTAACGAGAGAGTGGCAGGTCTTGTTGTGAAACTTAACAAGAGGTACAAATTGAAGGTGATACAAGTCTATGCCCCTACATGCAGTCATGATGACCAGGAAGTCGAAAGCTTTTATGAAGACGTGGGATCGGCGATGGGTAAAGTTAAAACAAAATACACTATACTGATGGGCGACTTCAATGCCAGGGTAGGCAAGAAGCAGGCTAGAGACAAGTCAGTGGGGGAATATGGCATAGGCTCTAGGAATAGCAGAGGAGAGTTATAAGTAGAGTTTGCAGAACAGAATAACATGCGGATAATGAACACCTTTTTCCGCAAGCGCGTTAGCCGAAAGTGGACGTGGAGAAGCCCGAACGGTGAGACTAGAAATGAAATCGACTTCATACACTGCGCGAACCCTGCCATCATGCAAGATGTAGACGTGCTCGGCAAGGTACGCTGCAGTGACCATAGGATGGTAAGAACTCGAATTAGCCTAGACTTGAGGAGGGAACGGAAGAAACTGGTACACAAGAAGCCAATCAATGAGTTAGCGGTAAGAGGGAAACTAGAGGAATTCCGGATCAAGCTACAGAACAGGCATTCGGCTTTAACTCAGGAAGAGGACCTTAGTGTTGAAGCAATGAACGCCAATCTCATGGGCATCATTAAGGAGTTCGCACTAGAAGTCGGTGGTAACGCCGTTAGATAGGAAACCAGTAAGCTATCGCAGGAGACGAAAGATCTGCTCAAGAAACGCCAATGTATGAAAGCCTCTAACCCTACAGCTAGAATAGAACTGGCAGAACTTTCTAAGCTAATCAACAAGCGTATAACTGCGGACATCAGGAACTATAATATCGATAGAATTCAACAGGCCCTCAGGAACGGAGGAAGCCGAAAAACAGTGAAGAAGAAACTAGGAATAGGCAAGAATCAGATGTTTGCGTTAAGAGACAAAGCCGGCAATATCGTTACCAATATGGATGAGATAGTTCAAGTGGCTGAGGAGTTCTATAGAGATTTATACAGTACCAGTGGCGCCCACGACGATAGTGGAAGAGAGAATAGCCTAGAGGAATCCGAAATCCCACAGGTAACGCCAGAAGAAGTAAAGAAAGCCTTAGGAGCTATGCAAAGGGGGAAGGCAGCTGGGGAGGATCAGGTAACAGCATATTTGTTGAAGGATGGTGGTCAGATTGTTCTAGAGAAACTGGCCAGCCTGTATACGCAATGCCTCATAACCTCGAGCGTACCGGAATCTTGGAAGAACGCTAACATAATCCTAATCCATAAGAAAGGGGACGCCAAAGACTTGAAAAATTATAGACCGATCAGCTTACTGTCCATTGCCTACAATGTATTTACTAAGGTAATCGCAAATAGAATCAGGAACACCTTAGACTTCTGTCAACCAAAGGACCAGGCAGGATTCCGTGAAGGCTACTCTACAATAGACCATATTCACACTATCAATCAAGTGATAGAGAAATGTGCAGAATATAACCAACCCTTATATATAGCTTTCATTGATTACGAGAAAGCGTTTGATTCAGTCGAAACCTCAGCAGTCATGGAGGCTGTACGGAATCAGTGTGTAGATGAGCCATATGTAAAGATACTGGAAGATATCTATAGCGGCTCTACAGCCACCGTAGTCCTCCACAAGGAAAGCAACAAAATCCCAATAAAGAAAGGCGTCAGACAGCGAGATACGATCTCTCCAATGCTATTCACAGCATGTTTACAGGAGGTATTCAGAGACCTGGAGTGGGAAGAATTGGGGAAAAAAGGTGATGGAGAATACCTTAGCAACTTGCGATTCGCTGATGATATTGCCTTGCTTAGTAACTCAGGAGACCAATTACAATGCATGCTCACTGACCTGGAGAGGCAAAGCAGAAAGGTGGGTCTCAAAATTAATCTGCAGAAAACTAAAGTAATGTTTAACAGTCTCGGAAGAGAACAGCAGTTTACGATAGGTAGCGAGGCACTCGAAGTGGTAAGGGAATACATCTACTTAGGGCAGGTAGTGACCACGGATCCGGATCATGAGACTGAAATAACCAGAAGAATAAGAATGGGCTGGGGTGCGTTTGGCAGGCATTCTCAAATCATGAACAGCAGGTTACCACTATCCCTCAAAAGGAAAGTGTATAACAGCTGTGTGTTACCAGTACTCACATACGGGGCAGAAACCTGGAGGCTTACGAAAAGGGTTCTGCTGAAATAAAGAAAGGGTTCGTTGCGACGCAACGAGCTATGGAAAGAAGAATGATGGGTGTAACGTTAAGGGATAAGAAAAGAGCAGATTGGGTGAGGCAACAAACGCGGGTAAATGACATCTTAGTTGAAATCAAGAAAAAGAAATGGGCATGGGCCGGACATGTAATGAGGAGGGAAGATAACTGATGGTCATTAAGGGTTACGGACTGGATTCCAAGGGAAGGGAAGCGTAGCAGAGGGCGACAGAAAGTTAGGTGGGCGGATGACATTAGGACGTTTGCAGGGACAACATGGCCACAATTAATACATGACTGGGGTAGTTGGAGAAGTTTGGGAGAGGCCTTTGCCCTGCAGTGGGCGTAACTAGGCTGATGATGATGATGATGATGATGATGATGATGATGATGATGATGATGATGATGATGATGATGATGATGATGATGATGATGATGATGATGATGATGATGATGATGATGATGATGATGAAACACCGGGGCCACGCATTTCAGCTTCGCTAGTTTACCATCTGTACAGGGAACATGGACAGTAATTTTTTCTGTTATTGTTTGTTAAGTATTGTGTAATGTTGTGCCAGTAAAACACGTTAGGCTAGTTTGTGCATTGTATTGGTGCTGCTTTTTCGTGGTTCTTTCTTACTGTTGTGCCCTTCTTCCTTTTGTAACAACTTTTTTTATTCCACCTCACCTAATACTCCAACCTTGCGCATGCGAGGTATACAAATAAATAAGTACATAAGCACATGTCATTCACTGACCTGCATACACCTCGCACCATTCCTTGCTCAACAAACGCGTACTGTGTTGATGTCTCACAGTGTGCATCTACATTAATTGCCGTTTGCATTTCGGCATAGTTTGCGAACAGTGTAGTGCATAGACATTACATGACATTAAGGTTATGACCTATGCAGTGCTTAAGCAAACGTTGGAAAAGGCGACATGTTGGATTGTTGAAAATAAGACCAATTGTTTATATCGCAGTTGCGTTACCAGCATTTAATTGACTCCTCGACAAAAACTTCCCCTCGCATAGATTCAAACACGTGCGCTGAATCTGCAGCTTTTTTGGGCTTATTAATGTAGTCGTTACTGCATGGCCATATTGTAGATTTGAAAACAAAGTTCAATATATTCGTTTGTTGCAATATAAAAATATGCGTAGATCACTGCGATTGCAACACCAGAACCTGATACAAACATGCACAATATAGGATGCAGACAAATGCTCAAGACAAACTCCAGAATGTTTGCATGCTATTACTAACGAAAGTGAACAGTTTCATTCCATGTCTGTCAATGAGAGGGAGAAAGAAAACTTAATTGTGTTCGTGGAATAAAAACGCATTGATAAGCTTAGAGATACTCGTATAGTCATTGCTTAACACTTTCGAAATGAATAATTATAGCTTGCTATCAACATTGAAGCAGCCCTTTGACAGCAAGAAAAGGAACCAGTTTTTCCTGCTCTGAACATTGAATTGCAGGCAATGCAAGCAGTCATAAAATTCTGCAATATAATCTGTTTAAGAATACCAGATAGGAATAAACATTGAGGCTTTCATTCCTACTTTCTCTGGCTGAGCAATCTAGTTTCATAAACATGTCCTAACAATGCTGATCTAATAAAGGATAAATGCATGATTAGCTTAAGAAATCTGTATGATTGCTATAAATCACAGTCAAAGAACTATAATATCTAATAACAATGATAACATAATAATATTGCTTATTTTCACAAAACAGGCTAACCGTGAGTGGCGTGCGAGGCTGAACCGAAAGCTGAAAAACCTTACGGCCAGTACGCCTGCCGTGGGCCTACGATCCGGCATTATGTATAGCCCGTATTGATATGGTCTTCTTGTTACAAGTTCCGAGTATACTACCAGCGCGACACACAGGACCACAAAGTCGATGAGAAGCGTGTCTTTTAGAATGCTATGTTACAACATACTGGTTTCTACAAAAGGGACGGTAACTGTTGAAAACATTTGATGCGTAGGCTTTTGCACCTGTAGAAATATTTAGAGAGGACTCCCATAAATATATTCACAGTGCACGCACGGTGATGGACGAACCAGGCTAGCGCTAAGGCTGAATTTCAATACACAATTTTCATTCCACGTCCAGCAATGACACAGAGCATTTGTTGTTTCGTTCAGGGGCACACGCGGGCTTTCGAGGTGGTGCTTGTTGCTGCGTTTGGATCAAGACTATGGCTAGGTGAAGGCACCGGATATGCGCAATCGCGAGCAATGTACCCACATCACTTCTCCAGAAGCTGACACCGAGCACGGGTAGCACAAGGATCTTGTTGGGCTGAATCGACGAATTTGTGGCAGCCGAATTCCAAATACTGCATAAGCGGTGAGGGTAGCTATATGAACTTGTCTATAGATTGTTGTAGCGCAGGCTGAACTAAACGGTCACAGAAGGCAGATGAGACAACACACCGCGCTGAACCACCTGCGAACAGCTGTTTACGTGCGCCATGTCACACTGAACTTCCAAAACCGCTGTTGCACACTTCAAAACAAATCTTAACACGTTTTGAAATCATTAAACGTGCATATTGACGCGTGTACTTATCTTTATCAGGCGAACAGGTTTCGCCGCCTAACAAATATTATTGCACAGCGCAGGACGCGCCTGCATGTAAAAGAAGTTTCTGGAATGTTATCGATGGTTCCGTCCACTGTCTTTCACCGGAACTTGTGTAATCTGATTGCATGTAGAACTTTGTGGAAGGCACGCAGGTCCCAGCGGTTAATCTGGAACATTTGACAACTGATCTATGAAAGCCGACGCGCTTGACGCGCTGATCAGATTTTGACGATCGTCAAATGTGTTCGCCGTTGTCGCCGTTCCTTAAGTTTAGCCTGTTCTTGTGGGCGCATGTTGGCCCAATAAAACCTAGTTTTGTTTTTCACAGTATTGCTATTGTGTTCGTTAACGTCACTACCACGTGACATCTGGTGTAGGTGCTTTTCGTCCTCTTACCGGACACCCCCGACTAGCCGTGATCCAAGCCCGAACCGCAAAGAGAGCACCGACGTAGTCCCGGACCATCGAGCAAGCCGTCGGGTACAACAGCTGCCCCCGGAGCAGCAAGAGCTCAGAAGTCTTCTCCGACGATACAAGGACTGCTTTTCGACGTCATCGAGGATTCGACAAACACCAGTTACAAAGCATCGCATAATAACCGAATAGTGCGCTCAGCCACTACGCCAGAGTCCTTACCCAATTTCGACGCGAGAACGTGAAGCTATTAGGCAACAAGTCGACGAAATGCTCCGCGACGATATCATCCAGCCGTCGAAAAGCCCGTGGGCATCTCCTGTTGTCCTGGTGAAGAAAAAGGACGGAACCCTACGTTTCTGCGTCGATTATCGTCGACTGAACAAGATCACGAAGAAAGACGTATACCCCCTTCCACGGACAGACGACGCATTGGATAGGCCCTGCAGCGCTGAATTCTTCTCCTCGATGGACCTTAAGTCTGGCTACTGGCAAATAGAAGGCGACGACAGAGATCGCGAAAAGACTGCCTTCAACACGCCAGACGGCCTCTACGAGTTTAAGGTTATGCCATTTTGAATGTGCTCGGCGCCTGCAACGTTCCAGCGCGTGATGGATACGGTTTTAGCAGGATTGAAGTGGTAGACCTGTCTCGTTTACTTGGATGACGTCGTCGTCTTCGCCGGAAATTTCGACGATCACCTCAGGCGGCTTGCGACAGTACTAGAGGCCATCAAGTCGTCAGGGCTTACTCTGAAGCCGGAAAAATTCCGCTTCGCTTAAGATGAGCTTCTGTCCCTAGGCCACGTAATCATCAAATCTGGTGTCCGTCCAGACCCGCAAAAGACAGCTGCCATCGCAAAAATCCCTCAGCCCATCGACAAGAAGGCAGTGCGTAGATTTAGTGGCATGTGTGCCTACTACAGGGGCTTTGTCAAGGACTTTCACGCATCGCTGAGCCACTAACGCATCTAACCAAGTCTCATGTCGAGTTCAAGTGGCAAACGCCGCAGGCCGACGCATTTCAAAAGCTCAAACGACGCATGCAGTCACCGCCGCGACTGTCTTCGGGACGAAGACACCGATACTGAAATCCATACTGACGCCAGTAGCCTAGGCCTCGGTGCCGTCTTAGTCCAGAAGAAAGACTGGCGTGAACGGGTGATAGTTTATGCTAGCCGGTCGCTGTCAAAAGCGGAAGGCAATTATTCCAGGACTGAAAAGGAATGCCTCGCCATCATTTGTGCTACATTAAAATTCCGCCCTTACCTGTATGGCAGCCCATTCAATGTCGTCAGCGACCATAACGCGTTGCGTTGGCTAGCTAACTTAAAGGACCCTTCAGGACGGCTGTTGAGGTGGAGCCCCAGACTGCAAGAATAGGAGGTCACGGTAATCTACAAGTCCAGATGAAAACACTCAGACGCTAACTGCCTATCCCGCGCCTCCATCGATCCCCCGCCGGAAGACGACGAGGATGACGACGCCTTCATCAACATAATAAGCGCAGAAGACTTCAGTAATCAGCAACGAGCAGACCCGGAGCTAAAAGGCCTCGTCGAGTATTTGGAAGGGAACAACGACGTAGTACCTAGGGCAAATAAGAGCGAATTGTCTTCGTTGACATTACAAAACGACGTGCTCGTAAAGAAGAACTTTTCACCAGCCCGCGCCAGCTACCTTCTTGTTGTTCCTTCAGCGCTGCGTCCAGAAGTACTGTACGCCCTACATGACGATCCAACCGCTGGGCACCTGGGATTCTCCCGAACGATGTCGAGGATACAGGAAAGGTATTACTGGTCGCGTCTCACCGCCGACATCGCCCGTTACGTCAAGGCCTGCCGAGACTCTCAGCGGCGCAAAACACCACCGACAAGGCCAACAGGATTACTACAGCCGATCAAACCTCCTTGCCGACCATTTCAGCAGATCGGGATGGACTTGTTGGTACCGTTTCCGGTATCAACATGCGGAAATAAGTGGATCGTCGTGGCGACCGACTATCTCACCCGCTTCGCTGAAACTAATGCTCTACCGAAAGGCAGCGCAACCGAAGTGGCGAAAATTTTCGTCGAGAACATCCAGCTGCGACATGGTGCTCCAGAAGTCCTCATCACCGACAGAGGAACGGCTTTTACAGTAGAGCTCACCCAAGCTATTCTGCAGTACAGCCATACAAGCCACAGGAGGACAACTGCCTGCCACCCGCAGACGAATGGTCTCACGGAGCGTCTGAACAAGACCCTCGCCGACATGCTAGCAATGTACGTCGACGTCGAGCACAAGACGTAGGACGCGGTCCTGCCGTACGTCATCATCATCATCTTCAGCTTGGTTACGCCCACTCCAGGGAAAGACCTCTCCCATACTTCTCCAACTACCCCGGTGATGTACTAATTGTGGCCATGTTATCCCTGCAAACTTCTTAATGTCATACGCCCACCTAACTTTTTGCCGCCCCCTGCTACGCTTCCCTTTCCTTGGAATCCAGCCCGTAACCCTTAATGACCATCGGTTATCTTCCCTCCTCATTTCATGTCCTGCCCACGGCCCCACCATTTCTTTTTCTTGATTTCAACTAAGATATCATTAAGCCGCGTTTGTTCCCTCACCCAATCTGCTGTTTCTAATCCCCTAACGTTACATCTATGATTCTTCTTTCCATAGCTCGTTGCCTCGTCCTCAATTTAAGTAGAACCCTTTTCGTAAGCATCCAGGTTTCTGCCCCGTACGTGAGTACTGGTAAGACAAAGCTGTTATATACTTTTCGCTTGAGGGGCAATGTAACCTGCTGTTCATGATCTGAGAATGACTGCCAAACGCACCCCAGCCCATTTTTATTCTTCTGATTATTTCAGTCTCATGATTCGGATCCGTGGTCACTACCTGCCCTAAGTATATGTATTCCCTTACCACTTCCAGTGCCTCACTACCTATCGTAAACTGCTGTTCTCTTCCGAGACTGTTAAAGATTACTTTAGTTTTCTGCAGATTAATTTTGAGACCCACCCTTCTACTTTGCCTCTCTAGGTCAGTGAGAACGCATTGCAATTGGTCCCCTGAGTTACTAAGCAAGGCAATATCATCAGCGAATCGGAAGTTACTGAGGTATTCTCCATCAACTTTCATCCCCAATTTTTCCCAATCCAGGTATCTGAATACCTCCTGTAAACACGCTGTGAATAGCATTGGAGAGATCGTATCTCCCTGCCTGACTACTTTTTTTACTGGGATTTTGTTTCTTACTTTATGGAGGACTGCGGTGGCTGTGGAGTCGCTATAGATATCTTTCAGTATTTTTGCATACGGCTCGTCTACACCCTGATTCCGTAATGCCTCCATGGCTGCTGAAGTTTCGACAGAATCAAACGCTTTGAACGACAGAAAGCTGAGCTAGTTAGTAAGGATTCATTACGCAAAATAGAAGTGAGGCGTGGTTTCTCGTATTCAATGAGAGCTACATATAAGGGTTGGTTATATTCCGCACATTTCTACATGACCTGATTGATAGTGTTAATATGGTATATTGTTGAGTAGCCTTTACAGAATCCTGCCTGGTCCTTTGCTTGACAGAAGTCTAAGGTGTGCCTGATTCTATTTGCGATTACCTTAGTAAATAGTTTGTAGGCAACTGACAGTAAGCTGATCGGCCTATAATTTTTCAAGTCTTTGGCATCGCCTTTCTTATGAATTAGGATTATGTTAGCGTTCTTCCAAGATTGCGGTAGGCTCGAGGTCATGAGGCATTGCGTATACAGGGTGGCCAGTTTCACTAGAACAATGTGCCCACCATCCTTCAACAACTCTGCTGTTACCTGATCCTCCCCAGCTGCCTTCCCCCTTTTCATAGCTCCCAAGGCTTTCTTTACTTCTTCCGGCGTTACCTGTGGGATTTCGAATTCCTCTCGACTGTTCTCTCTTCCATTATCGTCGTGGGTTGCACCGGTCTGTATAAATCTCTATAGAACTCCTCAGCCACTTCAAATATCTCATCCATATTAGTAATGATATTGCCTGGTTTGTCTCTTAACACATACATCTGATTCTTGCCAATTTCTAGTTTCTTCACTACTTTTAGGCTTCCTCCGTTCCTGTGAGCATGTTCAATTCTATCCATATTATACTTCCATATGTCAGGTGTCTTACGCTTGTTGATTAACTTCGAAGGTTCTGCCAGTTCTATTCTAGCTGTAGGGTTAGAGGCTTTCATACATTGGCGTTTCTTGGTCACATCTTTCGTCTGCTGCGATAGCTTACTGGTATCCTGTCCAACGGAGTTACCACCGACTTCAATTGCACACTCCTTAATGATGCGCACAATATTGTCGTTCATTGCTTCAACATTAAGATCCTCTTCCTGAGTTAAAGCCGAATACCTGTTCTGTAGCTTGATGCGGAATTCCTCTAGTTTGCCTCTTACCGCTAACTCATTGATCGGCTTCTTGCGTACCACTTTCTTCCGTTCCCTACTCAGGTCAAAGCTAATTCGAGTTCTTACCACCCTATGGTCACTCCAACGCACCTTGCTGAGCACGTCCACATCTTTTATGATGCCAGGGTTAGCGCAGAGTATGAGGACTATTTCATTTCTAGTCTAACCGTTCGTGCTCCTCCAGGTCCATTTTCTGCTATCCCGCTTGCGGAAGAAGGTATTCTATATCCGCATATTATTTTGTTCCGCAAACTCTACTAATAACTCTACCCTGCTATTCCTAGGGCCTATGCCATATTCCCCCACTGCCTTGTATCGAGCCTCTTTCTTGCCTACCTTGGCATTGAAGTCGCCCATCAGTATAGTGTATTTCGCTTTCACTCTACCCATCGCCGATTACACTTCTTTATAGAAGCTTTCGACTTCCTGGTCATCATAACTGGATGTAGGGGCGTAGACCTGTACAGCCTTCATCTTGTACCTCTTATTAAGTTTCACAACAAGACCTGCCACCCTCTAGTTAATGCTATAGAATTCCTGTATGTTACCAGCTATGTTTCTATTAATGAGGAATCCGACTCCTAGTTCCCGTCTCTCCGCTAAGCCCCGGTAGCACAGGACGTGTCCGCTTTTTAGCACTGTATATGCTTCTTTTGGCCTCCTAACTTCACTGAGCCCCATTATATCCCATTTATTGCCCTCCAATTCCTCCAACAGCACTGCTAGACTCGCCTGACTAGATAACGTTCTAGCGTTAAACGTTGCCAGGTTCATATTCCAATGGTGGCCTGTTCGGAGCCAGGGATTCTTAGCACCCTCTGCTGCGTCCCAGGTCTGACCGCCGCCATGGTCAGTTGCTTCGCAGCTGCTCTGGACTGAGGGCCGGGATTGGATTGTTGTTTCATATTGACACGTATACTTATCTTTATCGGGCAAGCACGTTTCGCCGCCTAACAAATGTAATCGCACAGCGTGGGACGCGCCTGCATGTACCCGAAGTTTCTGGAAAGTTATCGATGCTTCTATCCGCTGTCTGTTGTTGCCGAACCTTATGTTATCGATTTCATCGCCTGACGCGAATGGTGTAGAACTTTGTGGAAGGCACGCGGGTCCGAACGATTAGTCTGGAACATTCGAAGATTGCTCCATAAAAGCCGACACGCTTGACCCGCTGATCAGATTTCCGACGATCGCCGACCGTGTTCATCCTGCTCCGACATGGTGCTCCAGAAGTCCTCATCACCGACAGAGGAACGGCTTTTACAGCAGAGCTCACGCAAGCCATTCTGCAATACAGCCAGACAAGTCACACGAGGACAACTGCCTACCATCCTCAGACGAATGGCCTCACGGAGCGCCTGAACAAGACCTTCGCCGACATGCTATCAATGTACGTCGACGTCGAGCACAAGACGTGAGATGCGGTCCTGCCGTACGTAACATTCGCTTACAACACGGCGGTGCAAGAAACAACACAGATCACGCCGTTTAAGCTGGTTTACTGCAGGAACGCGACGACGACGCTCGACGCCATGCTGCCGCACGTCACTGACTAGGAAAATCTTGACTTCGCTACCTATCTCCAGCGCGCCCAAGAAGCCCGACAGCTCGCCCGCCTGCGAATCAAGAACCAGCAGAGGACCGACAGCCGACGCTACAACCTCCGACGACGCTTCGTCGAGTACCAGCCCTGTGACCGTGTTTGGGTTTGGACCCCTATACGCCGACGAGGACTGAGCGAGAAGCTTTTCCGTCACTATTTCGGACCGTACAAGATCATCCGACGTATTGGCGCACTGGACTATGAGGTCGTGCCAGACGGGATTTCGCTATCACAGCGGCGCCGCTCACGACCTGAAATAGTCCACGTTGTGCGACTCAAGCCGTACTACCAGCGTTAATGATCTTTGGGGCTTCGCGTAACTGACCTTTGGACTTTGTTTCCTTTTGTTGCTTTCGTTTAATAAGTGTCCTTTTGTGTTTCGCTCTCTTATATTTGTAGCATCGGGACGATGCCTTTTAAGAGGGGGGTATTGACACGTGTACTTATCTTTATCAGGCAACCACGTTTCGCCACCTAACAAATGTAATCGCACAGTGTGGGACGCGCCTTCATATACCCGAAGTTTCTGGAAAGTTATCGATGCTTCTATCCGCTGTCTGTTGTCACCGAACCTTATGTTATCTGATTTCATCACCTGACGCGAATGGTCTAGAACTTTGTGGGAGGCACGCGGGTCCGAACGATTAGTCTGGAACATTCAATGACTGCTCTATAAAAACCGACGCGATTGACTCGCTGATCAGATTTCCGACGATCGCCGACCGTGTTCGCCGCTATCGTTGTGCTATAAGTGTAGCCTGTTTTTGTGGCCACAGGTTCGCCCAATAAAAGCTTGTTTTGTATTCCACCGTATTGCTGTTTCTTCACCGTCACTACCACGTGACAATATAGTATTTTGTGGCCAAGTACTGCGCCAGGGTGGCCAATCCTGCTCTGGTGAGGGAGTACGTTGCCGGTTCTGGTCACCGGGATCAGGCCAAACTCCGGGCCTGTTTATGCAATTTTATCAACACGCGGATTTTTTTATCCGGTAGAACATTGCGCGGCACCGGGATTTGAACCACGGACCTTATGCACGCGAGGCGGGTGTTCTACCTCTACGCCACCGCTGTACCGCTGTCATACATAACTTTTGCTTACAACACGGCGGTGCAAGGAACAACACAGATCACGCCGTTTAAGATGGTTTACGGCAGGAACCCGACGACGACGCTCGACGCCATGCTGCCGCACGTCACCGACGAAGAGAATCTTGACGTCGCGACCTATCTCCAGCGCGCCGAAGAAGCCCGACAGCTCACCCGCCTACGGATCAAGAACCAGTAGCGTACCGACAGCCGACACTACAACCTCCGACGACGCGTCGTCGAGTACTAGCCCGGAAACCGTGTTGGGGTTTCGACCCCTATACGCCGACGAGGACTCAGCGAAAAGCTTTTGCGTCGCTATTTCGGACCGTAGAAGATCATCCGACGTATTGGCGCACTGGACTACCAGTGGCGTAGCAACAGGGGGGGGGGGGGGGGGCCGTGGGCCCTGGGTGCAAGGAGCCAGAGGGGGGGGGGGTGTCATACGCCTGAAGACAGCCCTCTTTCCGCCGGCTTGACTGGGCGCAAATGGCAAAGAATGTTCAAGACATCCAGTAGCCCGAGCTCATGTACCCGATGCGTTGCGCCGAAGAATTGTCGGCTGCAGCTCTATCAACACCCTACGAAATAATTGCACGAATGTGCGGGCTAAAAAATTTAATTCGCGAAAGGGTTACAAGAAAAGAATTATGCAGCGTGTGCCACGAAACCTGGCTGTAAGTGGCCCTGGGTGTCGCACAAGTCGCACTGTTCAAATCGCAATCATGTGATCGCAATCATGTGGCCCTCTAAAAACCTCATTGCGACACGTGCGACTGCATCGATTTTCGTCGTTCCAGTCGTAGCATGTCAAACAGCCTTTACACGTTGGTAGGGAGGCAAGCTCCCTATTGTTCCCGAGCTTGCCGGACCGGTGGGTCACGTGGGTCACCAGACCATGACGAGAGACGAGGCGGCTCGGCGAGCGAGCAGAGTAGTTTGGAAGACAGAGCAGCGCGGTCGCGCACCGAAATACAGCAGAAGATGTGGTCGGTCGGCTGAAATATCCAGGACGAAGCCTTCGCCGGTCGATCGACAGGCGATGCAAGTCCGTCAAGATCTTCGGCAGCGAGGTACCAGCAGCCCGAGGCTCTTCAGATCGGGACCTCGGCTAGCACGCCACAGATAAGCCTCGTGTTCCAACGCTCTCAGAACTTTCCACCGGACTCTTTTTTAGAGCGCAGCTCTTTGGCGTCCGTTCCTGGGTTTCGCGTCGGCGTCGTCGTCGGCCTCGTAACCAGCTCCGCCCCCCTTTCATCCCCCCAGCGCTAGCAGCGATCGACTGATACCGCTGGATGCCGCTGACGCCGCTAGAGAGTCAAGATAACGTGAGTGCATAGAACACCGTCGCCGCCATGCAGAAAGAGGAGGAAAGGGTCCCCCCCCCTGTTCTTGTGTGGCGGATAGGGTGCTCTTCAGTTGCCGACGCGCCGGTTATTCGTTGTCCCTGAAACCAACTCCGCAGCTGGGGTTGACTCACTATCGGCGTCAGCGGCATCAGTCAGTCGCTGCTATCTCTTCCCTCCTCCCTTTATCGTGTTGTCCGCTTGCTGCGCGCGCTTCTGCCCCCATCGTTTGCCGCTGGGTGTACACGCCGCCCCCCTCCCCCCTCTTCCTGCGAGTCTCCGGTTGTCAAAGCGCCGGCTCGAACTTAGTTCCTTTCTTCGCTCCTCCTCCAATGCAACCCCTGTGCGGTGGCAATCAGAGAGCCAGATCGGTGGCGGCGGATCTGTATATGTGCACCGCCCGAGCCGAAATTGCCGCTGCCGTTCGCCCTGTGCGGTGGCAATCAGAGAGCCAGATCGGTGGCGGCTTGACATAAAGACAAACAGCAATTTCCTAACACTTATGCGGGAGAACATCCCGTTCCTCTCACTCGTAACGCGTCCCACGGCTGTGACAACCTCGCGAGGCACTTGTATACATCTCGTCTTTGAGAATCAAGCATTCGTGTACCAAGTCGAACATATATCAGTCTATTTCTCCGACCACAAAGCTTCCTTCATGACTGTCAAGAACTGTTAGTGGAGTCTTTGTTAAAGGAATACGTGTGAAAAATAAAAAAAAATTCTGTGATAGCGCATACATGTGTTGCTAGATTTCTTTGCCTCAATCTATCGAAAAGGTGAAACAGCTTATTTGCTGCGCTCAAATTTCGCATTAGGAAGTAACGTAATCGTCGGCAATTTTTTTTATCGCGCTTCATCTTTCATTTATTTATTCATCGCGCGTTAATTCTTGCATGTTCTGTTAGTGTAGTCTTTGCTGCCTTTATTCTCGCCTGTAGTTATCATTTGTGTCGCGTTTTTTTTATTTCGTGAGTGTTCGTAGTTCCCACGTAGTGGGCTTTGTGTCGCGCGTCGCGTCAGGGCGTGTGTTGTGTGTGACCCGCACGCCTTCCGCAAAGCTTGGTACCATCCGCTGTAGTTTGTACATTCTTTTTTTTTCACGATGTCTCGGGCGTGATTTTACTTCAATAAATGGATCGTTCGTTTGTACGTCGCCTCGCGTCTCATGCCTCTGGTCGATCAGCTGCGGACCTTATCACCGGTCAGCAATCGAACTATCAATAAGTGCACGCGGGGTGGGTTGGTTGTTGCCCCATCCCCTTAGGCTCGGGGAGTGCGAATACGTTACCACCAATCTTTGACAGAGAGCAGTGCCGACAACGTGGTATTTGCGCTATGTTTCAGTAGAAACTTAAACTGTTCACAACGATATTCAGTTAACGTGTGTTATGTCACAATATAGGCTTGGAAGACACCGATGTCGATAAAAAGTCGACGCTGACGCCAACATTCGGCCAGCTAGATAGCAGACTGTTCGAAATGAACGTCTCTCGTGACGCTCTGGTGTTGGAAATAAAGTTCACTTGACTTGACTGTGTGAGTGGGAGACCTATTTGTCATACTAGTATGACGAAGACGCAACCGACGACAGTAAGTCGTCGTAATGTGACAGGCTTTCGTGCCGACAACACCGACAAAACTAGTTGCCACTGAATGAGGTTGAGGAAGATTATTTTCCTTCACAGATGAAAGAAGGAACTGCGACAAAAGGCGGTAAAGCTTGACGAGGTCACAGTTCCCCACAACAGTCGATACAGCAGGGAGCAACACAGAAATAAATATTAATATAGTATGATAGTGAACAAAATACATTGCATCAAATGACAGTACTACCATGAGAAATATTGCTTTTGATACAAAGACAGTGCACCATAAATCAAACCTCGTGCATGGCCTCGTGCATGGCATGAGGTCGCTAAAGGAAAGACACACACAAGCAACTTGACACGAAAACAAGAGATGCTTCGCTAAGTAAAAAACATTATATTTAGTCAGTGCTGATTAGTAATTTTTGATGTCTTTTCTTCATTTGTTCTTAGGGAGATCAAACATGACACTTAAAGATGGGTTATTAAGAACAACTAGAATCTGGTAATGGTGTTTTTGTTTGCCGTAATTTGTCCTCGTTTTAGGGACCAAGTTTCTGTGTTGCCGAAGGGAGTATTTATAGTAGGAGGGCGATTTGGAGCTGTGGAATACAAACTATTACGATGGATGTACTGTAACAGGCGAAATATGTAAGCATGGTTTGCTTTAAGTAAATTATGCGTCTGATATAGTGGTAATGTTGGTAGGTTTTCCGGCCTACCATGGTAACCCTCAATAGCCCGCAATGCCTTCTTCTGCAAAAGCAATAACTTCTGAAAATTACTTATTGTTGTAGTGCCCCAGACCAGCGCACAATAGGACAATTTGGAAAAAAAGTGGTGGGTAATATATGGACACTTTTAGGGAAACGGGCAAGAGATCGCTGATCTGGCAAAGAGAACCAACAGTTTTACTAAGGTCCGTAAGAACTTTTGAAATATGAGTGTTTCATGATAAACGTTCATTAAACCAGACACCAAGAAACTGCTGAGTTGTTACCTGTTGCAGTTTTGTGTTGGCGTATATTAGGTTAACTGTGTAATGAACAGAGGTATTGATAGGTCTGAAAATTATGTACCTGGTTTTTGACAAGTTTAAACTAAACTTATTCGCCTGCATCCAAGCGTATAATTTTACCAAATAAGCGTTCCCGACAGTTTCTAATTCCGGCAGAGTAAGTGATGTGAAAAAAATATTTGTATCGTCAGCGTAAATAACCAAATCTGGAGAATAAGGTATGTTACAGATGTCGTTTATATACAATAAAAACAAAAGTGGACCTAAAATAGATCTCTGCGGAACCCCTTGGGTAATGCACAAACGGTTTGAAACAAAATTATTCCATTCAACGTATTGTATTCTGTTATTTAGGTAACTTTTCAGCAGGTTTAGAGCTATTCCTCGTATCCTGTAACTGTTCAGTTTACTCAAAAGAATTTCATGCTATACGCAGTAAAAAGCTTCCCGGAGGTCTAAGAACAGACCGAGAGTGTATGCTCTGCATTCAATGTTGTCAATGATCTTTTCTTTAACGGCAAGTAAAGCTTGCTCAGACGATTAATTTTTCAGAAAAGCCATACTGCGATAATGTTATAAGCGCTAAAGAACTTTTCTAATGTACTATTAATGGCTCCTTCGAATACCTTCGATGACACTGATAACACGGAGATGGGACGATAGTTCGTCCGATGTTCGAGAACATCGCACCGACAACGCGAATGTCGCAGTGTTATATCCTGTGTCGGCTTCCAGTTTAGGTTTAGAATCGTTACGTCAGGACGCGACTCAGCGCTAAACGCTGTAAATATACCTGCTGCGTTGCTCCTCGCTGGAATAAAGTCATTCTTTGCCTGGGCACTCGAGCAGTCCGGCTCTTGGGCCGCTTCGCGCCCCAGCCGTTAGGCCTCATGCCGTAGGTCCCGCGTCCGGCCGCCCCGTCAAAGTTACTACCAACCAGCGACGAGATAAGCCGTTCTGCTTACTACTTGCCTCTGCCGTTCTATTTATGATTCCGGCATGCAAGATGCTGCAAATACGTCTGCTTCCACGTCAACCTCAACACCTCCGCCTTTGCTCTCCATGCCCCGCATGGCGCTCGCACACCCCGTGCGACCTTTCATTGCATTACCCGGTACTCTTTCGGTACCGTGGCTCACGTGGAAACGTTCTCTTTGCCCGTTTCTCCAGACGATAGGATGCGAGGCACTACAAGGCGAGATGAAGAAAGCCATATTACTCAGTAACTAAGGCTTCGAGGGGCAGCGCCTCTACTACGACCTGACGTCACGAACGAACCTGACAACTGCAACTTTCGAAGACATTCTTCGCCTCTTCGACCGACATTATGAAAAAAGGACCCCCCCCCCCCCCCGGTGCATCGTATTATCTTCAGGGAGAGAAAGCAACAACCCGGGGAAACCTTTCAGAATTCCTCCCCGCGTTACAAAGGCTAGCACTTGCTTGTGCGTTCGGCGCTTGGCACGACGAGTCCTTTCGCGACCAAATCTTCCAAGGCGTCGCTTCAGCAAGAATACGCGAAAGGTTACTCGACGAACGATCGTCCGTCACGCTCAAGAAAGCTGAGAAAATCGTACGAAGCGTAGAACAAGTTCACAAAGAAATTCAAGTTTTCAACGACCCGTCTGTACATCGTGTCTCGACGCAACGCCAAGATGTCGTCGCCAGCCATCACCTTCCTCGCACGGGTGCGCAAGATGGTGGTCCCCGCCACCCTCCTCGTTCGACCCGGCGGGTTCAAAATGGCGCTCAACGGCATGGCGGAAAGTCGCGATCTGGGGAGGCCGGCCATAATGGCGCCCCTCCCGAACGCCACGAAGCCACTCGAGACATTGCAATTCATTGCTACTGATGTGGTTCACCTCCCCACATCGCATCCGATCTAGGCTGTCCGGCCAAGCACGTTACCTGCCGTGCGTGCGGAAAAGCGGTACATCACGCTTCAGTTTGCCGTTCGAGGAACCGAACGCATCGACAGTCCCCTGCTCGAAGGCAGCTTCTCTCCGCTACCGCCGATACACAATAGGCCACTGCAGTCCCGTCTGTGCATGTAATTCAAGCACCGCATGCCCGTCTGGCTATAATTTCCGCTGAATTCCTCATTGCGAATACTAGCTACCCTCAAGCTTTTCGTGTAGACAAAAGCTACGGTGTCGCTGATAAAAAGCTACCTGTGCGAAGAACGTTTCGAGGTTTTTCCCTTATCTCCTTCGAGTCTTCGGCTCAAGAATTATTCTCAGCAAGAAATTTTGCATTCAGGACATTTCCCTGTGCTCGTGAAGTACCGCAACCTGGCTGCAGTAGTGACGTTTCACGTCACGAACCAAGGCACTTCTCTTTTGGGCTTAGACGCCATTCAAGCTTGGGGCATTGACATTCAAGGGTGTTCGCTCACATGTCAACAAGTATCAGAAGCTCCAGCTGACTCAAGCGTTCAACCTTCGTCTCTACCACACAACACCCCAACAGAGTTCGCCCATGTGATCTCAGGACAATTGGGACTTGTAAAAGGCTTTATCCATGACTTTCCTCTAGAAGCTTCTGCGCAACCAGCTTCAGCAAAACTGCGTCCTCTGCCCTAGGTTTTCCATGAGGAAGTCTCCGCCGAACTTCAACGGTTGAAATCAGCTGATATTATTGAATGAGCCTCAGCGTCCGAGTGGATTTCTCCGCTCGTCGCTGTTCGGAGGAAAGACAATTCCACTCGACTTTGCGTCGATCTTAGAAAACCCAACAAGGCTATCGTCATCGACGCCTTTCCGCCACCGAGGGCTGACGAACTGTTCCATCGAGTCGCTGATGCTACTGTCTTCAGTCAGTTGAATTTACAGTCCACTTTTTATCAGGTTTTGTTGTCTGAGAAAAGCCGTGAGCTTACTACATTGATCACTCATGATGGTCTCTTCCGTTTAAGCGTGTGTGTTTCGGTTTGGCATCTGCGCCATCCGCTTTACAGCAGATCATGGGCCGTATAACGTGCGACTATTCCAATGTGTTTTTATCCCAATCTCCCGACGTCAAATTTGCGTAACCGCCGACGCAAGCATCAGGTGGTCACCAACAGGGTTGTCTGAACAAATCAATAAAATGCTCCCCTCGTTCATAGGAGGTCCCTTTTGTTTGCTTGAAAAACGAATAACATTGCTTGCATTGAGCGGCTTGTCATATCTAATTGGCTCCCAAGAGGCGAGGAGCATGCTCAAGTGGAGAAGGATTCGATGGGGCTGAGCCACTGCACTGCATATCGATAACCGTATGAAGAGGGTGGTGCCGGCGTCTGCGATTGGTCCGCTCTCTCTTAATTAGCTTACGTTAGCTCGTCGACAATCGCGGCGGCATGCAACGGAAGCTTAAGTATGACGCTAAAACGGATCCTCAGCAAAGAAGAGTTGCCAGAACGAGGTCATAAACGTGCTGAAAGTTCTCGATAAGGTTACACGGTCACACAAAAAGTTTTATTACACGCAAATAAACCCATGCTCTCCTGTAGAC
The DNA here is from genome assembly GCF_050947875.1 of Dermacentor variabilis. Taxonomy (NCBI): domain Eukaryota; kingdom Metazoa; phylum Arthropoda; class Arachnida; order Ixodida; family Ixodidae; genus Dermacentor; species Dermacentor variabilis. The sequence goes on along the minus strand of NC_134574.1, from coordinate 2,685,702 downwards.
GTGAGTAGCCAGTGCCTGAGCGATCGGCAGCAGCCATATTTTATTCCTTTCGGAACGGGGCAGAATGCGGCTATTCAGAAAAAAAATTCAGTTTTGTTCGGCATATTAATGCATCTTTAACGCGTACGCGTCACATTGACGCGGTAGGTTTTTGCGGTTTTGGGACGTCGCGTGAGAGAAATGTGAAGTGGGTGCGGCCCGAAAACTTTTGACAAATAGCCGAGGACTAATGGCAAAAAGGCGTCGAATCAGAAACAACTAGTTTTGTTTTGTTCGGTCACATTATGCATAATCAGTGTGCACACGTCATATCACATGGGGAGCTATCGCAGTTTCCATAACGTCGCGTGACAGACAGGTGAAGTGGGGGTGGTCCAAAAAATTTTTTGACCAATCTCGGCGGGCTGATTGCAGAATTGGAATAAAAAATTTTGGAATAGTTTTACGTTATAGCGCCCCATGTCATCTTTTTTAAGAGACTGCCCAGGTACCTTGGGCTTTCTAGATAGTGTTTTGATTTGGGGCCGCACACAAGCTGAGCATGATGAGCTGAGCATGATTTCAATGCATTGCATGCATTGAAAAAACTGCACACACAAAACCTGTATTTATAAAATACAATCTTGTAACTGTGCATAAATTCTACCCTCTAAATCTAGCCAGAAAATATAAGTATGATTCAGACGGTCTTCTACGTACACTTTCAGAGTTGACACCACTCACAAGGTCTTATAATTCACGCAGTGATGATACCTGGAAGATACCTTTTACACGCCTTATGTTAACAAAACAAATGCTTCGTCACACGCTTCCAAAGCTGTTAAACGAACTTCATCAATGTGGAATGAAATTAGGAACAACTGGGAACCGTGCAATCAATGCATCTTTTGTTGCGAAAGATTGATCCATTTCTTTTGTGTGTGAAAGCTACATATTATACACAATTTTGTTCCAGATTTCCTCATTATTTTGCAGTGTGACAATTGTATAAAGCATCAATGAATTTATTGTCATGAATGCCTTAGGGAATTATCATTGTTCAACGTGTGCACACATTTTTGTATTTCCACGTTCACACTGTATGCCATGTAAACGGGGACTCGAAGCGTCTCAAGTGGATAGATCCACTTTTTTTTCAAGCCCTCGTCTTCCACAAAAGAACATATTTGTGGATGGAATAAAATTTTTTTTCATTGATTGATTGAAAATCTGCAAACTGTGCTTTCTAGAATCTTGGCTGCTGGTATAGCGCTAAATGCAAGATGTGTAAACAGTGTCCCTGAGCTCACTTTTCTTGGACATATGGTCAGTGCAAACGGCATTGCTTCGCTGGAAAGCAAAGTGAAGTCAATTGTTGAGGAACCACAGCCAAACGACAAAAAGGCTCTGCGTTTATTTCTGGGCCTCACGGGATATTATGCAAAACTTACCCGCACTACGCTGAACTAGTAGAACCGCTTAGAAAACTGCTAAAGCAAGGAAAACCTTCTGTCTGGGATCAGGATACTGAATCCAGCTCCCATTCTATTAAGGAAGTGGTTGCACGCGTATTCGGCTCTTACTCCAAAAATATTAAGACGTACCTGGACCGTCGTCGCGCAACAATATTCCCGCAATTTCGTCCAGGAGATCTTCTCCGAGCACGTTCCTCGAGAACGTCCGGTCATAAATACTCCGCTCCATTCAAGATCTACCAAGGGACATGTCACAATACTTTTGAGCTTGAAATGGCAAACGTTGGAATGCGTCCAAACTTGTGAAATGCCCTGCACGACAGGATTTTCTTGAAACCTTAACTGAAAGGAGTCATCCTAGTGACTACCCATCCCTTGATGATGGTTTCCCACCTTTTCTGCCAGTTCGTACTGGATAGGGGACACGTTAAATTTCTTGTAGCGTAAACGTACAGTACGCACAACGTCAACTTCACTACGGTAATGGCCGTCATACGAATTCGTCTTTTTATGCCAAAAAGTCTTTGAGCATTACTCAGGTCTTACAGTATCCTCACGGGGGGATTTCCCAACATTCGTGCAGTGCAAAGTGCCTTATGCTCACAGTCTTCAACCCACTACAGGCACAGAGCTGTCTCGAGTCAGGCTCAGAGCGAATGAGCCACCCATCAGTGCTGTGCAAGGGGACACACGGATGTTCGCATTGTCTGTTTCTTGTACTCAGTGAACTCTTATCATGTATTACGTGTATGTGCAAGTATGCATCTCATTGTTGTCCTCCCAAGACGGGTACTCCTCATAACTGTAGTGCAATTGTGTTGATCTTCAGACCTTATGTGGTATGCTTCGTTCTTTAAAATTGAAGAAACCTAGATGTATGTTTAGAAATAAAGGACTGATATGCACATGTACCTGAATTTTCTATTGAATGAAGATGCCATCACCAAACACTTGTCTTACAATGCTCCCATGTGATCTCTAGTTAACTCATTTCAAGTTAAACAACATGACACGTAGTGAGCAGCATTTCCACAGCATTTACTTTTCCATTAGGCAAACGCCAACTGAAATGTGTGGATGATAAATGTCCATAACTGATACTACTAGAAAATCCTATTCATTGTATAATGATAAATGATAACATATCCAAAGCATACACTGGAAAATCTTCATTGCGTTATGCTTACACTTCTGCATCCTGCACTCTGCACTTGGTTTTATTGCAAGGAGAGCGAGTGGCGCATTTTTATCTCAAGGGAGAGATACCCTGTGTCGGCTTCCAGTTTCGGTTCCGAATCGTTACGTGAAGGGGATACTCAGCGCCAAATGCAGTAAGTATATCTGCTGCGTTTGCCCTCGCTAAAATAAAGTCATTCTTTGTCTGGTCCCCGACCAGAGCAGTCCGGCTCTTCTGCGGCGCTTCGCACCCCGGCCATTAGACGTCATGCCGTAGGTCCCGCGTCCGGCCGCCCCATCGAAGTTACTACACGCAACAACTGCGCTTCCATATGTATTTACTGCTGCTCAAATTGAGTCGTAACGTGCTTCCTAAGTTGAAATGCACTAGTTACGGCCCTTGCCAACCGTCCATATCAAGTTTGAGCCGGTGTTGATGTTGTTCAGCACAGTTTCATTAGGTTTAACACAGCCTATGAGTTAGTCCATTGCCAGATGACTTAAAACATAGTAGAAGCAAGTACGACAAAGGAAACTGTTTTTCTAGTTCAGTCCTGGCCATACCAACTCGAAATGAACCGCTCTTATCATAGTACGATGCACACACAAAAAGTGGGAAGCAGTGACATGATGCAGTGCCATCACCGCCGTACATCACCGCTCTTAATCGAAGGCTGTCAGTCGCACTCGCCAGCGCTTCCATCAAAGTGAACTACGTGGAGCGGTAGGTCTGTGTATATTGTATGCTGACAAATTAATTAGCTACAGAGAAACCCCGCGTGCTTCTTATGCCAAAAAGCATAGAAGTGATTGCCCTTGGATCATAATCATCATCATCAGCCTGGTTACGCCCACTGCAGGGCAAAGGCCTCTCCCACACTTCTCCAACTACCCCGGTCATGTGCTAATCGTGGCCATGTTGTCCCTGCAAACTTCTCAGCCTCATCCCTCTACCTAACTTTTTGCCGCACCCTGCTACGCTTCGCTTCCCTTGCAATCCAGTCCGTAACCCTTAAGGACCATCGGTTATCTTCCCTCCTCATTACATGCCCTGCCCGTGCCCCCCCCCATTTCTTTTTCTTGATTTCATCTACGATGCTATTAACTCGCGTTTGTTCCCTCACCCAATCTGCTCTTTTCTTATCCCTTAATGCTACACCCATGATTCTTCTTTCCATAGCTCGTTGCGTCGTCCTTACTTTAATTACAACCCTTTTCGTAAGCCTCCAGGTTTCTGCCCCCTACGTGAGTACTCGTAAGACACGGCTGCTATACACTTTTCTCTTGAGGGATAATGGCAACCTGCTGTTCATGATTTGAGAATGCCTGCCAAACGCACCCCAGCCCATTCTTATTCTTCTGATTATTTCGCTGTCATGATTCGGATCCGCAGTCACTACCTGCCCTAAGTAGATGTACTCCCTTACCACTTCCAGTGCCTCACTACCTATCGTAAACTGCTGTTCTCTTTCGAGACTGTTAAAAATGACTTTAGTTTTCTGCAGATTAATTTTTAGACCCACCCTTCTGCATTGTTTCTCCAGGTCAGTAAGCATGCATTGCAGTTGGCCCCCTGAATTACTAAGCAAGTCAATAGTATAAGCGAATCGCAAGTTACTAAGGTATTCTCCATTAAATCTTACTCCCAACTCTTCCCAATCCAGGGCTCTGAATACCTCCTGTAAACATGCTGTGAATAGCATTCGAGAGATTCTACCTCCCTGCCTGACGACTTTCTTTATTAAGATTTTGTTGCTTTCTTTATGGAGGACTACGGTGGCTGTGGAGCCGCTATAGATATCTTTCAGTATTTTTACATACGGCTCGTCTACACCCCGATTCCGGAATGCCTCCATGACTGCTGAGGTTTCGACTGAATCAAACGCTTTCTTGTAATCGGTGAAAGCTATATATAAGGGTTGGTTATATTCCGCACTTTTGACTATCACCTGATTAATAGTGTAAATATGGTCTATTGTTGAGTAGCCTTTAAGGAATCCCGCCTGGGCCTTTGGTTGACAGAAGTCTAAGGTGTTCCTGATTCTATTTGCGATTTCCTTAGTAAATACTTTGTAGGCAACAGACATTAAGCTGATCGGTCTATATCTTTAAAGTCTTTGGCGTCCCCTTTCTTATGGATTAGGATTATGCTAGCGTTCTTCCAAGATTCTGGTACGCTCAAGGTCATGAGGCAGTGCGTATACAAGGAGGTCAGTTCTTCTAAAAGAATCTGCCCACCATCCTTCAACAAATCTGCAATTACCTGATCCTCCCCAGCTGCCTTCCCCCTTTGCATAGCTCCCAAGGCTTTCTTTACTTCTTCCGGCTTTACTTGTGGGATTTCAAATTCCTCTAGACTATTCTCTCTTCTATTATCGTCGTTTTGATACTGCAACGTAAACAGCAACATCGCTTTTTGTGATGCGACTACAGCAGGCGTCAGCATTTTCGCTTGATAGCTATAGCCTATACGCGCTCTCTAAATAAGCGCTTATGTCGGCGGAGTTTACTCTAGCAATATACTATCAAACGCACAAACTATATCTGATGAATAGCGTGAAAAGTGAGGATCGCCAATTAAAATCAGCAGTAACCACCCTCCCCAGAACGGCGACTGTAGGTGGTCAGTCTCCATTTTCCATGTTCCCGGGACGCTCATGCCTTCTCGTCTCAGTGTGATGCAACGCTTCTGATATGTGCACGAGACGTTTTCATGTATTTTTTGAGCATTTCGTCATCATTTCGTGTCAGCAATGCGCGGCTTCTACTGCACTAGAAGCAAACAGCAAGCGGTGGCCGTGTATGCGCCGATGCGCTGCATCCAGGCAACACTGGCCTAAAGGGAATTTCCGTGGGGTTTTCTCTGATTTTTCTTTCTTTCTTATTTTTAAAGGCTCGTCCCCCTTAGCGACACGGCAGCTCGCCGCACGCCGAGTGGAGTTCGCGGACCGCCAGCCGACAGTGGTCTTGCTGGCAAAAAGCGAGATCTGCCTGTGGCACAGAACAGAGGATCTCCCTGCGGCACAACGATGCGGGCACTCAACGTATTAGAGGTTGCATTGCGCAAGATTTCGACGAGACACACAGAAGAGAAACACACCACCACGGAGCTCTACTTGCAACTATCATTTTACTCCCTTGTCAATGGAATAAATACAGGAAGACACTCGGGGGTGAGGGGGGGGGGGGGGCAGCGACAAAAAACAAATAAACAGAAATACCTTTACAGCCATGGCCATCTGCCAATGCGAAGCCGGCTCTGTCATGTGATCATTTTTGCTGCACTCCAGATCGCAAAAATTGAACAGGATACAAAATTTCACATTAGAGCCTGAGGAAATCTATTTTCTTAGCACTAAGGGAGACTGATGGCATGCTCACGCACATACTCCCCAAACGCGCAATCTCAGCGGCATCGATTATCTCTCGCGTCATTTGGCTGCCATCTGTGTTCACAGTCTTACATTTCTTAAAGAATGGCCGACATCCGCAATCTCTACTATGTATCTCAAGGTGTCCGGCGACTGCTTTTGAAACGTTACAATCATGCTCCCTTATTCTTTTGTTCAAACATGGTCCAGTCTGTCCGATGTACTTTCTGCCACACTGATGGGGAATAGACTATACCACTCCCTCAGTGCAGTCGACGAACTTTTATATCTGTTTTGTTTCACAGCCTCGTTTCTGTGTGGCACCTGGGTTTACCTTTGCACACATGCTCAAACATTTTTGCGGTGCGGAAAACACCACTTTTACATCGCATCTTTTATCACTTTTCTTTACTCGGTGCGCGATCGAATGAATGTACGGCATCACCACTTTTTTACGCTTGTAGCGCAGCTCAGAAAGAGCGAAAATGAAGGTGAAAGGGGTAATGAAAGGGAACGGAGAACAGAGTGAGCGTATTACCACTATTTTTTCTCGTGTGCTTGGACCGCAAGGCTCCTTCCCAGATAATGGTGCCCTGGTTCCGATTTCCTTGAGGTAATCTGAAATTTCGTATCCTGTTCGTTTTTTTCGATGTCGAGTGCAGCAAAAATGATCCCATGACAACGCCGGCTTGGCATTGATAGATGGCCATTTCTGTAAAAAAATACTTAATGAAAAAAGAGAGCGCTACGAAGACAAGGACGAAAGAACAACGAGTACGACAGACAAGGCGCTACTTCCAACTAAATGTTTTTTGAAGAAACAGAACTTTAAATAGATGCAACCAAGGACGGCCCATCGTGACATCACGACCTCCCTATCTCTTCAGAAAAGCTATCTCCTTTTCGGTAAGCGTCACTGAAGGGCAACTAATGCACGTGCCCTCGGCCTTTGCAATGTAAAAAGCTTCCAATATCTCCCGTTCTAGTCTATCTGTAGACCATGCCAGAAACCTGGTGTCACGAAGATACGGACGGCAATTGTGACGTTTACAGTGTTCTGCCAGATGGCCCCCCGCATTGTTATTTACGGCCCAATTGTGCTCACGCGCCCTTTCATTAAAACACCGTCCGGTTTGACCGATATAAACCTGTTGGCAACTTAGGGGTATCTCGTATACGACATTACTTTTGCAAGCAGTGTACTGCGCTGCGTGTTTCTTAGAGCATGGTTCGCGTTTTGCTTTTGTCATCATAGGGCATATCTTGGCCAGCTTACATGGTGCACTGAACAGAAGATTGATACTGTGCCTTTGTGCCACCTTCTTGAGGTTGTGGGATACCCTGTGCCAATAAGGAATCACATGTAATATCTTCCTATCAAATGGCTTTTTTGTGTTAGTGCCTTCTCTTGCCTGTTTGATCTTTTGAAGAAGCTTGTCGCAAACGCTAGAGATCAATAGTGAAGGGAAACCGGCTAGACGTAGCCTTGAAACTTGGTTATTGAAACTGATTTCTATTTTGTGGCTGCAAGATTTGTTTAGCGCTTCTTTTAGACAAGTCATTGCAACTCCTCGTTTTACTAGCTTGGAGTGCGCAGTGTCGTATGAGATTAGCTGCTTGTTCAACCTCGGCTGGTATTCGAAACAGACATGCGTGTTCATCAAAGTGAGATTGAGGTCCAGAAAGCGAATGCTGTTATTACAAGGCCTTTCGCACGTGAAGTTTAGAGCCTCCGATGCATTTCTAAATGTGTTAATTATCGATTCTACAGTGTCATCTAGCCTAGACCCTGGAACTTCGTTAAGGACCACGAGGTAGTCATCGACATACCTCATTATAGAAGGAGCACATGACTGATTCAGACTGATGTTTACACACTTGTCAAAGGCGCTGAGAAAGATGTCTGAAAGAATGGGAGCGAGCGACGATCCAATGCAAATGCCCTTGCGTTGTACATAGTGTTGGTTTTTGAAACTAACGACAGTGGAATGAAGATAAAAGCTTAACAATTCTAAAAACTGGCCGCTATTCACTCCGGTTGCGCAACTGAACCTAACTTCACCAAAATCTTCGATTTTGTTCCTAATGGCACTGAGCACTCCGTCATGAGGAATCGCATAATACAGGTCTTCAACGTCCAGTGAAAACGCGTACACATTGCTCCAAGTTCCTTGTTCTAAAGTCAGCACGACTTCTCTAGAGCTCCGCACAAGGAAAGGGTCATCTAGGGGTAACTGGCATAAATGGCGCTTCAGGTAGTGCCCTACTTGCATCTGCCACGTCTTCTTCTCAGAAACAATAGCCCTAAAGGGGCAGTCAGGTTTGTGGGTCTTGCCGGAGAGCTTCTTCAAAAGATCAAACAGGCAAGAGAAGGCACTAACACAAAAAAGCCATTTGATAGGAAGATATTACATGTGATTCCTTATTGGCACAGGGTATCCCACAACCTCAAGAAGGTGGCACAAAGGCACAATATCAATCTTCTGTTCAGTGCACCATGTAAGCTGGCCAAGATATGCCCTATGATGACAAAAGCAAAACGCGAACCATGCTCTAAGAAACACGCAGCGCAGTACACTGCTTGCAAAAGTAATGTCGTATACGAGATACCCCTAAGTTGCCAACAGGTTTATATCGGTCAAACCGGACGGTGTTTTAATGAAAGGGCGCGTGAGCACAATTGGGCCGTAAATAACAATGCGGGGGGCCATCTGGCAGAACACTGTAAACGTCACAATTGCCGTCCGTATCTTCGTGACACCAGGTTTCTGGCATGGTCTAGAGATAGACTAGAACGGGAGATATTGGAAGCTTTTTACATTGCAAAGGCCGAGGGCACGTGCATTAGTTGCCCTTCAGTGACGCTTACCGAAAAGGAGATAGCTTTTCTGAAGAGATAGGGAGGTCGTGATGTCACGATGGGCCGTCCTTGGTTGCATCTATTTAAAGTTCTGTTTCTTCAAAAAACATTTAGTTGGAAGTAGCGCCTTGTCTGTCGTACTCGTTGTTCTTTCGTCCTTGTCTTCGTAGCGCTCTCTTTTTTCATTAAGTATGCTCAACCAACTCGCCCACATCAAGCTTCTGCTGTAAAAAAATGTTTTGTTTATTTGTTTTTGTCGCTACCCTCTCGTCCCCCCCCCCCCCGAGTGTCTACCTGTATTTATTACATTGACAATGGAATAAAACGATAGTCGCAAGTATAGCGCTCTGTGGTGTATGTTTCTCTTCTGTGTGCCTCGTCAAAATGTTGCGCAATCCAACCTCTAATATGCTATAACAGCACGCCCAGTCTTCAACCTTGGCACTCAGCGACAGCGGAGTGATTGCGGCTACGCTCACCGCCGCAGATCGCTCGCCACCGATATCGTCGCTAAGCCTTTTCCAGCTCGCTTCGAATCTGTCGCAAACCGCGCTTCAGAAGAAACTGCCGACGTTCCCAAGCAGCAATGTTTTGTTGCTGCTGTTGCCGCTTTACTGACTCTTTGCAATAATTTAACACGAAGTTGAAAACATGCTATTTGCGGAGCGGTTAGCTGCGATGCGATCATGGCCAAGCCGCGGTTCGCTGTCCACCGTCGGTAGCCAAGCACTGCAGCAGAGCTCGACTTGTTTTGTGAGTGAGGAACAGCATTACGAAATGTTTGGTTTAATAAAGCTTTAGATCCATGCCGACTGCATTTTTTTGTTTTCTTGTGGCAAAGTTTTGTCGTCGCCATCCTAAATTTCGGTGCCATTCTGGGACAGTGCCACCCCTCTTCCCTTCCCCGCACACTTTGACGGTATATAGATTCGACTTGCTCGACTTCAATTCGACTTGCATTTCCGTTGGCACGGAATTTTACGGTAAACATGCTCAACTGAAACTAGCTCTGGCAATGCAATCGTGCAGCCACCATGGGAAGGTGGGTATACTACCAGTGGGAGTAATTCATTTTCCGTGGCAGGAGGGCCCTCGACTGTAACGCCGCCGCTCGTGAGAACGTGAACCGCGGCGGCACCTCGTCTCTGGCCACTTTTGCTCTTTAAGAACGCCATTAGCCTAGATACTAACGCAGGAAACGCCCGTGGGTCCTTTCGTCCCTAGCTACGCTGCTACACAACTGGAAACACAGCCGCTATGGAGTGGCAGAAGTCGCGCATCCTGCATTTGTTACGCCGTGCTCTGCAGTTATAAATCGCTTTTTCTCTGTCGCAATGGGGGCATATGAAAACCCGATAATCGCAAAGTGGTAAATGAAGCGTTTGTAATTAACGACGCGGTATCAGTATTTCTCGACTTTGGTACCGAAGTATCGCTTGTGATTCTCGCGGGAAATTTGCACCACTATGCATTGCGAGTTCTGCGTTTAGGAAGTAACATGCAGTGTGCACTTTAATGACCGTAGAGCGTGTAAAATCTGTACAGCAACATGCCAATTTGGCATATGTTTCTGCGCCAGATGCGAGATAGAATAAACACGCACGCTCAGTGAAACAGCTAAATTGTAGAAGGTACGAAGCGCTTCTAAATTAATTAAACGATGGAGTTCTACGTGCCAAACGAAGCGCTTCTAGTTAATAAGCTGGCGCATTTGATTACGTTGGCTTGTAAGCAGAGGTAGGTGAAATAGAAATGACTTATTTCTTCCAAGGCGTGCTTCAAAAACGCCCTTTAACTTCTTGCTACATGAAAAGCAACATGCCTTAAAATCCAGGTTGTGTCTTCCCTCGCTCGCCTCCCGCCGCAAAAGTGGTCGTCTTCTTTTATTTTTTAGGTTCTTTCATTTACAGCCCACGGGTAACCAGGTCATCATTCCAGCCCCATCGTTTTTCCCTCCACACACATCCTGATGCTGTGCGAAGAATGGACGGACCCTCACATAAGGACGGCAGGCGGCCAATTACTGATGCCTACTGGAAGATCTACTTCTAGAAATAATATCGGGGATTCTTCTTCCGTAGCCGCTTTCATCGTTCTGCCTGTGTGCTGTAAAGATTTGATTATTGGAAGGGATTTTCCGAAAGAATATGGCGCCGTAATTAACATTTCCCGATAGCATGGTGACGTTTTATAAGAGTCCTGGTTTAGACTATTGCTTAACGCCGCAACGACAGTCCTTTCGTCTAACAGAAGACGACGTTGTCATCCCACCTCGATCATGTACCCTTGTTTCGGTAGCATGTGACGTACCGTTTCATTGCGAAGGCGTTGCCCACCAAGTAACCACGTTGTTGTTCACTCATGGTATCTCGGTCGCACGAGGAATCGTAAATGTCACCGAAAGGCGCACCAACCTGTTGCTAACAAATTTTAGCAAAGAGCGACGGCGCCTTCCGAAAGGCACGGCTGTGGCTTATTTTGACGGTGTTGCCGATGTCCGCGGCTGCTGTTCACTACTCGAAGAAACGCCTACGCAAGACCCGGCTCCTGTACTTGACGTCAGCACTGCTTCGTCGCCACACGAACGAGAACGGCTTCTTACGCCACTGGCCAAATTCAGCGACTGTTTTGCGTCGACGTCCAGTGTCGGTCGGACACCTCTAACAAAGCACCGAATAATTACAGAGGATACGGCAAGACCAATTCACCAAAATGCTTATCGTGGTGCTCCCACAGAACGTGAAGGCATACAACATCAAGTGACAAAAATGATTAAAGACGACGTGATCCAACCATCAATGAGTAACTGGACATCTCCTGTAGTTCTAGTCAAGCAAAAAGGACGGCAGCTTGCGTTTCTGTGTGGACTACCGAAAACTAACTCAGGTGACAAAGAAAGATGTGTACCCGCTTTCCCGTACAGACAATTCACTCGACAGGCTTCGATACGCGCGTTACTTCTCTTCAATGGATTTAAAAAGCGGATGTTGGCAAAACAAGGTAGACCCGAGAGACCACGAAAAAAACTGCTTTTGTGACACCAGACGGCCTATACGAATTTAAGGTCTTGCCTTTCGGCTTGTGCTCTGCCCCTGCTACGTTCCAACGCCTCATGGACACTGTGCTTTCAGGCCTGAAGTGGGAAACCTGCTTAGTATATTTGGACGATGTCATCGTGTTCTCCGCAACATTTGAAGAACATCTCAAACGGCTTGAAGCAGTTCTGCAGTCCATCCGGTTCCGACGGCCTTACCCTGAAACCGGAAAAGTGCCACTTTGGCTTTGCGAAACTACAGTTTCTTGGTCACGTCGTCAGCCACGCAGGTGTCCGCCCAGATCCCGAAAAAATTGCAGCCGTCGCAAAGTTTCCCGTACCATCCAATAAAAAGGCTGTCAGGCGCTTCCTCGGCCTCTGAGCCTATTACCAGTGGTTTATTGCAGACTTCGCTCATATTGAGTCGCCGTTAACTCGCCTTACGAGAGACGACGTTGCTTTTGTATGGGGCGACGAAGAACAAGGTGCATTCAAGGACTTCAGGGAGCGTCTCCAGTCACCTCCAGTGCTTGCTCACTTTGATGAGACCGCTCCTTGATTGCTTCACACTGATGCAAGCAATGTTGACTTAGGAGATGTTCTCGTGCAACAACAGGAGGGCACAGAAAGAGTACCTGCCTATGCAAGTAGAATACTCTCACGCACAAAGGCTAATTACTCCACGACTGAGAAACAATGCCTCGCCGTAGTATGGTCGGTTAAGAAATTTCGCCCATATTTGTATGGCTGCCACTTCACAGTTAGAAGCGACCACCATTCACTGTGTTGGTTGACAAACCTTAAAGATCCTTCAGGACGACTGGCGCGTTGCAGCCTACGGTTGCAAGAGTTTGACATGACTGTCAAGTACAAGTCGGGGAGACGACATACGGATGCTGACTGCCTCTCTCGATTGCCGATAGAGTCGTCTGCTCCACCCGAAGAAGACTCGGCATTTCTTTGTGTTCTGGACACAGCCACCATCGCGCAACAACAACGGGACGACCCTGAGTAGTTTGAACTCATCAATTACTTAGAGGGCAGATCTGCGAAACCGCCTAAAGTTCTCGCAAGAGGACTGTTATCGTTTTGTTAGCGGGCCAAAGTACTTTAGAAACGAAACTTTTCTTCGACCAGGTGCCCCTATCTGCTCGTCATTCCTGTAGCTCTTCGTACGGAAGTACTTGAAGCCTGTCACAACGAGGCGACTTCTGGTCACTTAGGCTCCACGAGAACGCTGGCCAGAGTGCAGCAGAGGTACTACTGGCCTAGATTTATCACCACCGTAAAACATCACGTTCGCACTTGCCTCGACTTCCAGAGGCGCAAGTCGCCTCCGTCGAAACCAGCCGGCCTCCTACAACCCGTCCAGGTTCCTCGAAGACCATTTGACCAAATCGGAATGGATATATTGGGCCCACTTCCTACTTCTACTGCAGGGTAATCGCTTTGTTACCGTCGCAACCGACTATCTTACACGTTACGCTGAAACAAAGGCAATCCAGAGAAGTGCAGCAGCCGAGGTGGCGCGATTTTTCATTGAGCATGTTGTGTTGCGACATGGTGCACCAACCGTCGTAATAACAGACCGAGGAACCACATTCACGGCTGCACTGTTAGATCACGACTTGCTGCTAAGTGGAACGTCTCATCGGAAGTCCACCGCCTACGATCCACAAACCAACGGATTAACAGAATGCCTAAACAAAACAATTGAAGACATGCTCTCCATGTAGGTGAATGTTGAACAGAAAAATTGGGGCGACATCCTACCTTAGATCACCTTTGCATACAACACGGCGAAACAAGAGACAACGCGCATGACTCCGTTCACCCTTGTTCACGGACGGGATGTACCAACGATGTTGCATGTAATGCTTCCAAACGACTTTGACGACACTGATACGGACGCCGATGTGTTTACGCAACGCGCAGAAGAGGCTCGGGAGCTCGCACGCTTGCGGATCTGCCAGCAGCAAGACTACGACGCAGGGCGCTATGATCTTATACGTCGAATGGTCATGTATGACGTCGGCGACATAGGGTGGGTTTGGCCACCCATACAGAAACAGGCATCTCCGAGAAGCTGCTAATACGATACTTCGGACCATATCGAGTATTGCGCCGACGCAGTGATGTCACGTACCTGGTCGTCCCCGATAATGCCAGTTGTACGCGCCGCCGCACGCATTGTCCTGAACTTCTGCACGTTGTCCGCATGAAGCCGTATGTGAGCGAATAACTATGCGAGAGGCTCTTACTTCCGCGAGTGACATTTCCGGTTTAGCATCGGGGCGATGCTCTTTTAGGGAGGGACAAATTACGCGTATATTCTACTTAGAAGACAACGACGATGGGGCAATAGCGGACTCCGTCTAGTGGGTGGCTGAGATTTGGGAGAAGACGAAGAAGACGTGCCTCGGTTCCGTTTGTTTTTTGAACAAATTGTCCTGTTGTTCTTGAACGTCTCCCTGTCTTCTGTCCGTGTTGCACCTCGACATTATGCAAATGGTTCAAACTGGCGTGAACCGTTACGTTATAGCCCAGGGTTGAACTGGAAATCTCATGGTTGTGATTTTGTTTTAACCACGTAGTGCACGAACTTTTGCTTTAGAAAAAAGTTAAACAAGCCTTTGTTTAGGCCAGATACGCCTAAGCCCACCTCGCTTTGCTAAAGAACTGCCTAGTTGCAAATTTATGAGCAGGAATTGTCCCATATGAGCGTGCAGTTACAGGTGTATTTACTGAAAGTGCAAAAATGGATTTGATTCATGGCAAATAAGCAACAGCGCATTGAAAACGAAGACGAAGGAAGATGTGGACACAAGATAAGTGCTGACTTTCAACAGCAAAATCTATTGAATGAACGAGTTAATATACACTTAAACTGCGCATGTGCTTACAAGGCAGTGAAAAATTCATGAAAGCATTAGTGGTGAGTTCAGGTGATACTAAAATATGGTTAACAACAATGTAAACAGTGCTGCTGGGCTATCAACAATTTGTGTTCTGGTGCTGCACAATTTGGCTGACGAACACAATCTGAGGCGCTATAACGTTAAACTATTCCAAACTTTTCTATTCCAATTCTGCTATCAGCCCTCCGCGATTGGTCAAAAGCTTTTTGGACCAGCCCCACTTTACCTGTCCGTCACGCGATGTCACGAAAACCGCGATACCTCCCCATCTGATATGACGTGAACACATTGATTAAGCATGATTTGATCGAAAAAAGAAAATAGTTATTTCTGATTCAACGCCTTTTCGCCATTAGCCCGCGGCTTTTTGTCAAAAGTTTTCGGGCAGCACCCACTTCAACTGCCTGTCACGCGACGTCACGAAACCGCAAATACTCACCCCGTCAAAGTAACCTGTACGCATTAAAGATGCATTAGTATGCCGAACAAAGCTGAATTTTCTTCTGAATAGCCACAGGCTGCCCCGTTCCGAAAGGAATAAAAGATCACATCACATCACATCACTTTATTTTCCTTAAAGACCCCTTTCGGGGTGTTACATAAGGGGTGGGGTTTACAAGATGCAGGCGTTTACAGAAGTCGAAAATGTGTATGGACAGGTTATGGCAGCGATATGGTGGGGAAGGCCGTTCCAGTCAGTTGCCATTCGTGAAAAAAATGTGTTCATGAAGGTAGTAGTACGGGCTCGTGGACGCAAAACTTGAAGAGGGTGACCGATGCAATGGGATCTGCGTGGTGGGGGTGCGCAGGTGTATGGTTCTTGTCTTAGGGGCGAATAAAAAAAACATCTGATACATAACAAGACTGGCAATGCGATGGCGAGCAGAAAAATCACACAAACCTGATTGCAATATGATAGATGATATGCTAACGTCGTAGAGTGAATAAATCTGGTAGCCCTGTTTTGTACAGCTTCAATGGCATTTGTTAAATATGCTTGATAAAGGTTCCAAATGGGCGATGCGTATTCCAGTTTAGTTCTGATAAGGGAGATGTATGCTTGTAGTCTGACGTGTTGAGGGGCTTCCCGCAGGTGACGTTTTAAGAAACCTAACGTTTTATTACCTGATGATATTAGGTTAGTCACGTGCTGACGCCAACATAAGTCATCAGAAACTGTGATACCTAAGTATTCGTAAGGCTGGACGAGGTCAACAGGAGAGTTAGAAACGGTAGATCCAAAAACTAAATGGTTGCGACGGCGGTGAAAAGACATGTACTTACATTTGTTACGGTTGAGTGTCATCATCTACTGCGAACACCAGTTTAGCACGTGGTTTACGTTTGCCTGAAGGGATTCTTGGTCAGAAGGGTTAGTTACCGAATGATAAATAACGCAATCATCAGCCATACGTGCTGGGGTAAGTCGTTAACGTAAATGAGGAATAACAAGGAACCGAGGACGGAACCCTGCAGGACGCCGGAGGTGACTGGGAGCGGATTGGAGGATTGGTTATTTATTTATTTATTTATTTATTTATTTATTTATTTATTTATTTATTTATTTATTTATTTATTTAAGATACTTTCAAGGCCCGAAGGCATTACAGAAAGGAGTGGGTGAGCATAACAAAACATTTGTGCAATATACGAAGACATATTCAGCGTGGCGTTTCATGAATGCTGGTTTTGAAGGTGTCGGTATCCAGAATGGCTGCAACGGTGGCGGGAAGGTGGTTCCAATCTTTTATCGTGCTAGGGATGAATGCATTACTACAAAGTTTAGTACGTGAAGACGGCACACCAACTTTGAAACTGTGATCAGAGCCAGATGATATGTATGACGGTTGGGTGATAAGCTGTTCTTTCAACAAAGCGTTGTGGTGGTAGATTTTATGGAATAGCGAATGAAGACAGACTGAGAGCGATGCGCGAGTAATTCGTTAATCCACGCGATGATGTTTGGATGTAGGTTCAACTGGGAAAGCTTAAGAAGCAAGCGTTGGTGGGGTACTTTATCGAATGCCTTAGCGAAGTCTTGGAAGATGGCGTCAGTTTGTAGATTAATATCAAGGTTAGCGGGAATGCCACGAAGAAAAATGGCTAGTTGGATCTCGCACGAAAGACCCTTACGAAAACAATGCTGTGACGGATGGAAGAAGTTATTGGACTCTAAGAATACATGTTCCATGATTTTGCAGGGTATACTTGTTAATGAAATGGGCCGATAATTGAGAGGTGAAACAGTATTACCTGTTGTGTGCACCGAAACGACCTTCCCCATTTTCCAGTCGTCTGGAATGATTCCTTCGGCGAGTGATTGTGAAAACAATGAACAAAAAATACTGGAACAGGCTGGGTTAGTGTTTTCAAAATTTTTGGATCAATGTCGTCTATGCGGGTGGCAGATGAATTCTTTATTTTATCTATTACGCACGAAATTCTACTACTTTTGAACGCTATGGAGTCCATGGCTGTTGTAATAATAAGTGGTAATGTAAAACATGGTGCTTCGGATTCGTGTAAACACAAATGAAAATTCAGTGTTAAAGGCGTCTGCACAGTCGGTATCAGCCATGATTTCACCAGCATTATTAGTGAGAGTGATAGCATGCACTTCCTTCGGGTTTATCACCTTCCAGAATTTCTTGGGGTTATCGACTATCATTTTTGTAGCACTACATTGTAAAATATGCCAAGTATGCCAAGTATGCGTTCTCAGCTTCATAATATTTTCCCCATGCGTGGGGGCTTGCATGGAGTTTAGCTGTACGAAATGCGCGTTCTTTTCTTGTTTTCGAGCCTTTTTAGTGTCTTTGTGAACCACGGTTTCTGATTATTGTTTCGTAAACAGCAAGACGGAATGTATTTATTTGTTAGTTTATTAATGTTATGTTTCAAAAGGATCCAGTTCTCATTTACATTTCTGGAAGGATAAGTCGTTTCAAAGAGCGACAGAAAGTTCGTTATTTCATTGTTCATTTCTTCGTAGTTTCCCTTATCGTAGAGCCAAATAGTTTTCTGGGAAGTTTGTTTTAATTCAGGTGGGAAGTTAAAACTGGCATGGATTTGGCCGTTGATTTCTCGGAGGCCGGTAGTGAAATTAAGACTGTCTGGATGAGTGGTCAGTATGGGATCCAGAGTGTTAGCTGCTTCCCCTGCGACGCGTGTCGGTACGGATACCCCCCAGCTTGGGTCAAGTTAAAATTAGGGCAAACGTCAATGAAGTCATTCGGCTCTTCTTGACCAACTATGTGCTCTGGTTGATTACTCCTGTCGATATTGGGGTAATTGAAGTCCCCAAATAGTAGGATGCGTGCTTTAGGGTATTTTGAAACTAGTTTATTTAGAGCATTGGGGAGTATGCGGGCAAAGTCGGGAATTTTGCGAGCTGGCCTATAACACGCACCAATTAATAACGTCCGTGGTGAAGCGCGGCGCATAATCCACAACATTTCTAAGTCTGACGCGACATTAACGGCAGACCAATTGTTTTTTGCTAACTGCAATTAGAACTCCTCCCCCGCGAGAATACTTGCGATCAGCGCGAAAAAGATTAAAATTGGGCTGGTCAAACAGAATTTCTGAGTCAGTGATATCGTTGTTCAACCACGTTTCAGTTAATATAAGTAGATTGCTACCTAACGAAGTTACAAGGTTCGATACGATATCGCGTTACGGCAGGAAGTTGCGAATGTTAGTAAAGATAATTGATAGTGAATCGTTGGCACATGGTGGGGGATAGCGTAGGTGGGGGATAGCGCGATAACCGGCAAGAATGAGTTCATTGTTAAGATGTTTCTTTTACAGATTCTGAAAGTTCATCAAAAACATAACGTTTTGGCCCAATATGCAAAGTTTTAAATCTCAGGGAAAAAGGCATGGACTTCGCCCTGGCAAAAGCGACATGATGTTTCTGGTAGTTTTGAACGCGGCGCGGAAACTCTTCAACTACGCTGTCGTCGGTACCTTTCAATTTTGAAACTTTAGAAAGAATTTATTCTTTAGTTTTAAAGGATGTAAACTTAACGATAATTGGGCGTTTCCTGTCCTTAGAATGTCGTCCGAGGCGACGGGCGCGTTCAGTGTCGTTAGGGGTTAACTGGGTGCCCAGGTTGTCAGAGCAGTGGCGAATGATTAAGTCTTCTGTAAGGGAATACGTTTAAGTGGAGTTAGTATAGGGTAAAAGACAAAAAAGTAGGTTGTTTCGCCGGGAGCGATTTTCTGCGTCTTTTAGACGAGCTTCTAGCACATTAACTAAACGAGTCGTTGCAGCTGAAGTGGCTTTAATCGTCTGTATATCACTGCGGAGTATTGGTAGACAGTGAGTTTCTAAGGCGCTGAGACGCGTAGTCAAATTAGTCACTTTCTGGTCCGTTGACAGCAGTTGGCTCTTAAGCTCTTGCACTTCATCAACCAATTCAGTCTGGCCAGCAGACATCTTTTTTAGTTAGTCAAGGATTACGTCTAGCTTGTCGGGGCCAGGGTTGCTCCCAATGTCACCGCACATCTGTAATAGGGACCGAACAACATAAAAGCACTCGATACAGGTAGCAAGGCAACACTGGGGGCTCGGAAGCTGTACCGAAAAGTAGTTGCTGTTTATTTTTTCTGTGAATAGAGTCCGATGGTTACCAACCTGCATGGCGAATACGAGTGGATTAGACTAATGTGTTGTGGCACAGCCACTGAGCCCACAGGGTGCGGTGGACGGTCGCTGCTCCTTTATAGTTGGCACGTTTAGTGTGGTTGCTGACGATGGGGCGTTCCATTCTGCGCTGAGGGTCAAGTTGACTTGAGTCGCCAGAGTGGAAAAGGGGGCGACGGGGGTTGCTGCGCAGAATGTCCCTCCGTCAGCCGCGCCGCGCAAGGACTCACGCTCTATCGCGGTCGCCCAGGGAGCGCAAAAGACAGCAGGGAGCATGACGCTCATGATCAAGGGCGATTGCACCTGCATGGCAAAGACGAGTGGATTAGACAACTGTGTTGTAGCACAGCTACCGAGCCCAGCGGCCGAGGGATTGGCTGCCACCAATCAGCCGCTGGCTGCTCGTACCTGCCGGAGAGCTTGGGTTCATTTGCGTGTAATAAAGCTGTTTGCGTGGCCGTGTAACGTTTTTGAGCACATTGCGCATGTTTACGACCTCATTGCGCCAACTCGAGTTGGTGCAATGAAGTGAAAATCGATGGTGTGGCACTTCCAAGCATACTGCTGAATACGGACAGCAACTTTTTCTTTCTGGAACAGGCGTAAGGTTTAGTTGCTGGGCGATAGCGCATCAACCATGTCTGTAAAAGACGTAGCACTGAGGAACAAACTGCTTCTCGGCTTTGACATGGCAAATTATCCGCGCATTTTCGTCTGATGGGGTGGCCGTGTGGAACGGCTGTGCTCCAAAATGCTCTCTGCTGGAAACAGCGTATCGGCCCCAGGCCGAGGATCGTCGACCCCGTTTTTGAACGAAGATGCAAGCTACAAAGTTGTCCTCCCGCGTCTACCAACCGGTAACGATGTTTTGAATTCTATTTTCCTTCATGCGGACTTGAGTGGCAGACCATACCGTGCTCCCGACTTCCGAGACGCTCTGCTTGAGGTAGTGAACGCTTCAGATATTGTAGGTGTCGGAGAGTATCAAATGAGCCATGTATGGATGGTTACTTGCGCTAGTAGTGCGGCAAAACAGACTCTCGTCGCCTGTGGTGAGCTCCGTGTCAAAGGGCTCAGGTGCATGGTGATAGATCCGGAGACTAAAAACATCAAGCTTAAATTACTATGGCTTCCACCTCACCTTGAACCACGACGCCTTGAAGAGGCGTTCCAGGCCTATGGTCAGGTGAAATCGGTGGAGAGAGAAGTATGGAGACGCACTGGCATGGAACAGTGGGTGACAACAAACCGGGAGGTTTCTCTGGTGCTCAACGACACTATCACCGTAACCTCAATACCGCACATTATGTCCATTTATGGACACCAGTGCCTCGTACTTATCCCCGGTAGGCCTCCGCTGTGCCTTCGTTGCAAGCGCGTAGGACACGTTCGACGACAATGCAGAACACCGAGATGCTTACAGTGCCACCGATTTGGTCACTCAGCGGACGCCTGCGTGTCCACCTACGCTAATAAGCTTCGTTCTGGTCAATATAGCGCAGACGAGCCACAACTGGACATTCTCATGGATTCTACAGAGGTAGTAGATGCCACCGGAGAGACTACAGGTGGCATTAGGGACGAAGACCAGGAGTCCTTGAAGCCAATACCAACCAGAAACAACAGCTCAAGTCATACTAGCGAAACTACCGGCGAGGATGACTCAGTTTGCCCACCTGGCCTAGCAAGCCTTAAAGAAAAGCCCCCTGACGACAAGGAAGAAGAGGAAGAGGCGATGGACATAAGTCAGGCAAGGAAACGTCCGCCACCTTGCAACGACGAAGCAACAGAAAGTGCACTACAGGCGCCCGAGAAAGTGTCTCCTAGTGCTCAGCGAACTCCCTCTCCTGGTGATAATGTGCCGCGCCGGTTTTATCAGCGTAGTCAGGAGAGTGCCACAAAGAAGTCCAAAGGGAGCAAGACCACGGATTTACCTGTGGCCAAGGGCGACGAAACACAAAAGCTTTAGGTGAGCAAAATGGCTACCGCCTTCACCCTCCCCTTATGTGTAGCGACACTCGACGTACGTGGGCTGAGGAATATAAGGCGTCAACAGCAGTTACTACACGTGCTTAGGCAGCATGAAGTTGATGTTGGTTCAGTGCAAGAGACAAAGCTATCGTCTGCTGGTGATGTCAACCGTGCGCTCCAAACTTTTCAACCTGATTACTAGGTGTGTATTAGCCGAGCATGTGGTGCTTCCGCTGGATGCTTTTTGTTAGTCAGAAAGCAGTTACATCATTCTTTATTGTCGCTGCGTGTTGATGGGGAAGGCCGCCTTATATGCTGTGACCTCTCTTTTCATTCCCGTAATTGGCGATTTATTTGCGTTTATGCTCCCTCAAAAGTGAGTGACAGGAAGGCTTTCTTCCTCTCACTTGCTCCGCTCCTAGATACAGATAGAGATTTGGTACTGTTGGGAGACTTCAACTGTGTTTGTCATTCCAGAGACCACTCATAGTGAATCGTTGGCACATGGTGGGGGATAGCGTAGGTGGGGGATAGCGCGATAACCGGCAAGAATGAGTTCATTGTTAAGATATTTCTTTTACTGATTCTGAAAGTTCATCAAAAACATAACGTTTTGGGCCAATATGCAAAGTTTTAAATCTCAGGGAAAAAGGCATGGACTTCGCCCTGGCAAAAGCGACATGATGTTTCCGGTAGTTTTGAACGCGGCGCGGAAACTCTTCACCTACGCTGTCGTCGGTACCTTTGAATTTTGAAACTTCGCATCATTATGATGCAAGTGCTACTTTCCTGCATCAGTTAACGGAAGATCACAATCTAATAGACGTGGGCGCCTACACACCATCTTGGGTGCGGTTCACGCACTTTCAAGGCGTCTCCCATGCTCGACTTGATCTTGTGTATGTTTCGACGAATCTCTGCTCTAACATTCACAACTACGCCGTGAAACCTGTATTTTTCCCAGACCACTGTTTAGTAGCTGTTTCATGGGGTCCCCGAAAATTTCGCAGGTTTGCTCCAAACTGGGAACTGTGGAAACTTAATACACAACTTTTGCGAGAGGAAAGTTTTGTAAATAAAGTGAAAAAATTATGGCTAGAAATAACACAATGTCAACAGCTTCCTTTGTTTGCTCAATGGGAAATGTTCAAAAATAGAGTAAAAAATGAGGCAATTGCCATTTCATGTGAGCTGTCGCCTGGTACTGATGGCCGTAGCGCTGAATTTTATATAAAATTTCAGGAATTCCTGTGTCCTTTTCTGGAGCAGCTTTTCGAGGAAGCCTATCAATATGGTGAGCTTCCTCCATCTTTCTATCAGGGCAACACAACCTTAATACCAAAAAGCACTGATGATGAAACAATATAGAGAGTAAACGGATATAGACCGATATCGTTATGTAACGTGGATTACAAAATATTTGCAAAAGTACTGACAAATAGATTGCAGACAGTCATTACTAAATTAGTAGGTGATCATCAAACATGCGGAATTCGAGGCCGCTCTATACAGACAAATGTTCATATCGCACATTCAGTCCTTGAGTGCATAGAGGGTAGTACGGATCAAGTAGCTCTTCTCCAAATTGACCTCGCCAAAGCCTTTGATAAGGTTCAACACGATTTTTTGTTCCAACTACTGCGACATCTTCAGTTAGGGGATATATTATACAATGGTATAACACTTTGTTATAAACATTGCACCACAAAGTTAATTGTGAACCGTACCCTCTCAGACATAATACAAGTACAGTAATCCGTTCGTCAAGGTTGTCCGCTCTCGCCTTTACTCTTCGCCATATACATAGAACCGCTTTGCTTAAGCGTGATTTGCGATTCGAGCATTAAAGGATACATGTATGCCGATGAGGAAATTAAAGTGCTAGCTTATGCAGATGACATTGCCTTCTTTTGCGTCGATAAGCCAAGCATTACCAAGGCAATAAACGCTACCCTGCGTTTCTGTGAGACTGCAGGAGCTACTGTAAATTTTGACAAAAGTAGAGGCTTTTGGCTAGGCATGTGGGTGCTCACTCCCTCTGTATTCGCGAATATTCATTGGAATCAGTCTCCCTTGCGATATCTTGGAGTACCTCTCGATAACTTCCGTAATAGTGGACCTCATTGGACGTCCACGATAAGCACTATCCGTCGAAAGGAGACAGCCTGGCAAGGACGTGATCTCTCCATTTTTGCGAGAGCTAAGGCACGCAATACATTTCTCGTTTCTAAGCTTCTTTGTGTTCTGCAGGTCTTGCACTGCTCACGTGTCCATGTCCAGGCATTTCATAGAATATTTGCATGTTTTATTTGGCATTCATCATGGGAAGCCATGAGAAGGGACAACCTTTTTCTTCCGCTTGAAAAGGGAAGCCTGGGTCTTGTGCATTTGTTTGTGCGACAATTGGTCATGCGCTTATTTTACCTTAAAAATGTCCGTCATCCATTCCTTCTCGCAGTTAATCGAGCACGTCTTGCGTCACACCTCCCTTTTCTTTTTGTGACGACAAACTTTGCTCAAGAAGTACCGTTATGGGGCTTCATAAAGGAACTTGTCGACACCATTTCATTCTTAAAAGCCAGATTCAACCTTGAATATTTGTTTACCGTTAATCGCACGTCGCTAAATGTAGCACTTATACATAACCTTGTCCCTTAACCTCTGTACCGAAAGCCGTATCTGTCTGTATTTGGTCAAGATGTTCTTTGCCGTGTCCGTAGAATGTGCATTGCGCCAGCAGCGAAAACGTTTTTCTTTAAGCTGCGCACCTCCACACTGCCAGTTAAAACGTGGCTTCAGGGAAAAGGACTGTATGTACCTTGGAATACAAATTGTAGGCTTTGCAATCAACCCGAGACAATAGAACATTGCTTTATACTTTGTCGTGACGCATTTCTTTTTTGGGACCATTTTACAAAGAACTATCAAAAAAGACTTTCCTCTCACATGTTATGGTATCCGGTTCCTTCCTTTCAAAAAGACAGCCAGTAATACACCATATGATTTGTTTATGTTATTAGGACTTTATTCATTATGGAGAAGTCGAATGATCGACAGACATGCCGAGCCACCTCGCTCGACAAGGTCTATCTTCCGAAAAGAGACTGCTCAAGTCCGTAGTGTGGTGGCTACATATGATCCCGTCCCTGAATGGATTTCGCGTCTGGACGCTTGTGTTTGGTTGCCAGAATTTCGAACTGTCATTGGAGTGTATACTATCTGTGAATTTGTTTCTGTTGTATGTTCATATGTAATGTAACTGCATTGGTTTGACAGTACCGATAATTCCATGCAATATAGAAAAAAAAAGATGGGGTGGCGTAGTGGTAAAGTGACGGGCTTGGGATCTGTAGGTCGGACGTTCAAATCGTTGTCGGAGCAGCTTATTTTTTACGCTTTTTTTTTCTTTTTTTATTGCACTAAAGCGCTGTTTCTTGCTTTCTGTATTCAAAAATATATATATACAGTGTCGAGGCACCGCATACTTAACGCGCTAGAGCTGTTTTTCGCACGAGTAGCCAGTGCCTCCCAGTACGCCGCGCCTTCCCAGCGCCTTCCCAGCGCCCCAGCGTCCAGCGCGCTGCACTGGGCCCATAATCCGGCGCACTGGGTCCCAGTGGCACTGGGTTTTGCAATAGGGATCTTCTTTGCTGAGGATGCGTTTTTAAAGTCATTCAGAAGCTCCCGTTGCACGCCGCCGCGATTTTCGACCAGCCACTGCAAGCTAAGTAAGGCAAAGCGGACCAATCCCAGACGCCGGCACCACCCTCTTCATCCGGTTATCGATTTTCGAATCCCCCTCCACTTGAACGTGCTCGTCGCCTCTTGCCAGCCAATTAGATACGACAAGCCGCTCAATGTAGGCGATGTTATTTGTTTTTCAAGCAAACAAAAGTGACCACCTATCAACGAGGAGAGCGTTTGATTGGTCAGTTCAGAAAACCGTGCGGGTGACCACCCGGTGCTTGCATCAGCGGTTACGCAAATTCGACGTCAGGAGATTGGAACAGAAATATATTGGCATATTTTTACGTTATGGGCCCCTGTTAGCCAGCCTTCAAGAGCCTACCAAAAAAGAAGGAAATTGGCTTTCTAAACCACGGAAATTGTCGATAGCCGAGCAGTATACTTGGTATAAAATTGCAGAAAAATTGCAAAAAATGTCTAAACCACTGAAATGACTTGGCATATAGCTTTGTTTTAAGTGATGGAGTGTATTTCTCACAGCTCCAGTCAGTATGCAAGTGCAACTAAAATTTGATGCCATCCTTTACTGGCTGATTAATGCTTTCAATATCTTTTATTTAATCATACATTTTTACAGACCATTTATACACCTTGGTTTTACTATTCCTTCGCATTGTCGTAGTTTGGCGCAAGCCCAAGGAAAACCTTCTTTCTCTTTTGGGAGTTCTTTGTTGCTTCTGTAATTAGCTTCTGGAACAAGACAGGCCCCAAGATATCTTCGTTGTTAATACTGCAGGCATTTCATTTTCTCATAAAAAGCATAGTTGATGCAAACGAATAAATTTTGACACGAAACTTGTTCTTTCGCGAGAAAACATCTCTACTGTCCTCAACAAAGCAACCTGTAATTGCATGGTAACGGGTAGCACAAACTACAAAAACTAAGAAAGAACCAGACAGAAAAAGGGCTGAAATTCGTCTACATTTTATTAGAACGGCCGAAAGCTGAGCTAGTTGGTAAGGATTCATTATGCACAAAAGGTGAGGCGCGCAGACAGGACACAAGAGTAGAGAAGTGGACAACAGGAACGTTGGCATTCGTGTTGATACATTTTATTGACAGAAAACTATTGTTTAAATACAAACAAGGTTATCTAAGCGCAGCTATCGTACGAAATGACAACAGAAAAAGGAAAAACAAAACGAAACGCAAAAACATAAAAGCATAAGAAAACTTATATATTGACACAATGCGTTGGCGGGCTAGTTGGTGCGAATCCATGAATACTTTGTTTAGCGCAAAAAGACAGACACAAGAAAGACGACAGGACAAGGCGCTACTCTCAACTGACATCATTTTATTGCGTCACTCCTTTATAGACCGCTCAAATGCTGAGACAAATGCAAACCTGTGCCTGTTGGTATGGATCGCTCATGTTCTCTAAGGCGCTCGTTAACACAGCGGCCTGACTGCCCTACATACACTTTGCCACATGACAAGGGAATTTCATAAACCACACCGACGCTGCAATCTACAAACTTCACGTGGCTCTTTTCACAAGAAGTCTTGTCATCACTCTGCGAACATGAGTTTCATTGCACAGTTAAATAGGCTGCAGGCTGCTGGTTACCCAAGTGTGGTGGTGACGTCAGTCTCGGAGGTATTGCTTCAAAAACTGAAAGGCAAGCGGCATAAAAGTAACTGCAGCACACAAAAGAAACGGCCTGAAGTTGTGCCGTATTGCCACAGAGTGGCTCACAATCTGAAGAATGTCGCCACCAGATACAAAATTCCGGTAGTGTTTTCCGCTCCTCAGCAACTGTCGATGTTGTGCAGCCGTATTTCTAAAACAAGTAAAAAACCTGATTGTGAAAAGAACCACGTGAAGTTTGTAGATTGCAGCGTCGGTGTGGTTTATAAAATTACCTTGTCATGTGGCAAAGTGTATGTAGGGCAGTCAGGCCGCTGTGTTAACGAGCGCCTTAGAGAACATGAGCGATCCATACCAACAGGCACATGTTCGCATTTGGCTCAGCATTGTAAAACATGCAAGTGCAAACCCATGTTTCGTGATACCACAATTTTGAAGAAGAGTCGTGACACCACCGCCCAAGAGTTATCAGAAGCATTTTTCATTCAGTCATTGGGGTCACAGTGCATTAGTGTGCCTTCCTTAACCTTGTAGAGCGCTGAATTTGGTTTTTTGGATTCTGTCGCATGAGTGCGCTCTTGGGATCGGATGTTGGTGGCTCCACCGCATGGTGCTCACTCCGCATGTTCCTCTGGTTTGAGCGGTCTATAAAGGAGTGACGCAATAAAATGATGTCAGTTGAGAGTAGCGCCTTGTCCTGTCGTCTTTCTTGTGTCTGTCTTTTTGCGCTAAACAAAGTATTCATGGATTTATATCTTGACACCAGGTACGAATCAGGAAACAGTAGTTCAAAACCACTTGTAAAAATTGCACATGTACCTAGCCCTTCCCTAACAAGGTTATTTCAATTTGTAAACGTGATAACGATGCCTGGCTGATGCACGAACTTCCTCTTTTCTTTATATGGTGCGCCTGAAGCAGCTGGCACGCCCTTCGATTTTTGTGCTGGAAAAGCACTTCAGTCTCACTAAATATCGGTGTGCAACTGCAACTTTTGCAGTGAAAGGCCAAGTGGGAATGCACTGCATCTATACATCTCCGAGTTCAGCATAAATATGCTCGACTGTTGGAAATCGGTAGGCAGTATACCACCCCGATTTTACGAGCACAGAATGCATGTGGTGCTTGACTTTGCTACTGCCTCCTTTGTGAGCACTGGCACAGGCACGGGCTCTTACTGCTGAGCATATTGTTCCAAGTTTGCAGCCTGATAAAAACACTGCTTCCATATTGTAATCACTGGAAACCTCTTTCAGTCGATGTTAGACTCATTACTGCTGCCCGTTAACATGAATGAACACAACTGTCCCAGTTTCCCGTGCTTTTGAGTATTGTTTCTAGTACAAAGGGCACTTTTCCATGTGTTCATGCTGCCTATGGCCCTAAATAAACAGCAATTCGCCCAATTTTCCGAAACTGCATGCTGTGTCGTATATGATACAGCAATTAATGCTTGTCTCACAGAACCAGCCAAATTTATTTCTCGATTGAAACATCACAGTAGGCTTAAAAAAGTAAAGAAATATGTTGTTATTTTTTGTGTGCCGATTTAAAGTGTGCAAGTTGTGCAAATAACGTGTGCATTTACAGACTTCTTGCACATTGTGTGACAAGATGCCAGTATACACTATATTTTCAAGCAGACATACCTTATCTCCAGTACAAAAATCGCTATGTCCTTCTTCATTGCTAAGGAGAACATAGATTGATTACTGTCTGCTTTCTTTTAGCGAATAATACAAGTTAAAGTTAATGTGCAACATTCTTTCCTGTAATATACAGCATCTTAACAGTAACTGCGAATCACTTTGCTGTAGTCAAAAGCTCCGTTATATCGGTATACCAAAAACATTCATGAATATCTTGAGCAGTTCATTTCTGCATGAAATCATCATAATCAACTTGAGCAGCTTTCAAGCGTTTGTAAAAGCAGCCCAAGAAAAAGTTCCATGCAATTCAAATCTCGCGATGCAATTTTGTTTTTGCACATCGCCCTCCCACTACAGCTTGCACTTTTTATTATTTCTGTTGCAGTGCGGCTTTATTTGGAATGCGACTATTCCTTTCAGGTGTGGCTTCGTGGCAGTGCCACTCCTATCGCAGGAAAGCCACACTTAATCCTCTTTTGTGGAACTGAATTACAAAAGATGAGCGGAAGATTCTCACTGCACTTTTTAGCAGCACATCAAAGGCTTTTCTTGGGGGGGGGTGCAAATAGCAAAATTTTCGCATCTAACACCTGCGAGTTTTTTTATATTTTATTATGTTACGTGGACATGGAGTGTCCAGTAACACTCTTGAGGGGGGAGGAGTCAGTTTGAGGTTAGGGGGTTAGTGTTGCTGTTGTTTTGGGGCCGAGTTTATGTGACTACAGCAAAGCGCAGGACGGTTTCCCATGTTGCTGCGTCGGCCAATAAATGGAAATGAACCACGCAGGTGGGTTCCGAAAAGAGGGGACGCGAGAGACACCCACGCGTAGAAAAAAATCGGATTAGTTGTTGCGCTGTAGAAGCGGCGGCAGATCTGTACCCTCGCTCGGAACAAAAGGAACGACGGTCAGAGCTAAAGGGGAACATGCTAAAATATGAAGATGCCAAATAAACAGACACGCACAAAAGGAGAGAACGGGACAGGGCGCCCTGTCCCGTTCTCTTCTCTTGTGTGTGTCTGTTTATTTGGCGTCTTCATGTTTTAAAATGAACAGCTACCAACTAGCCCAACAAGAAGTGCTTTTAAAGGGGAGCGTTTGGGGAGACGGGCGGGAAGGTAAAAGGTAGGAGGTGCATGAGGCCACCGCCACCGCTAATGCCCATACGCTTCCCACATGTCCTGTCGACCGGCTCCGTGACGAAAATTGGGCGACGCGACACTGCCCATCCGGTTTGAGTGTCAATGTTTGGCATCCTTCCGCGCGTACCTTCTGAGAATGCCTTTTGAAAACGGCGGTATCTTTACGACCAGTTCTACGACCAATGGATGCGTTTTGTGCGACCGTCATCGCGTTCCAATTATGGTGTTTGGATTTCAAGCGAACCGGCCCACAGCTGCACGGGAGATGAATTTTCTTAGTACTGGCAGGGCAGCCCACTGTCCGGCAGACATGCCGTCAATAAGCTGTGGTTTCGTTGAAACATTCTCGCGGTTTACGTGGCTGCCACTAGCAAGAGAAAAGGGGAGGACATCAAGGACGGTACTCGGAGCCTAACGGCGGGAGGGGGGGAGATGACACGTGCCTTTGGGCAAACATACCCCCTGGCGTGTAAAGGTTGGTTGGTTAGTAGGGGTTTAATGGCACAAAGGCAACTAAGGCCATGCTGCGCCAGTCACAAGACAAAGGGAAACGAAAGGCTAAAGCAAGCAAACCTGCAATGCATTATAGTTCGCGTAAATAACCAGTTGCCTCTAAAAAGTGGAATAGGTTAGTAAATGGCACTAGTGGGTCATCTGCCAATAATAGGGCAGGGTGTAAAGGTATATTTAAATTATATAGGTTGTGTAAAAGCTTCCGTCGCTGTGTTTCAAACTGTGGACATGTTATAAGGATATGTATTACTGTAAGAGGTTTATTGCATTTTTCGCAAGTCGGCGGGTTTTCTTTACGGAGGAGAAAGTTGTGTGTTAAATGTGTGTGTCCGATCCGAAGTCGACAGAGGATAAACTCATAGAACCGTTGCTGGTGAGTGCACGACTTCCACTCACCAATTACGGGTTTAGTAAGATGTAGCTTGCTGCTTAAGCAATGGTCCCATGACTGTTGCCATTTGTCCGTCAACGCCTTCCTAATCGCCATGATACTATCCCGATATGGAAGCGCCGTGTTTGTTATGTATTTGCGCGCTGCCATTGATGCACACCTATCCACTGCTTCATTTCGCGGTATACCGACATGGCTTGGTACCCAGCAAAACCTAATTGACCGGCCGTATTTGTTTAATGTTACCATGTTTAAAATATCCCCTATCAGGGGTTCACATACGGATTTCGCGTGTAGAGCCTTCAGTGTGCTTAATGAATCAGTGTATATTACTGTGTTTTCGTGTTTGTCGGCTATGATCTTTTTAACTACAGTCCATATTGCGTATACTTCGGCTGTGTAGAGAGAAGCTTGTTGTGGTAATCGAATACTTGTTTCCCAATTTTCCGTTACGGCCCCCACACCCACGTGATCTTTTGTTTTCGAGCCATCAGTGTAATATTGCATGTTATTTTGATACTTGTCCTGAAGTGCACGGAATTCTTGTATAATGTATTCGTGTGGGATGTCTATTTTCTTTAGATGTGTTAACATCCAATCACATAAGTGTGTGAAATCGTACCACGGGGCCAACCGTTGTGGTTTCTTGGCTACCTGGAGGACTTCGTGGGGGATGTCATAGTTCCGACAGTATTGCTCATACCGCAGGACAAGTGGCCTAATCGTGTTCGATTTATTTGTGGAGTGTAAGCGTGAGTTGCATTGTGTGAGGATGTTGTAGCATATGTGTTGTGGTGAAGACTGAATTCTGAGTACGTAGGAAAAAGTGAGGAATGCTCTGTGCTGCTGTAAGGAGGGTTCATTACACTCGACGTATAAACTTGGAATAGGTGAGGTTCGGTAGGCACCACTTTCCAGTCGCAGTCCAAGGTTAGGTACCGGATCAAGTCGTTGGATGTAGGACTGTCTGGCTGAGCCGCAAACCACAGAGCCGTAGTCTAAAAGGCTACGCACAAGAGACCGGTAAACACGTAAAAGGCACGTTCGGTCGGAACCCCAGTGCTTATCAGACAGAATTTTAAGGATATTTAGAGCTTTATTTGCTTTAATCTTCAGTGCTTTTATGTGAGTTAGGAAGTTAAGTTTGGTGTCAAAGGTTACTCCTAAAAACTTATGGTCTTGTTGCACCGGCAGTATGGTGTCGTTCAATTTTAGGACTGGATCGCTGTGTAGCCCTCGTTTCTGAGAGAACAAAACAGTAACTCTTTTCTGTGTGGAGAAACGGAAACCATTCTTGTTAGCCTATTGTGTGAGTTTATTTATTGTCATTTGAAGCTGCCTCTCACAGGTTAGCAAATTTGAGGCACGGCAAGCCACTTGGAGATCGTCTACGTATAAAGAGTGCATAAGAGACGACGGTATGATCTTGTAACTGTGTTCATTTTTACTATAAAGGGTGTCGTGCTGAGAACACAGCCTTGTGGAACACCATTTTCCTGTATAAATGTATGAGATAGTACTGAGCCCAGACGTACCTGAAATGTTCTATTAGACATAAAATCAGCTAGGCAGTTCAGCATTTTACCCCAGATGCCGAGGTCAGCCAGGTCTCTTAAGATTCCATATCTCCATGTGGTATCATAGGCTTTTTCTAAATCAAAGAAAACTGCAAGACAGTGTTGTTTGTGTAAAAATGCATATCGAATTTCATGTTCTAGACGGACAAGCTGGTCAGTGGTTGAACAACGATTTTTATATCCACACTGATGGGGTCAATAAGGTTTCTTGATTCTAAAATAAATGAAAGTCTTATGCTGATAATGCTTTTGTATGATTTTGCCAAAACGCTTGTGAGGGCAATAGGTCTGTAGCTGCTTGCGGATGTGGGGGATTTATCGGCTTTTAGAAATGGAACTACTATCGCCTTTTTCCACACTTCCGGCATTATGCCAGATACCCAGATTAAGTTAAAGAATTTAAGGAGAGCGTTTACAGATGCTTGAGATAGATGAGCCAGCATGGCGTAGTGAATACGGTCGTGACCTGGCGCTGTGTTTTTCCATGTAGAAAGAACTCTGTTTATTTCTTGTTGTATGAGGGGGGAATCGTACGGTTCATTTGATGCGCAAGTAGTGGGCAGCTCCTGTTTTTCAGCAGACTGTTTGTATTGTAAAAATTCCTTTGTATAATTCCCGGAACTGGATACATCACGGAAATGTTCTCCAAGTATATCTGCCTGTTCTTGTATTGTTGTTTGTGTGCCTGGAGTTGTAAGTAACGGTCTTGTGTAAGATGGGTACTGTCCTCTAAATTTCCTGACCTGGTCCCACATTCGTTTCGATGTTACCGTACTATTAATTGAAGAGATGCATTTTTGCCTTTACGATTTTTCAGCATGTCTTCGGATGAATCGTGCTTTGGCTTTGGCTCGTTTGAAGTTTAACAGGTTGCTATAGGTGGGGGACCTCCGTAGGATTCCCCAGGCCTTATTTTGTTCTTTTTTTAGCGTCGGTACACTCCTTCGTCCACCAGGGGTTTAGCTTTTTGTGTACTATACCCGATGACAGGGGTATGGCCTTTTCTGCCGCACAGATTATAACCTCAGTTATTTTTTTATTAAGCTCATCAATACTTAGCTCAGGTGAAAAGACATCTTCCAGTATCGCGTCCTCCATATAGACCGGCCAGTCCGCGAGCTTTATTTTCCACCGGCGTGGTCTAGTTACTAGGGTTTGTGGTGATGATAGGCGTTTGATGAGTGCGGGTAAGTGGTCGCTGCCATATGACGTGTCGAGAGCTTCCCATTTAAAATCAGTAAAAAGAGAGGGCGAACAAAAAGCTAAATCTAAACAACTAAATGTGCGGGAAGTCGGTGAGAAGTAAGTTGGCGCACCTGAGTTTAAAAGACAGATATTATTTGACAGAATAAAATCTTCAACGAGTTGCCCTCTTTGGTCAGTTTTGGCACTGCCCCAAAGAGTACAATGAGCATCAAAATCTCCTACTAAGGCAAATGGCTGCGGTAGCTGATCTGTTAGATTTTCGTAGTCTTTAATAGTAAAATGTGTGTGGGTTGGTATATATAGTGAGCAAATGGTGATGGTTTTGTAGGATAGCATGGTTACAGCTACGGCCCCTAAACATGTATTTATTGGACATTTTGGGTGGGAGTGCCGCCCTGTACGACTATAGCCACTCCACCTGACAAACGGCTGGAACATTCGCGGTCCCTTCGGACAACGGTGAAGCCTCTAAGGAATTGACTGTGTTTAGAACCTAAGTTCGTTTCCTGTAGGCAAAATTCCACTGGTGAAAACTTATTTGTTATGTCTTTAATGTCACCCAAATTGTGAATCAGTCCTCTACAGTTCCAATGCATGATAAAAGCCATAGTGGCAGAAGTGAGAATGGTAATTTATATATATGTACTAAGTAACTGTAGGTGACATTTGTTAGTGGGAATGTACTATTGGAAGAACGGTAACCGTTCAGGTTACCGGTCCCTTTGTTCGCGTAGTTATTGTGAGCTTGTCTTTCTTAGTGCGCTCCAGGGAGCGCTGATATTTTGGCGTCGATGACGGCGGAGTTTTGGTGTCGACATCCATAACCTTCTCCGAGGCGCTGGATGATCGAGATCCAGGCGCTGAGACACGCGTCTCAGGCCTGGGAGTTGGATTTAGCCTGGGGCCCTGGGGAACCGGGGTCTGCAAGCCCGTCTGTGATGATGATGATGGAGCAGCACTGGCTGCTGCCACCAAGGGGACGGATGGAGTTACTACTGGGCCACTGACTGCGGTCCCTGTAGACTCCTGAGACCACTGCGGTGCTGTCCCCTGCTGCACCGCACTGGCGTAGGTTGTTTGAGGTGAGTGTGCTAGTTTCTTTCTAGCTTCATAAAAGGAAATCTTCCTTTTCACTGTAAGTGCAATTATCTCTTTCTCTTTCTTCCAGCAGGAGCAAGATCGTGAATGTGCTGGATGGTCTCCTTTTCAGTTTGTACAGTGTGGAGCAGCATTACAGTCTTCCGACTGATGGTCATTGGTACTACACTTTGCACATGTCGATTTACCTCTGCATGATTGCGATGCATGTCATGAATCTCTGGCACTTGAAATACCGCCTCGGGTTTGGGATATACGGTCTTACGTTGATCTTAAGATAGCCTGCTTCAAGTATAGTAGGTACAATACTGGTACCAAAGGTAAGTATAACGTGTTTGGTCGGGATTTGTTCGTCATTTCTTCGGAGGGTTATTCTTTGAACTTTGATCACATTTTGTTCTTGGAAACCTTCCAGGAGTTCTTCATCGCTTAGGTTTAAGAAGTCTTCTTCTGATATTACACCCCTGCTTGTGTTGAGAGAACGGTGTGCTGAGATTGTGACTTTGGTGTTACCGACACTGGTGAGATCAGCGAGCTTTGCGACTTGATCTTTGGTTTTGAGTTCAAGGAGGAGGTCCCTACTTGACATCTTTGAAGCTTTGTATTGCTTTCCGATTTTCTCTAATAGACATTTTGCTATTAGGAATGGCGATAGTTTTCTGATTGGCAGAGATCCTTCACTGTGGATCACATGGTAGCGTGTGAACGTTTCTGCGTTGGTTTTCAAAGTGAAATCGAAAATTGCTTCGGTGCGCCCTCTTTTGTTAGGACGATCTGCAAGGAGGGGGAATGCATTTGCCATGTATTCTTAAAATATTCAGTGGCGATGGTAGCCACCCACCACCAGTCCCAACAAGGGGACGCTACGAGGTTAGGAACATACCTGTATACGTCAGCTATACAACGCCGCTATAACCTAATATATGTACCCAAGGTTGGGTAGATACACACGGTTAACCCTTGCTGCCTGGAAAATGAGAAGTAAACTGAAGTGAGTAGAAGACAGGAAAGATTCAAAGTGAGAGAGAAAGATAAAGAGTGGAGAGGGGGACAGGAAAACGCAACCACCGATTTCCCCCGGGTGGGTCAGTCCGGGGATGCCGTCTACGTGAAGCCGAGGCCAAAGAGGTGTGTTGCCGCCGCCCGGGGCCGTATAGGTCCAAACACCCGGCATTGGCTCAACCCCCAGAATCCCCCTTTGCCCGGACACGGCTAAGCCGCGCACGGCTACGCGAGGGAGGGTCCAACCCTCATGTGCTCGCGTGCGTGGTGTCGCAACACACGAAACGCCTGCTGACGCAGACGCCCCGGCGGGGGCGTGTAAAGGTGTAAAGGGGTGTAAAGAGGTGCATTGGTGTAAAATGTGCCACTTTTTCCAATAATGTCATGTGCGGCACGAGGGTTCTTGTGCTATTGGTTGCAATGGGGCGAACTCGCATGTGTGATTGGCTATTTTGGAACTCTTTTGTGCAGTTGAGGGTTTAAAAAGTCATGTTTTGGTTGT
This sequence comes from Dermacentor variabilis, assembly GCF_050947875.1. Lineage (NCBI taxonomy): Eukaryota > Metazoa > Arthropoda > Arachnida > Ixodida > Ixodidae > Dermacentor > Dermacentor variabilis. The sequence goes on along the minus strand of NC_134574.1, from coordinate 2,649,852 downwards.
GTAGGGGAGAGCGGAGTTTCGGGCTTGGACACGGACTAATGCCTCGGCGTTTGAATAAGCTGTCTCTTTACCAGATAACGGCTCTCCCTTCGCGCTGCCACCTTGCACTCCAATCATCGAGGGGTGCCGACTTCAGACCTTAAACACCTTCCCTCCTTAACTGGTGTTGAAGCTACCAGAGGAAAAAGGAAATTAACTCTTGGAATAACGAAACTTTTGGGCAACTTGTTAGATACCCGCCGTGGTTGCTGAGTGGCTATGGTGTTGGGCTGCTGAGCACGAGGTCGCGGGATCGAATCCCGGCACGGCGGCCGCATTTTTATGGGGGCGAAATGGGAAAACACCCGTGAGCTTAGATTCAGGTGCACGTTAAAAAACCCCAGGTGGTCGAAATTTCCGGAGTTTCCCACTACGGCGTGCCTCATAATCAGAAAGTGGTTTTGGCACGTAAAACCCCATAATTTAATTTAACTTCTTAGATTTCTGCTCACTTACACGTGATCTGGTGCTATTATGGCGGTGACATCGAGGAAAGTTTACTCCTCAGCTGTCTGTAACGAACTAAACCTTTGCGCCGACTTATTTGCTCGTTGGCAGGTGGTCGTATCACTGACGGAGCTGTTTAAGCTTTTAGCTCCACCGTGGGGTCTTACCAGAAAACTCATTTCAGCTGTGCTACACCTCGCGTTGCCTAGAAAGCACCTGCGAGGCCACCGGCCCGCGAAACCTCCTCGCACCACCACGCCCGTAGGGTGGAGTAGTGACGTCGCAGGCGAGTAAAACCTCGGAACAACCGGCGTGGCGACACACCTCTCACCTCCTTTACTCCGTGCCTACGTGCTGCTGCCATGGGAAGACCGAAACCCCGGACGCCAGAAGAACAAGCGGGTTGCTAGGAACAGCGCCGTACAACCGAGCGTGAAGCTATGCGTCGCCGCCGAGCTGATCCGGAATACTGCGCCGAAACTGCGGCTGAGAAGAGGCGACACCGAGTTCAAGACCCGAGTTTCAGTCCAGGGAACGCTAGGGTCGGCGCCTGAACGCTTGACGTCGCCGACCAAGCAATTGAGGCCTACGTCTGCTCGAAAACTTCCAGTGTCAAGCCCACCGAAACAACATATCTTAGAATACCTAGCATAACCTTGCAAATCCTAAAAACATAGCCAAGCCTACAATATCCTGGCAAACCTAGAAACGACTTAGCCAAGCCTACCACAACTTAGCAAAACTGACAAAGAACTTAGACAAGCCACGGGAAACTAGGTGATCGCAAGCTCCACCTGTTGACTCCAGCCTTGCACCACTAGTGCAAGCTGCGTATGTTTTTCTTTTCTAGTGCGTAACAGTGAAACATTTTCTCAGATGACTGTTTGTTTCGCGTGTGCATAGTGATAACCTTGCCGCTTAAGCTTTGGTACGAGTGCTGTCGGCGTTTTGTTTGCTTAACCGCAAGCGCCAAAGTAATCGTAAAAGCGCGTACGTTCGGAAAAACATAACTTTTCTTGGCGTTCGCATGGCGATCTGCGAATTTGCTGTCCGTGATAGCCGATCGCGCGGCTGAATTTAGCGACGCTTGTATTGGAGGCTGGTCATGTTTTTCGCTAACACTTGCTGTAATGACGAAACATTTGGGCGATTGATAAACTTACGCTTATATACACGTGAACGGATGTGTGCTAGTATGGTGTTACGGTGAACTTCCCATCTCAACTCTGTGACGACGAAACGTATGCGCTGATTAGCTCGTTCGCACATGATCGCATGTTTTATTTGCTATGAAAGTGTCAGAGTTGACTCGGTCACGCGCTTGTACCGAGTAACAGTGTCGCTTAAGCTTCGTCTGCCACTGGTGTTTTATTTCCTTAACGATCGCGATAGCAATCTTAAGAACTCCGTAAGGATGGATTAACTTAATGTCCTATACTCATTTCAATAATCTGAATGTCACGTAGGGCATTACAAAGGGTAGTGGAATTCTATAAAATAAATCGAAATCGTGATTTTGAAGGAAGATGCAACAGCTTGTCATGTTGTCCTTGGAATGAAGGAATAAGCGTGCAGGCTTGTACGAGAACTTGCGACATGGAATAGAAATGTACGCATCTGTATCACGATCGGAGCACTTGCTGCACCCAGTGGTTAATTGGCCGGCCATACTGCGGAACTTTAGTACGCTTGCCTTTACGGCTGGTATACGAGCCATAAAGAAAAACATGGTAAAACTCAGCAGTGCGGCCAGCCAATTAACCGTCACGTGCGCGTACCAGCCGCAAGGACAAGCGTGATAAAGTTCACAAATGCGTCCGGCCAATTACCCTCACGTGCAGCATACCAGCCGTAGAGACAAGCGTGGTAAACTTCAGCACTACGGCCGGCCAATTAACAACCACGTGCAGCGTACCCGCCGTCAAGACAAGCGTGATGAAAAGCAGCAACGTGACGTGCATATTGATCATCACGTGCAGCGTACCAGCCATAGAGACAAGCGTGGTAAAGTTCAGCAGTGCGGCCGGCCAATTACCCACCACGTGCAGCGTACCCGCCCTAAAGACAAGCGTGATAAAGTGCAGCAATGCGACCAGCCAATTAACAATCACGTGCAGCGTACCAGCGCTAGAGACAAGCGTGGTAAAGTTCAGCGCTACGCCGGCCAATTAACCATCACGAACAGCGTACCCGCCATAACGACAAGCGTGATAAAAAGCAGCAATGTGAAGGGCCAATTAATCATGTCGTGCAGCGTACCAGCCATAGAGACAAGCGTGGTAAAGTTCAGCAGTGTGGCAAGCCAATTACCCACCACGGGCAGCGTACCCGCCGTAAAGACAAGCCTGATAAAGTGCAGCAAAGCGACCTGCCAATTAACCATCACGTGCAGCGTACCAGCCGTAGAAACACGCATGGTAAAGTTCAGCAGTGCGGCAGGCCAATTAACCATCCCGTGCAGCGCACCTACCGTACAGACAAGCGTGATAAACTTCAGCAGTGTGGCCGACCAATTAACCACCACGTGCAGAGTGCCTGCCGTAAAGACAAGCGTGATAAAAAGCAGCAATGCGACCAGCCAATTAACCGTCACGCCCAGCGTACTAGCCGTAAAGACAAGCGCGATAAAGTGCAGCGATGCAACCGGCCCATTAGCCGTCACGCGCAGCGTACCAGTCGTAGAGACAAGCGTGATAAAGTTCAGCAGTGCGGCCGGCCAATTAACCATCACGTGACGGTCACCAGCCGCAGAGACAAGCGTGATAAAGTTCAGCACTGCGGCTGGCTAATTAACCACGACGTGCAGCGTACCCGCCGTAAAGACAAGCGCGATAAAAAGCAGCAATGCGAACGGCCAATTAACCATCACGGGTAGCGTACCAGCAGTAGAGACATGCATGCTAAAGCTCAGTAGTGCGACCGGCCAATTAACCGCCACGTGCAGCGTACCCGCCGTAAACACAAGCGTGATAAAGTGCAGCAATGCGACCGGCCAATTACACATCACGTGCAACGTACCAGCCATAGAGACAAGCATGGTAAAGATCAGCAGTGCGGCGTGCCAATTACCCACCACGTGCAAGGTAACCTCCGTAGAGACAAGCGTGGTAAAGTTCAGCAGTGCGGCCGGCCAATTAACCATCACGTGCAGCGTACCACCGCAGAGAGAAGCGTGGTAAAGTTCACCACTGCGGCCGCCAAAGAACCACCACGTGCAGCGAACCCGCCGTAAAGACAAGCGTGATAAAAAGCAGCAATGCGATCGGCCAGTTAACCATCAGGGGAAGCTTACCAGGCGCAGAGACAAGCGTGGTAAAGTACAGCAGTGCGGCCAGGCAATTAACCATCACGTGCAGCGTACCAGCCGCAGAGACAAGCGTGGTAAAGCTCAACAGTGCGGCCGGCCAATTAACCACCACGTGCAGCGTACCCGCCGTAAAGACAAGCGTGATAAAGTGCAGTAATGCGACCGGCCAATTAACCATCAAGTGCAGCGTACCAGCCGTAGAGACAAGCGTGGTAAAGTTCAGCAGTGCGACCGGAAAATTAACCATCACGTGCAGCGTACCAGCCGTAAACACAAGCGTGCTAAAGTGAAGCAATGCGACCGGCCAATTACCCATCACGTGCAGAGTACCAGTCGTAGAGACAAGCGTGGTAAACTTCAACAGTCCGACCGGCCAATTAACAATCACCTGCAGCGTACCCGCCGTAAAGACAAGCGTTAAAAAAGCAGCACTGCGGCAGGCCAATTAACCACCACGTGCAGCGTACCAGCCGTAGAGACAAGCGTGGTAAAGTTCAGCAGTGCGGCCGGCCAAATAACCACCACGTGCAGCGTACCCGCTGAAAAGACAAGCGTGATAAAGTGCAGCAATGCAACCGGTAAATTAACCATCACATGCAGCGCACGAGCCGTACAGACAAGCGTCGTAAAGTTTAGGAGTGCGGCCGGACAATTAACCACAACGTGCAAGCTGCCAACCGTAGTGACAAGCATGGTAAAGCTGAGCAGTGCGGCCGGCCAAATAACCATCACGTGCAGCGTACCAGCCGTAGAGACAAGCGGGATATGGTGCCGCAATGCGACCGGCAAATGAATCATGACGAGCAGCGTACCCGCCGTAGAGATAAGCGTGGCAAAGTTCAGCAGTACGACCGGCCAATTAACCACCACATGTAGCGTTCCAGCCATAGAGACAAGCGTGATAAAGTCCTGCAATGAGACCGGCAAATTAAACATCACGTCTAGCGTACCAGCCATGAAGGCAAGCGTTATAAGGTGCAGCAATGCGACCTGCCAGTAAACCATCACGTGCAGCCTACCAGTGGTAGAGACAAGCGTGGTAAACTTCAGCAGTGCGAC